>NC_084995.1:24140361-24157861 GCF_963854185.1 Sardina pilchardus | reverse complement strand
GGTAGCCTAGAAATCTAGACGCACCCTAGCGGCAAAACATATTTTTGCCTAGCGGGATGGTCTAGCGTCACAACGTTAACGCCGGTGATCCACTAGCACGCGATGCGAACTCCGCATCGCACTATCCCCATTCATTTCAATGAGAAGCGAATTCGCATCCCGCATAGCCTTCTGGGTACGCGTTGCGTCGAGAGCTGTGGTTGCGGTGCGTCGGAAAAGTTCAGCAATCCCCAACTTTATGCAAATTAATCCGTCCATCGCGAGCACTTCGCGAGGCGAGTATCCAATAGTAGAGCAGGTCGCTCCTGACGTTTAACAACATTGCATTTTCCGGTAGTCCTGGCTTTACCGCAGTAAATCATTTGCCATCATATCAAACGAAAAACTGAATATTGGAGTGTGATTTTTTCCCTATAGGCCTATGTATGATATCATTGGACTCATAAAGGGACAGCATAATAATGTGCAATGAAGCACGGAGGAAGATAACGGAGATTGTTGATGACGAGTGAGTGTAACTGTTTTGAAGTTGACGAAACTAAACTGTTCATTTGTTCAGATTAGACTGGTTGTCAGTGGGAAATTGCACTGCTACCGCTACAGTTGGCCAATAATTTAGCTTTTGGTTGGTTTCGCCGTACCTGTCCTGTTTCACCCAGTAAAAAGGGAACGCCTACCAAAGCCTACCAAAGCGTCTACGGGGAGGGTAGCGTAGCGAATGAGTAGTGCGGTGCGGAGTTCGCATCGCGTGCTAGTGGATCACCGGCGTAAGGCCAATCCAGCGTCTGACACCGGGCCAGTCGGTACAATCAGAACGCTCTATCTGTGTACCGAGTCCTTGAGCCTGCCTTAGCACGGTTACGACAGAGCTGCGCAACAGCGAGATAGCAGGACAACGAAGATGGATGAGGCTAACGAAGCGCTGATTGGTCACAAGTGCCGGCCTATTACGTGCACAGGCAGTTTGAAAGACAACGGTTCATCCCACCCACAGGCTTCAGCTCTGTGAATGGTCCGACTCCAGACTATACATTTTATGTATAGTTTGGCTTGCCAGGCTACGAGCATGGAGCATCTAGCCGGAACCATAGCTGTCCAGACCAATCAACTTGGGCTTTGTACGATGATGGACAGATGAGTAACAGTGCCTCGTCTATCACAACGATCTCAGCACACTTTTTGATGGATTTTGTTTGCAACAAATGTAGCTAAACAGATTGCTTCTAAGACCCCGTTTGCATGTAGGAAATATGTATAGGCCTAGTTTGACCTTTCATTTACACAAAACTGGAGGTTAGCGTCACCCCCCAGCGGTTTTTAGCATTGGTGTGAACGGAATTATTTTTAAAAGCGAAGGAGGGGAAATATCCACTTCAGAATAGCCTACCCTGCTACGCTCTTAGATTTCATTATTGTGTGTTGTACAAGATATTGACAGCGCAATAACTTTAAAAACGACCAGTAAGCAATGTTACTGCTGCATTTGGAGAAGAAAGATGGTTCGGGCGCTCTTCCTACAGCTCACAGTGATTATGTCGTACCTCCCACTGTTCAGGTCTATCCCATTGAGTGCAGAGGCATTTCCTTTCCTGTATTGGTTGAAATACGCCCCATGATCACGTCCCAATGGACTAGTATGAATAGAATGACGACGTCAGGCTATTAAAACCTTGAAATTGAACAAAAATATTTTACAGATATTATTAGTCTTGAGACCTAGTATTAGGTCAGCAAACTTTGAGCAAAATCCGAGATGGCGCAGCAACCGTTTTTCTGGATTTTGTCTGATTTGAATGGCCCCCATGTATTCTCTGGGCCCAAACACAAATATGTCAACCAACATAGAACACACACACACACAGACACACACAGACACACACACACACACACACACACACACACACACATACAGTACACACACACACACACACACACACACATACAGAGATAGAGCTCGTTACTCAAGCCCCCCTCTCATATCTCTCCATCACTAGCTCCATCTCTCCCCACTCCCCACTCTCCTGACTCGGCACTTGTAATTCAGGCCGGCCCGTGGACGTGAGGGTAATGAGAGAGTCAGCCGTTGCCGCGGCGGTGGTGGTGGCGGTGCGGGATGCGGTGGCGGTGACGGATGAGGCAGAGAGCCGGGCGTTGTCGTCGATGATTGACAGCGGCTGGAGTGGGCCGGGCGTGACTGACACATCTCCCGGCGGAGAGTGAGCGCCCAGGATGTATGGCTGCGATGAGAAGTGGTCGGAGCTTTGATAAAGTGACAAGGTCAGCGGATCACGAGGGGGGAGATTAGATTGAGGCGCCCCGGTCGTTTCTCCCTCTTCTCCTCCTCCTCCTCCTCCTCCTCTCTCCCTCCTCCTCTTCCTCCTCTATCTGCAGCGCAGCGCTAACGGATGGCTCAGGGAATGGTAATGAATGGTGGCTTGTTATGGAAATGAATGAATACTCCATCACGGCAAGGACAGGAACGTGCATGGAAAGTGGCATCTATTGTCACTCATTCCTGGATCACTCTCCCTTGACGTTCCCTGCACGTCGTCGGTCATCTGGCGGTGAACTCGCGGGTTTGACTTCTGACCCGTCCCTCACACGGAGCCGTGCGCCAGCGCGCCGTCCGCACCCCTCCGTCCTTCAGCGTTCTCTCTCGTCCTCTCCGATGCCGACGTTGTTTCCGGCGACGGCAGCCGGGGCCTCTCAGCGCTGTGAGAAACCCACCCCGTGCTATCTAACCCTGGAATGTTGGCTTGTCAGCACTGCAGTGGAATCCAAAATAACTACATCTACTTATCTGCTGCCTTGCCAGTCCTGCTTCTATCTCTTTGTCACTGTTTCTCTACTGCTCTCTCTCTCTCTCTCACGTACACACACACGCTTACACACACACACACACACACACATACGCTTACACACACACACACACACACTCTATTTCTTGTTCAGTCACTTGCTTCTCATTTTGCTCCTCTCTCTATGTCCGCCTGCTCTCTTCAGCCAATCTTTCTCTCATTTTACGCCTTATTCTCACACACTTGCTCTTTTCTTCCCCCTCCTTCAGTCTCTCTCTTTCATATCTCCCTCCCTGTCTCTTCTCTGTCTGTTCATTCTGTATTCCCTGCTGTACTCCCCATCTCTCTCTCTCTCCTTCTCTCCCTTCTCTTTCTCTGTCCCTCTTTCTTTTTTCCCTTTATATCTTCCATATTCTGCTGCTTGCTGCCCCCCCCCTCACATGCACACTTCTCATCTCCTCATTCCTTCCTTTTTCCCTTTCTCTCTTTCTATCTCTCTTTCTCTCTCTCTTTCTCCCCCTCTCTCTGTCTGTCGCTGAGGACAGATCTCCTCTCATTATGGTGATGGTGATGATTCAGTTCACTGGTGCTCTTTCCCCAGCGCCTCTCCAAGGCCTTTTTCTGCAGTCTGGTCATGGAGTGTTTTTCTCTTCAAGGGCACAGTGTCAGTGTGATGTCTGGTCCCCAACCCTGCGCCCCTCTCTCTCTCTCTCTCCTTACCTCTCTCAGTCCCTCCCTCTCTCTCTCTATCCCCCTCTCTCTTTCTCTCTCTCTCTGTCCCTCCCCCTCTCTCTCTTTCTATGTCTGCCTCACTCACTCCCCACTTCTCTCAATTTCTCTCTCTAGCATCCTTCTCTCTTCCTCTCCACCCTTTTCCAAGCATGCATCCTTTTCTCTCTCTAATGTTTTTTCTCTCCCAATGATCTAGCACCCTTCTTTCTTTCTCTCTCTCTCTCTCTCTCTCTCTCTCTCTCTCTCTCTCTCTCTCTCTCTCTCTCTCTCTCTTTCCCCTCCATATTTCTCTCACAACATCCTCCCCCCTCTCACTGAGACACTTGGACGTTCACACTCACACACACACACACACACACACACACACACACACACGTTCAGATCCTTTAACCAAACACCATGACATACTCAGACCACAGGGTCACGTTCCTCCTCTCATTTCTGTTTGCCTGTGACTGCTAACAGTGACCTTTGGTGCTGTCCTCTTAATAGCACACACACACACACACACACACACACACACACACACACACACACACACACACACACACACACACAGCCAATCTCTCACATGCTGGTTCGTTTTATGTAATTACTTTCATCCTGGCCATTTAGCTCTTGTTTTATGTGTGTCTTTGTAAATGTTTAATGTAGAGCTTTCAGTTAAGGCGACTGTACACTGTATTAAAATTGCATACTAATTGCAGTGCAAAAAAACCCCCAGAAAATTCAGAATTGCTGAATAATAATAATAATGATAATACATATTGATAATAGTAATAATAATAACGACAACAATAATAAGAAAAAGTCAACTTCAAATGTCACTTCCCTTTTACGTTATGCAGATGATTGCCAACAATATGCTATCAGATGACTTTGATTTCAAGTGAATGAATTACAGAAATCATTTGTTGCAAATCAATCATCCATGAAACAGAAATTATGTCAAAGGTAGTTATTCTATCTGATAATGGAGCTCCTTCCCCTAGTCACTAGTTTCAGCGCAGCACACTAAAAGATCTGTGCCATAGTTGTTTTTGAGACGTGTGTCTGGGGACCTTTGAGATGACTGGTGCCGACATCCTCTCCCTTATGCACTTGACAGTTGACACTACTTGACTTCAGTTAAAGAAGCAGTCCTCAATTTTGGTTTTGATTTCCCATTTCTTTTTTTTTCATGGTTTATCAACACTTCCTCACTCACTTATGTCAGGACTGTGTACACTGAAAACACTGAACAAACAACTGGAAGATAGTGGGTGTATCCTAAATGGAAGGCAGCTGCCTGTTGCCTCACTGCCTTCTTCAACTGTGTAACAAGTCACTTGCTGTAGTAGGCATCAAGGTAATAGCTATGAAGTTCATTTTGAATGGCCTAGCAAGCGACACAGAACACCTTTGCCAAAATACTGACAGCTGTCTTTAATCAGTGGGAGTTGAAGCAGAGATGTTCAAAAATAATCTTTGGTTGAGGGTAGCACAAAAGATACCTGTATGCCACTTTCAAATTTGGCAAAGCAAAGGTGTCTTAAAGCAGCATTTTACGCAGAATGCTATTTTAGAAGGCAGCCAAAGACAAACATTTGTTGACTTTGTCAAAAATTGTTTTGTATTAGAATCACAGACATCATCTTTAAAGGTACTGTTGGCAATTCTGGATGACATCGCATCGCATCACTAACAAAACTCACCAGCCAACTCTAACAATCTCCCTCCATTTCCCCAAACTCCCGTCCCCTCCTTTTAGTGACTGGCTGAAGCAGTTTTGTTATGTTTTGGGCACAGGCTTGCTCCATTTTTGTTTGTTTCCATCTCACAGAACCAGGACTGTATACAAAGAGGAGATATTTGCTGAATGCTGCAAAAAGTGGTATGGGTTAGAAACGGCTCAGAATTGCTTGCATTTCCTTTTAAGCGAAGGAATGCAATTGCATTGCACAGATCAATGGTGCCATCTCTGATGGCAGTTGACAATCTTCTAAGCGTTCTGTGATATTTCCATCAGGTCAGGAAGTGTCTAGCAAGTATGTGTTTGCTTGGAGATTTTTGTCATAAGAGGTTCAGGTTGCGTATGTCTTCTTATCGATATGACTAACCCCTTTGTAAATGTAAAACTGTGACATTGGTTCACACAGTGATTTGGGATATCAGTGTGTCTCACACTAGCTTAATTCTAAAAAGGAGTAATTCATGAAATACTCATATTTATGAAATACACAATAAATTCATATTTATTAATACTCTTGAAACATACAACTTGTTGGTGTGTGTGTAAACAAAATGGATAGGTATGTGAATATTATGTGGACTGGATTCATCCACATTTAGGTCAGAAAGGAAGATATTTATAAGGAGGCTCAGTACCATGCACGCTCTTTTCGTACCCAAAATATACTCTGGATTAGTTGTCATGTCGCAGGGAGAAGAAAACAGCCCTATTGGCATAAAGTGAATTGCTAATGCCCGACTAGTTCCTTGTAATGCATTTGGCCCCGAGGGTGTGGAAGACATTTGCATAGCGTTGCACCCGTCGCTCATTGAGCCATGGTATAAATTTCCCTTTTGGAGGGAGCGAACCGGCGAGCAAATTTTAATCTGCTCCTCTCCACTGTTCGCTCGCTCGCTCTCCCGCCTCTGTTCTCGCTCTCACTCAGTGTATTAATTAGTTCGGTGCACTCTCACTCTCCACCTCACCTTATTTCTGGCACATTTGTGTACACACTCACATACACACACATGCTCTCACACACACTGCACTTTAACACTCAGAAACACCTACCTACCTACCCTGTTGCCAACCCGCGGCAGGAACCTACATGGCTGCGTCCCGAATTAATGAATTAGTTTGTTTGTTTCACCCAAGTCTTGTAAAGCCCCACTGTGATCATGTCGGCAGCGGGCTGGGCTTTCATCTCCCTAATTGGCAGGTGTATGTGTGTGTGTGTGTGTGTGTGTGTGTGTGTGTGCTGTCCTGAGCAGACAGCCGCGTCGGCTGGCTTGTGTTGTGGCAGAAGGAGCAAAGTGGCTCTGTCGGCAGGAAAAGGGTTAATACGGGCCAAGAGATGAAGGTACAGGAGGTCCCAGTGCTACATGCCGCTCCGCCCCCAACACAAACACACACACACACACACACACACACACACACACGCTCGCTTCCACTCCCATCCACACATACCCCCCTCCTCTTCCTTCGACAATATGCTCAACATGAGTCAAGCTCCGTGTTCTGACACAAACCAGGTGTGGTGGTGGAGCGTGTGTGTGTGTGTGTGTATGTGTGTGCGTGTTTGTGTGTGTATACAGTATATATAGTATATCTGTGGGCATTTGTGTATGGGAGTGCATATGTGTGGGGAGGAGTCAGTGTATGTAGTGTTTGTGTGTGTGTGTGTGTGTGTGTGTGTGTGTGTGTGTGTGTGTGTGTGTGTGTGTGTGTGTGTGTGTGTGTGTGTGTGTGTGTGTGTGTGTGTGTGTGTGAATGAGCAAGTGGAGAACTCTGCAGGTTCCAATATATGCGTGGAGTGAGGGGCACACATGGCTTTTCCGCATGATTGCAAAACGTTGCTGCAGTGATGCACCTCCTGAGTGTGTGTGTGTGTGTGTGTGTGTGTGTGAGTGAGAGAGAGAGAGTGAGTGTGTGTGTGTGTGTGTGTGTGTGTGTGTGTGTGTGTGTGTGAACAGTTGGCCTCTCAGTCCCCTTTCAACTTTACCTTGACCGTTGGCAGCTGAGGTCCTGGGTGCTAGACAGATCTGGCCAGGTGTGTTTTATTCAGATGGTCTCACATTCACACACACTCACACATGCACACACCCACCTACACACACACACCCACCTACACACACACACCCACCTACACACACACACACACACACACACACACACACATGCACACCCAGATCAGATGGTCATACACGCCTACACACGCATAGGCACACAGACCTCCAGTATGAGGTGTTTGTTTGTACACTATTTACCTGCCCCACCACCCCCGCCCCTCGCGCTCCCTCCATACTGAGTTTGTATTTGTGCCCATGCCTACTCTATCACAACAGCCTGTGTGTGTGTGTGTGTGTGTGTGTGTCTCTCTCCTGCATCACACTGTTTATCTTCGTTTGAGAGGCCGCAGAGGGCTCGGGCCTGAGCCAAATAGTCTGATAGTTCTGCATGACCACCCAGCGACTCAGCGAGATGGGGAGAGAGAGAGAGACAGAGAGAGAGAGAGAGACAGAGAGAGAGAGAGAGAGAGAGAGAGAGAGAGAGAGAGAGAGAGAGAGAGAGAGAGAGAGAGAGAGAGAGAGAGAGAGAGAGAGAGAGAGAGAGAGACAGAGAGAGAGAGAGAGAGAGAGATGGCGGTGCAGCACGGACTCTCCATCATACACAATGCACTGGTGCTGTCCATGGTGAGGGAGCCTCACACTGTGCATATGGAGAAGAGGAGAGAAATTACAGCAGGGAAATGAGGAGAAAGGAGAGCACTTTTTCTCTATGTGTCATGCACACAGCCACCCACCCACCCTCCCTCCCACACACACACACACACACACACACACACACACACACACACACACACACAAATATACACACTCCTGCACACTTATTCACATACACACTCTTCCTCCCTCTCTCTCCACCTTGCATACATACACACACAGACACACACACACACACACACACACACACACACACACACACACAAACACACACACACACACACTTGCTGTAATGAGAGGTAGTTAATGTATGGGCACGGGGCAGTGTGGAGAGTGCACGTATTAGCCCCACACTGAGCTGGAATGGCGGCGGCGGCAGGTCTGGAGCCTCCCTCCAGGAGCCGAAGGAGGAGGAGGAGGAGGAGGAGAGCAGGAGAGACGGCAGAGACGGAGGTGGAGGGAGGCGCGGAGGCAGCGCGAGGAGGAGAGCAGATGGGTCAGCCATCTGCTGGAGGGAGAGAAAGTGAGCGAGATGCAGAAGAGTTAGGAGCATGGAGCGCTGCAGAGAAGGAGATAAGGGAGGGAGGCTTTGGATGTGTGTGTGTGGCGGTGTGCGTGTGCGTGTGCGTGTGTGTGTGTGTGTGTGTGTGTGTGTGTGAGTATGTGTGCATGTGCGTGTGAGTGTGCGTGTGAGTGAGAGATTGACCACTTGTAGGTGGGTGCAGGCAGAGATGTTTTGTGGGTGTTTGTGAATGTGAAGGTGTTTGTGTGTGTGTGTGTGTGTGTGATGATTTGATTTCTCGCACTCCCCAGACTCAGGTGTGTGCACTCACAGGTGAGAAATGACCTCATTTGCATATCATTGACAGCTTTCAGCAGACATGCAGTGCATGACAATATATCTAAGTTGTTTAAACAGCATACGCACGCACACACACACACACACACACACACACACACACACACACATCATGCAAAAGAAACACAATGGCATGCATGAACTCCTCAGGCAAAAAAAACTGGTAGCATAGTGCGTAGCATCAAAAGCAAGCCAAGCTTGGCCACACTCAGCCACTTTGAATGAATAGGGCAACTTTGCCCTGGGCTGAGATAGGAGCCTTTACAGACCAGTCCAGTTAATTCACTAAGACATAAAGAGGAGGAAGAAAACGAGGGACAGGGAAAGGAGGAGATGGAGAGAGAGAGCGAGAGAGCGGTCAGGGTTGGGGAAAGAAATCACACAGAAAAAAAAAGAGAGAGAAAAGGGACAGTGCTGTAAGGAGGGATCACATGCAGAGGGGTTGAAAGGCAAAGTAGAGGAGGGTTGAGAACATGCTTGAGGTAGAAAGAGAGATGGAGAGAGGGATGGAGAGAGCGAATATGTAAGTAATAAGATAGGTTCTCCACTCATTCGTGCGGTACAAGCCCCAGAAGATCAAAGCAATGATCTTCCTTAAAAACGACTTGTCAGAGAGAAATAGACACCAATTTATTCGGGACAGCACAAACCACGACTCCAACCCCAAATTATTTCTGCTCTTGCCTGTCAGCAGACTTTGGGGCATTTGGAAGCCACTTAATGTGCCCAAGGAAATCGGCCCGCATCGGACCGTTAAACATCCTTTATGACTGGTGACAAATTACCCCAATCTCAATTCGTCATTGTAGTCTAATCTAGAATTTCATGTTATTGTTTGCTTAACACAACGTGGCATTGGTTACTGCTTTGGTACATCTCTCTGTAAGAAACGTAGCTCCATATTGCATTATTCTCTCATTCTCTCCCTCCCTCCCTCCCTCCCTCCCTCCCTCTGTCTTTCTCAGTCTGTGTGAAAGCGCTTGCTAACAACTGCAGCATCCTTAGTCATCTTCTCCAAATTGCTCTTTGAGCTTGGATAATGATGATTATCATTATTGTTTTTCATCATTGCCATGACTTGATTGTGCAACAGATGATACGCGGTGCTTTTTTTCCCTGTCGGTGGCGGAGTAATTGGGCCCTAATAGAGAATGCACAGTGGTGGTGGTGGAGAGCAGGGAGACTGCAAATGGTAACAGCTCGTTTTTCAGACGCTCTGCTTGCCTAAAGCATGTGCAAAACAATTACATGTTGATGCAACTTCCTGAATCACAATAGAAGGGGAACACTACTCTAACGTTCTCTCTCTCTCTCTCTTTCTCTCTCTCTCTCTCCTCTTTCTATCTCTCTTTCTCACATTCTATTTCTCCCTCTCCCTTCTCTCCTCCTTCACTCGGTGGTGTGTGGATCAGTGACCTATTGGATCTCTGCCAATCACAACCTCGTCGTCGCCCTGACGGGTGAGTGCTTCTTTTCGCAAGGTGGGTCAAGCACAGGGAGGTCTCCCCACGCAAGCAGAGAGCAGCAGCCGAGTGCACATCCAGTAGCCTCCTGCGCTTCCCGTGGTTAAAACAAAAAGGAGGGCTTTGCTTTCTCCCGTCCACCCGCCTGAAAGGGCCTGGGCTCTCTGGCGAGCATCGCGCGGCACAACAGCAGTGCGCGGAGGAGAATGCTGGAGAGTGCGGTGGCTGTCAGAGGATAAAATACTGTGTGGAGGAGAGACAAACAACAAAAACAGAAGCAAACCTATATGGACAGAGAGGAGCTCACACTTTTTTTTTCTCCCAGTGCACACCCACTCACATACACGTACACAAAAAAATTCATATTCTCTCCTCCCACACACAGACACATGTCTGTACTTTTGTCTCTCTTTCTCTCTCTCTCTCTCTATCTCTCTCTCTCTCACACACACACACACACACACACATTCGCTATGTCACTGGAAACAGCACACAAGCTCTTGATCAAACATTCAGACACACACACACACCTTTCAGCAAACATTCACAGTGTTTGTCTCTTATTTATTTTTCATCCTGTGGCATATTTGGGAAGTAAGATTTGGGACAAGACATCAAATGGTAAATGTCAGAGGAGGATGAAGGATTAAGGAGTGTGTGTGTGTGTGTGTGTGCGTTTTTGTGTGTGTGTGTGTGTTTCTGTGTTTCTGTGTGTGTGTGTGTGTGTGTGTGTGTGTGTGTGTGTGTGTGTGTGTGTGTGTGTGTGTGTGTGTGTGTGTGTGTGTGTGTGTGTGTATGTGTGTGTGTGTGTGTGTGTGTGTAGGGAGTCCTCTGAGAGGGCCCCATCGTTTACCAGGCATCTGTGACAGCCCCAGGTTGACAGGTGGGGATCTGGAAATGTCGCTCTTTAACTATGGAGGCGGACATCTGCTCTTTGTATGTCTGCATGTATGTAGTGTGTGTGTGTGGGTCTGTGTGCGGGTCTGTGTGTGTGTGTGTTCACTGTTTTTGTCTCTGTCCTCTTCTCCATCTTTCTGCCGGCGCATGCTCGTGAGTCACCCTGAGTCTGTCAGCGGATGGTGGGGAAGCTGAACACCACCCATCCACACCACCCTCCCGACCAACCACCCACCTGCCCCGTCGCTCCTCCACCCACTGACAGGGCCCCCGTGGACAGCACATGCGTTTCTCAATCACTCTCATCACTCACTGCCAGTGAGCCATCAGCATAGATGCCATGCCGCAGATGTGATGCCATGGGCATGCTGCAAGGTGCCAAGGGTGTAGCGGGCAGACGGACGGGTGGGTGGAAGAGTGGTTGGGTGGGTGCGGCAGGACTTAGGGTTCTTAAATATGATCGCAGGGCAGTGTAATCACCAATTTGAGGGCTACTCTTTCAAAAAATAACGAGGCCCTAAAATGAAACCGCAAGGTGTATTGTGCTCACCCACATGCAACAGCAGATATGCAAATGTACTGTAACTTTTAGAACAGAGAGGAGGCATACTCCTCCTAGCCTGGTACACAAAACTCATTCTCAACTCCTTCACACAAAGTGAATAGAGTGTGGTCACTCACGACTGGGATTTCATTTCAACACGATGGGTGCTAAATTTGAAATCGTTGGGCCAGCCTAACCAACCGTTATTTCCTACTTCACCTAAACTTTATAAACAGACACTAAACACATTCTTACGACGGCAATTTTCAATGTCTGCAGGCTTTGCTACTACCGTTTGCCGAAGCCACTTTCAATTTCGAAACTGTAGCGTCATCCCCTCTCGCTGCTGAATGGGCAGGTAATCTGCCAACAGATGGCAACGTTAGAGAACTACTGTATAATGGTGTTCCAGACTAGTAGCTCCCTGAAAGGAGATCTAGGTAGTTGTGGCCAGACTAGCATACTCCTGTTTCGGAGATTAGATTAGATTATATTAGCCTTTATTGTCTCAAACAGAGAAATTTGTCTCGGGCAATCGAGAGGGAATGTAGGTTACAGTTTAGTTCCCATTTACACAATCACACTAATGTAGCCTCACCTAAACATATAAGCATACATAATCAATACATAAAACAGCCAATGCCATAATCCCCCCTCCCACACACACACACACACACACACACACACACACACACACACACACACACACACACACACACACTCACACCCATGTGAATACCAGACTGATCTGTTGCATTAGAATAGTCAATAAATAACATGAATTTGTTATACATTAATTTACATGAAAACCATGCCCACATGAAACAACACATATGCACACACACACACACACACACACACACACACACACACACATACACACACACACACACACACATACCAAAAGACCTAACCAACCTGCTTTCCTCTAGAGTAAACATCCTACCACTTACGGTACAGCTCCAACCAATCACTCAACCATCTGATTCTGCACAGCACAACTATAGTTCAGCCAGAGACTTTCTAATGAGGAGACAGAGCACTCAAAATCCTCCATAGAGATGCATGGGGTTAGTTTGTAACGCCAATATGACAGTTGTCTACACATGTCCCGCCCCCTCCATGGCAAAAAAGTTGACATGTGAATACATTGTGGCAATCATATGGTGTGTTGTGAATACACCAGAGGTGGGACAAAGTCATTGTTTGGCAAGTCACAAGTTAGTCTCAATTCATTGCCCTCAAGTCCCGAGTCGAGTCCCGAGTCAAGACAGGCAAGTCCCGAGTCAAGTCCAAGTCAAAGGCCAACAAGTCTCAAGTCAAGTCCCAAGTCCTACGGTCTGACTTTCGAGTCCTTTCGAGTCTTTTTAAAAATCGAGTGAAATAGGTATTTTGTCATTTGAATTTGTGTGTGCTGGAGAGATTGAGATGCAAATCTGTCTAGCAGAAATGTAAAATGGTATCTCTAGCACATTCTCAATGAAACGTAGGCCCTGTTAAAATATGTGTTCAATTTGTTAAGAAACCACTGATAGGCCCACACAAGCTGAAATAGTTTTATAACGTGTGACCATGTTTATTACATTACAATAATGTAGGCAAAACCGTATTGCCATAAGGGGGATACAGATAACTCACAGCAGTGGCAATCCTAGTCTCTGTTCAAACCTCCAGTCCACACACACAGAAAATGGTGTGTCTTGTGTCTATTTCATATTTTGAATTCATAAACTTGACATATTTTGTTAACAATTTATAGTATTTTAGGATCTGCATAATTACTTATAGCTAAAAATATTCAGTAATTTGAATACCTCATATTGATTACACTTGTCTTTAATGATATTACAGGGTGGTGTGTAGGTCTAATTGAGTGCCTGTCACTTTAAGAAGTACGTGAACGTAATTAGGTTTCATTCGGTTAGAAAAATAGTCATGCATAGTTCAAGGATATACTGTATGTTTTCATTAAATAAAATTAATGTTAAAAAAACTGACAAGGTAAAGAAAATATTTCTGATGTCATAGAAAATATCTTGCAATGTCAACTTCTATGATTTAGGTAAGTTACCGTGGCATGGCTTTGTTGTCCCGTTCACGTTTTCCTTGGTCATGTGTAATTGGTGGGTGCCTAACTTACTCTACCATGTCATGGAGTTTGATATGTATCCAATGATGAGTAACAACCAGTGCTCAAAATAAAACGTTATGGTAGCCTATTCTCCTCCTGGTAATGTTAGTGGAATGGATTTAATGTGAATGTACACAAAAAGACGCAGTGGCTATATGATACAGCGCTGAAAAGCCTAATCCTAATCGTGGTTAAATCCATCAATTAGACAACAGAATCAGTAGGGTAGGCTACCAGTTTGGTTTCATAGTAGCCTACCAGGCATATGTCAAAAGCAGGCTAGGATGAAGCTGGGAGGAATTTAGAACAAGTTCTACACAGTCAATCGTTTCTTGTTGGTCTCCACGTAATTTTTGTAGGCAAACGAATTAACGAAATAATCTTAGGTATCATTTTGCTGGCGCATTCACGTTCGTTGTCTGGCCCTGCGTGTTGTCTATCTTGTTCCGCGTGGTTGGCCGCTGTCGAATCAAAACAATCTACAGTAAGTGATTTGATTGGATTTTGTGCCGAATACGCGCATTGTCTCACGCACAGGCGCACACACATATAGATAGATCAGTCCGTGTCTACATTTTATCTTTTTGTCTTTCGTTTTTTTTATGGGAAGTAGCAAGTCTTTACAAGTCAATAGGCGCAAGTCCAAGTGAAAGTCCGAGTCATTGATGTTAAAGTCCAAGTCGAGTTGCAAGTCTTTTTATATTTTGTCAAATCGAGTCTAAAGTCATCAAATTCATGACTCGAGTCTGACTCGAGTCCAAGTCACATGACTCGAGTCCACACCTCTGGAATACACTGTGTCAATCATGTTGTGATCTCGCTGCTGGAGCGTTGGTGTCGTAAAGACTTGGGCTCACACATATTTGCCAAAATAGATGCCTGATATAAATGCCCATACAGCATTACAATGTGGCTGCCGAGTGGAGGGACTTGCCAAAAAGGACTTTGGTTCTGCCATCTACTGTAGATCAGTAGTGAAATCACCTGGGTTAAGTACACAGATAGAATCAATATAGGACTTTTACTTTTTAAAGTCAGTTTTTCTCAGTTTCCTGAAAGATATCTCTGAGGGGACCATCCTAGTCAGTGTGTCAGACAGTGTATGTGTGTCAGTGGAGTCTCTCTCTCTCTCTCTCTCTCTCTCTCTCTCTCTCTCTCTCTCTCTCTCTCTATCTGTGTGTGTGTGTGTGTGTGTGTGTGTGTCTGTGTGTGTGTGTGTGTGTATGAGAGAGACCGAGCATAGCCGTACAGGTTTAGCTGGAAGGCATGTCAGTCACAACCTGATGGAAGAGTGCAGTTCTGTTTATTCCTGGAGGGCACAGGGAAAGATGAACTGAGGGACCTATCACAGATGTAATACTGCAAACCTCCGGGGATATGCACATGCACACGCACACGCACACGCACACACACACACACACACACACACACACACACACACACACACACACACACACACACACACACACACACACACACACCGAACACACACATGCAGTGTGCTGAGATACACAAGAACCAATTGCAGGCACATAGACAGGAAATAACACATGCATACCTCTCTCTCTTCACCCCCCCTCTCCCTTGTGGATAAATCAGTCCTTTCATGCTGTCTCAGTGGCCCCCGTTCTGACTGTTTATATAATAGAAGAAAAGCGGTCTCCCTTTCATTTCTGATGGCCAATGGTGTTTTGCTTTTCATGTTAACTAACTCCTGCCGTTGATATTAGATTATTGTTGTCTTCAGCCCAAGAGCCGGAAAGACAGGCAGATGTGATTGAATACTTCCCTTCTCCAGGTTAATTGCAGTCTAAACGTAAAAATATGATGTAAATAAGATGCCGGGGGTTTAATGGAGAAGGCTGTGGAAAACAGCCACCGATGTGAGTAGGCTACGTGACGAGAGGTTTTAAGAGTCATTTTGTTATTGGTGGAGAAAGAGAGTGCGAGCGAGGGAGAGAAAGGCAGCGGGAGAGAGCAAGGGAGAGAGAGAGAGAGATAACGGCGCTAGTCCAATTCCTCGGCTGTTTGACTCAGTTCTTGTCATTGCAGACAGACAGACACGGCGCGGAGAAGGAGCTCCAAACACCGATCTTTCCCAGACTGACACCAAAAAAAGGTAAAATGAGCACTTATAGGCTATAGTTAATAAGAGAACACAGCCAATCGATTGAGTTGGATAGAATATGAAACAGGGTGCTATTTTAGCGTTAGACACACCACTGTTCCTTGCTTCATCCAGTTCATTCCACATTTATAGGCTATGTGCGAGCGTGACAGCCTAACCAACACTTGTCAACACATTCCACAAAACGGAGAAATGTGCTGTCAAAATATCTAACAGTGCCAAAAACACATAAGGTTGGAAAGGTTTAGGCTATAACTACGATGACCTTACAGTTTGTGTTAATTCGTGTGTGTGAATTTGTGGAGGCGCGAGTCGGCTCATTTGGAATTCTCATTTATGCAACGCATGTGAAGTCTTAATAGCCTGCCGTACAATACCGTTTAACGCACACAAGAGGCGTAACATGGCTGATTTGAAAGCCTATTAAAGTATCGGAGTTGTGAATGGCAGTTATCGAAAGTGTCCTCCACACAGGAGAAACGTCGGACTTATGGAATGGGCGAGCACTTTGAGGGTATGAGACACTGAGGTAAAGGAGCGCTGAGACGGGCCAGGGCTCTCGCCACACGACCGAGCTCGGTCCAGGCAGATGGACGGTAGTGCACGCACTTGTGTCTCTCACCTTTAAAAGAGATTCGTGGGGTATAGCGGCAACAGCAACAGCAACGGACTGACACCCCAGGGTGCCCCGATGCAAATATTTCACCTGCCGCATGCGCGTTTATGTGGATGAGAGGACCCCCTAATGAACGTGATTGGCTTTTGTGTCGCTCCAGACGCCGGGCGTAATTGCAACGGTTTATTATAACGCGGAGAAGTCAAGTCGTCTAAACAAGTGCGAAACTGAAGGGTGTCTTAAACAGACAATCACACTTGCGGCTCTTGGCGTCTGGTGTCTTTCACCCCCTCGTCGGTAAGTCTATGAAGCGATTGTTCAATTATGAGTATATTCTGCTGTGTGCGTGAGAGAGTGTATGGGTGGTGTGTGTGGCTGGTGTTTGTGCGGACGTGTGTATGCATGCATTTGCTGCGGGAGGAGGATGGAAAGCTGTATGCATTCATGTGTCTGTGTCTCTGGGTGCCTACGTGTTGTTGAGCAATCGCGTGTTTATGAATGTGTATGCCATTGTGTACAGCTTACCTGTGGTTTACGTGTGTCTGTTTGTCCTTTGATATGTGCGCGGTGAGTGTCTGACGCGGCACTCACAGTCATTCTTTAATGTAATCCCCAGAAGCTTGAATGTAATTCTCGGTGGAAATAACTTGCACGGGTTCTCTGCATAAAGATGTGCATCTGAAATGTACACATTCCCTCTGATGGCGTGCACCTCGACATATATTATTCAACATTTCCTTTTGCCCACCAGACATAAAAAGTGTTGAATGTATACATGTTCTGCCCTCTCGACGCTGAACATAAGGTGTGGATGTATAATATGTATGTATTCATGAGTGTGTGTGTGTGTGTGTGTGTGTGTGTGTGTGTGTGTGTGTGTGTGTGTTTGAAGATATTT
>NC_084995.1:24130361-24132861 GCF_963854185.1 Sardina pilchardus | reverse complement strand
AAAGTTTTGCCTGAGTGTCCTCGAGAGTCTGCGGTGGAATGTTAGGTCTTAAAACTGTTCGGTTTTTCCCTCAGAAGTAAATGCGTACATCGTGTTGGCTGGACCTCTGCAGAGCTCTTGCTTTTCACTGTGCGTTTGGTCTCCCTGGAAGGGAATTTCCCTCAGATTGAACCTCTTTCGAAGATATTTGCCTTAAAATGTCCAGCGGTGTCACCAGTGTTTGTGACTTGTGGCTCTGGTAGTGTTGAGTTCACTGCCTCCTAGTCAGACTTAACAGCAGCAGTCACTTCCTGTTACTCCTTTAGGACGCTGATGTCCTCTACAGGCAGGCTCTGAAAAGGGGCCTGCACTGGAGGACATGAAATCATCAGGGTCATTACACACGCGCGCACACACACACACACACACACACACACTCGCACACAACACATACAGACACACACACACACACACTCACACTCACACACAACACATACAGACACACACACACACACACACACACACACACACACTCACACACACACACACACACACACACACTCACACATATACGTGCACACAAACCAAAACACTCGAAATGCAAACACATTCGCACACACACTCATACACAAACACACACAATGACACAAAAACACTAACACTGACACACAAATACTCACCACACACACACACACACACACACACACACACACACACAACCCCGTTCTCCTTCTGTTACCTCACGCACACTTATGCAAAGACAGAGCTGGCTGGTGATAAACGGGGAGGCGTCTCTGGCAGATGTATGAACAGATATGGGATCCTGACAGATGTGGGTGAAGCGTAAGGTGTTTCTGTCATGTTCTGTCGCAGTGCAAGTCCTCCCTTCCTCCTCCTCCCCCCCTCCCCCCCAGTCCCCTAGCGGTACTGTTAAAAGCACTAGTGACACTAGGCCATGGCTGTCATCACCAGGAGCTAAGTGTGAAGCACAGCACACAAGAGTGAGATGGAGGGGAGGGGGGGAGGTGGGGAGGAGGAAAGCGAGCGAGGAGTGAAAAATAAAGGACAGCAAAAAAAAGAGGAGGGGAGAGGAGAGGACAGGAGGCGGAAGGGTGAGCAGGGATGGATTTTTTCTGACAGCCTGTTTGAGTTTGGGTTTAGGGTCAGACATGTGTGACATTGAGAGCGGCAGTGATAGAAAGGCACCAGGAGGGAGTGAGAAGGTGTGAGTGATGCCTGCGTGTGTCTGTGTGTGTGTGTGTATGTCTCTGCATTTTTGTGTGTGTTACAGCATTCATGACTGACTGTGTCTGTGCGTGCAGAGTTTATGACAGGGTACGTGTGTGTGTGTGTGTGTGTGTGTGTGTGTGTGTGTGTGTGTGTGTGTGTGTGTGTTGTGGTTCTATCACGGCAGTCATTCATTTATTCCGAGGCATTCATGACTGGCTGCTGTGTTTATGGCTATGTCTCTGTATTCATGTGAATGTGTGTGTGTGTGTGTGTGTGTGTGTGTATGTGCGCACGTGTGTGTGTGTGTGTGTAGTGTGTGTCTCCCATGAGCATTTATGACTGAGCCTATGTCAGTGTTTGCCGTGTTTATGACTCTGTGTGTGTGCATTTGTGAGTGTGTGATCGCTGTGAGCTCGTCTGGAAACAGCCCCAACAGTCTGGTCGCCATCTATTATTGAGAGCCAGGGAACTGACCGCGCTTTCCTAGCCCCGGTGCCTGGTCTCACAGCGTGGTGCCTGCTAGCCTCCCTCCCCCCCATGTCTTCCATTTCCGCCCCTTTCAGTTCCCCTTCCTCCCACAAGTTCTGCACTTGTCTCTGGCTGACCCGCCACCCTCTTGAGAACGGTTCAGCTAAGCATCCAACTTCGTCTTCCTCCGCCATTCACTCTGACAGCGGGGAGCGCACTCTGTCAAGTGCGGAGAGTCCACCCCCTCTGGTTCCCTTTTAACTCTCTTTTCAGCCTTGCCTGCGCCTGGCGTCGATAATTATCCCGCATTATCTCTCTTGCTGTCGCTGTCGCTGTCGCTTTCTACCTGCCTCAACGCCCGCTTCTCCATCGCCAGTCAGCGCTGGCGCGCGCCACCGCCGCTCACCTTTGATCTGCCGGGCGTGCCGTGCCTTCCATTTGATCGTCGATCGTCAAGTGGTTTATTTTCGTTTTGCGTCCCGGCTCATGCGACGGCGCATTTTAGGCCTGTTCTGCCAACACGCCTCGAGCCAGAAGAAAAGAGAAATAAAAGCTAATTTCGGCGTGATTCATCGCGCGAAGATTGCCCGGCATTTATTGATAATTGCTTTTTTCCGTTTAAAGGGGACGCTGGTTAAAAAACGTCAATCGCGTAAACGCCGAGCGACGCAGCTGTCTCCGCAATTAACTTCTCGCTCCCCTTAATGAAAGGATTAATCTGCCTGCAAATCTCCTGGGTCTTTTGCGCAGATCTATTCACTCTCTTGTCAGTGGAAGAAAGGAGACCCATGTCGTGACAAAATCTATGCCCCCCCCCCCCCCC
>NC_084995.1:24122861-24125361 GCF_963854185.1 Sardina pilchardus | reverse complement strand
GAATATGTGTGTGTGTGTGTGTGTGTTGTGTTTTCTGTGTGTGTTGTGTGTATCTTTGTGTGTGAATGGATGTGTGTGTTTGTGTGTCTGTGCATCTGTGTGTGTGTGTGTGTGTATGCGTGTGTGTGTGTGTGTGTGTGTGTGTGTTGTGAGCGTTGTGAGTGTGTGTGTCCATGTGTACGTGTGTGTATCTCTGTGTGTATGTTGTGTGTGTGTGTGTATGTGGGAATATCTTTGAATGTATGTGTATGTGTGCGTGCATGCCTATGTGTATCTGTGTGTGTGTGTGTATGTGTGTCTGTTTGTGTGTGTCTGTTTGTGTGTGTGTGTGTGTGTGTGCCCATGCATCACTTGTGTGCATCTCTGTGTGTGCTGTGTGTAGTTATGGGTGTGTGTATATGTGTGTTGTGTGTTGTGTATGTGTCAGGACTTTGCCGCTCCCTCTCACCCGGCTGCCTCTGTGGCTTGTTTAATATATTTTTTTATTTCCTCCTCCCCCCCCCCAGTAGCATAATAGCGCGGCTTTACTGTAATGTGCTGTGAAAGAGCTCCTCGCTCCTCAGCCCTGCCATGACAGAACCTGTTAATGGGCACCATTAGCCGAAGAAATCGCCGGCCCCGCCGCTCACAAGCATTCTCCCGGAATCCGATTTTTCCTCCGCCGCTCGCCCCCGTAACCCCCTACCCTCCCACCCCCCGCCCCCGCAACACACACACACTCACACACACACACACAAAAACACACACATAAACACACACAGCCGTAACCACCTCTTCTGTCAGCTTCCACTCCCCCATCGCCTCGTCTCTGATTGCCATTGTCACACACTGATGCTTGCCGATTCCTGCTGGATGGTGGAGGCGAGGTCTCACACCTAAAGCCTGTCGCCCTCTGCGGGCAGCCAGAGACCCGTGTGTGTGTGAGTGTGTGAGTGTGTGAGTGTGTGAGTGTGTGAGTGTGTGAGTGTGTGAGTGTGTGTGTGTGTGTGTGTGTGTGTGTGTTGTGTGTGTGTTGTGTGTGTGTGTTGTGTGTGTGTGTGTTGTGTGTTGTGTGTTGTGTGTTGTGTGTTGTGTGTTGTGTGTTGTGTGTTGTGTGTGTGTGTTTATGGGTGTGTGTTTGTGTGTGTGTGTTTGTGTGTGTGTGTGTGTGTCAGTGCCATTGAGCGCTGCAGACAGCTGCCCTCTCTGTGTGAGAGGAAAGTGGACACCAGATCTTCTCGCCTCCACTCACGTCGCGTCACCTCACATGGCGTCGCGCGGCAGGAGAGCTCAGGTCTGTAATTAACTGACCAGACAACATCAACAAGAAGAAGCATGTAATGAAAGAGATAGGTTTGGCCTTTCATCTCTCTCTAGACCTTCAAGAAATGGTGGGGCGCGATGTCACGTATCACCCCACCACACACACACACACACACACACACACACACACACACACACACACACACACACACACACACACACAGAGAGGTCTCACACACTCTCTTACCCCCTTTGGCGGCGTGTGGATGGGAGGGCGTCATGGGGAGAGCGGCTCTTTTCTTCCCCGCCTGTGTTCTCAGTGTGCTAGCTGGTGCCAGTTCTGCTTGGGCCTGCGGTTCTGGCTGTTCTGCCCACACATTAGTTGGACAGAACCCAAGAGAACCCTAGTGGAGTTCACCCCCCCCCCCCCCCCGCACACACACACCTCTCCGCCCCCCGTCCCCCCCCGGAGGAGGCCGCAGTCACCTGCCCCCAGGCTGCCTGAGGCCGGGTCTCCATGCCAGCCACCCGAGGGTGGGGGGAACCGTGGAGGATGGATAATCTTCCGGAGCAAAGCCCACCCAAGGGCGCTCTGGATGGGGGTGGGGTGTTGATGGGCGATGGTAGGGTGGGGGTGGGGTGGTTGGACAAGTAAGCCTGGGGGTAAAGAGTAGGGGAGGGGGATGAGGCGTGTTTGTGTCGGAGTGTGTTTGAGTGGCCAATCCTCTTGTCCTGTTTTTGTACACGCACAGAAACAAATTGCAAAGAGAAACACATGCACACAGTTGCACACACACACACACACACACACACACACACACACACAATGTCACAAACAATTGTCCTGTATGTCCTGTTTCCTTGCACATACAAATGGGCCAATTGTAAACACAGCCATGGACACACCAACCCATGCACACTCACACCTCGCCCTATTTGTGTGCACACGCAAAAGTCGATCACATGTGTACACAGACACAGTTTATTCTAAACACACACACACACACACACACACAAACAAATACAAATGTGCTTGCACAAATTACTCAGTATTTTCTGTGTACCCAGGCAGAGAAAGCGAGTCCAAAGGCATGTATACTTGAATCCATAAATGTTAACGTTTGCTATCCAATCATGGAATGCAATAATTAAGGTGATTATCATTGCTCACAATCATCAAGACTTAGAGGTCACCTTCACAGTGACAAGCATTCTCACATTTATTTCTCTCTCTCTCTCTTTCTCACACACACACACA
>NC_084995.1:24097861-24120361 GCF_963854185.1 Sardina pilchardus | reverse complement strand
GCTTCCTGTAATTTCATGAATTAAAATGCCCACTCAGGCAATCCACTTATCCTTGACATTTTTACATAGAATATGCAGGAAAAGGCAGTATAAAATAGAACCCTGCCTCTCTATCAGACAGCAGATGTTTTAATGTGTGCGTGTGTGTCTGTGACTGTGTCTGTATACTGTATGTGTGTATGTGTGAGTGTGTGTGTGTGTGTGTGTGTGTGTGTGTGTGATGGGGTGGGAGGTTAAGGGCAATGGTAAGCTCTTGTGACCAAATGTAGAATTAGCTGCGATGCTGTTGTAGGGGACAGTCAGTCAGACAGAGGTGTGTGTGTGTGTGTGTGTGTGGGGGGGGGGGGGGGGGGGTTGTTGGGATTAACCTGAGCCATGTCTCCACCGGCCCTGTCACATCAACTCTCAGGGCATGAGGAGGCCCATTGACCATCACTTCACTCCCCCCTGAGGAACGATAAGCGCTCGATCAGATGTGACCTTTCCAAGAGGCAGGCAGAGATAGTGATGGAGAGAGTGAGAGAGAGAGAGAGTATGTGAGAGAAAGAGAGAGAGAGAGAGAAGTGCGATGTGAGGTTGTGTGTAAGAGAAATATCCCAGCTTGTGACAATAATGCCAGGGCTCTGAGGAGGTGTGAGCCCAGATGATCAAAAGGTTGAGGGTTTGTGAGAGCACTTGTTTGTGTACTCTTTCTCTCCTTCTTTCTTTCTTTCTTTCTTTCATTCATTCTTTCTTTCTCTCCCTCCTGCCGTGAGTTGTGGAGTAAGCTTTTGTGTACTTGCCTCACGCTATGAGACCATTACTCATGATGTCCCCACTTTTTTCATCTCAGCAAATCACCCGGATCTCACGTAGAGAAAGAATAATAATAATAATAATAAAAAAAACCCCACAATGCAGCACTGTAAAATCTCAAGGCTATTGCGTAAGCCCGGGGCTCAGGTGTAGACTAGATGGAGGTGACGTTTTTTTGGGGGGTTGGGGAGGTCTGGCTTTTACAGTGGCCTCCCTCGTCGACAGCCAGAACACACGCTCGGTGGACCGCGGCGCCGCGAAGCCACAGACGGGTCTCTCACTGGGAAGATAAACAGTGATAAATTCTAATGTGCTCCCGAGGTCAAGTCTCAGTATATAGCTGAGGGAGGGAGGGAGAGAGAAAGGGAGAGGGAGAGAGGGAGAGAGAGAGGGAGAGAGAGAGAGAGGGAAGAAGGGAAAGAACATGTGACTCTAAGGTTAATTTAGTAGGTTCACCTTTACCAACTGCAGTGCCAGGAGAATGGATTGAGAGATGGAGGAGACAAGGCAGGGGAGAGAGAATGAATGAAAGAAAGAAAGAAAGAAAGAAAGAAAGAGATGAAAAAAGAAAATAAAAAAAAACATTGTTGCTGACCAGATGAGGAGAGACTACAAGGAATGGAAAAATAGGACCAGGAAAAAAGCTCTAAGGGGATGGACAGGGGGCGTAGGAAATGGTGAACCTGTCTGTGGCTGTTCTTGAGGAGAGTGGCCATTTCTGCCTCTGTAGCTCGTTTCCACCAATTATGTCCATGTCAGCGTGCGTCCTGGATTCAAAATGCGACCAGAGCCTTCAGGGCTGTGCAGTCTCCTGCACACACTTCATCTCGTGTCTGTCTTTCTCTCTTACTCGGTAGCAGGCAAAGACGCGCATGCACACACACACACACACACACACCCATACACACATACAACACACACATATTACACACACACACGCACAAACACAAAGAGATAGTCACATGGACACACGTGCGACCCCCCCCCCCCCCCCCACACACACACACAGAGAACCATGCACATGCCCCCACACAGACACACACACACACACACACACACACACACACATACAAATCTATGTACGCCTCCATTAAAAAAAAACACAGAGACAGACAAACCCCCTCATTACCAGGCCTACCTGTCCTACTCGCTGTCTTTCACACACCGACACGCACGCAAACACACAAAAACACGCCTCCCACAACTGTTCTCTTTCCACCTCTCCCCCTCTTACACACATCTCTTTCCCTCCACCGCCGCCCTCTCTCTCCCTCGCTCCATCCCTCCCTCGCTCCCTCCCTGTCCTCTCCTCTCCTCAGGCTGTCCATCCATCTCTCCGCACATCTCTCGGAGCTGTCTGGTCTCCTCGCCGTCCCCCTCCTCCTCCTCTCCTCCTCCTCCTCCTTTTTGGGCGCCCGTGGTAATAAGGCCGCCTGATTGGTGAGAGGGAGATGAGGGTAGGCAGTATTGATGACCGTCACTCGTGTACAAGACGGAGGTGCTCTATTATTAGCGGCAACGATAACAACAATAATAACAGCAGCACACACACACACACACACACACACACTGACATAGACGCACGCACACACACACACGGTCGTAATTGAAAGAAAAATGCCCCGAGCTTATGGCCCTGACGTGGCCTGACCGAGAGATCAGACAAGTGCGAAAGCGTGAGTGTGTGCTTGTGTGCTTGTGTGTGTGTGTGTGTGTGTGTGTGTGTGTGTGTGTGTGTGTGTGTGAGAGAGAGAGAGAGAAAGAAAGAGAGAGAACGAAAGACAGTGTGTGTGTGTGCGTGTGTGTGTGTTTGTTTGAGAAAGACAGCATAGAGGAAGGGGGGGATGAAGAAAGAGTGTGAGGCTGCGAGGGGAGAGTGTGAGATGGAGAGAGTAGAGATAGTGTGAGATGGAGAGGAGAGAGATAGTGTGAGTAAGGGCCTGCTGAAGAGGAGTGCTTGTAGGGGAGGGGGTGGAGGGAGGTGGAGCTGCTGCTGCTGCTGGTGGTGGTGGTGGTGGCTGTAGTAGTGGAGGGGAGAGAGACAGGGACTCAGACAAATAGGGCGTTTATAATTAGTCCTGCATTGTACAAACAGATTAGACAGAAGTGGGAGAGAGTGAAAGAGAGGGAGAGAGAAAGGAGAGACAGGAAAGAGAGAGGAAAGAGAGAGAGAGAGAAAGAGAGAGAGAGGGGTGGAAGGTGACACAGGCGGCTGGTGTGTTTGTTTATTCCAGACAGAGACAGGAAAATGCATAGCTCTTGATGAGCACTATAGGCGGGGGGTAAGCAAACACCGCACAGCAGCGAGCAAGAGGACCTCAGAATAGTCTGTCATTATTACTGTGGGATGTGCGGAGATTCAGGGGATAATGCGCCGAGGCCCACTCAAGCACTTTTAAATACGTGTAGCTCCTCCAAATACACCTGCGTTCTGTTGTTCTGCAAGCCAGCTATTCTATTTGTTTGGCCTGAATGGCTTTTCAATTGGGTGAATACAATTCGCAGGGTTTAGTTAAAACACATTCAATTTCCTGCCTGTTTTGCATGGGAGGGAGGGAGGGAGGGAGGGAGGAAGGGTGGGTGGGCAAGCGGTGAAAAAAAAACATTAACCAGATGTATGCATGTCTCCAGACATCCTCGAAGTGAATGTGCTACAGTTCAGGAACTGAACCCCGTGCTTAATTGTGCATCTACTTGGCTCCTCGGCACCGTTTTAGACTTCTATTAAAACGGGAGCGTATTCATCCGTGGGCTGCGAGGAGAAAACATCTGTAATCATCAGCCCTCCGTCATTGCATTAAAACAATACACTTATGCAGCAGCCAGAGGGTTCACAGAGCAGGAAGGGAGGAGAAGAGGGAGGGAGAGAGAGAAGAGGTAAAGTGAGGTAAGAGGTAAGAGAGCGAGAGAATAAATGGGCAAAAAGGAAAGGCAGGTCTAAAGAAAAAGAGGGAGGGAGGGAAGGAGGGAAAAAGAAGTGCAGAAGAGGGAATAGAGAATAATGGCGTCTGCTTTGTGCTGAGAGCGAGAATTAGAGGAGAAGAGAACAGAACCAACTTAAGGGAGCGGAGGTGTAGAGAGCATGAGAGATGGAGAGGGGAAACTTAGTCAGAAGAATAGAAAAGTACAGAAAAAGAGAGAAAGAGAGTGTGAGAGAGAGAGAGAAAAGAGTGAAAATGAGGTTATGGTAAGCCCTCTCCCCTCCTGCTCTGTATGGAGGTGTTAGCGCCGCGAGCTCATGTATGCATACAGCACATGTTGGCGGGCCCTGGGAAAGGCCTCGTGCCCGTCCAACGGTATTGAATATTGATGGCGAGCCAGAGGTGATAATGGGCCGTGTATTAAGTGCTGCTAAGAGCCCTGGATAGAGTGAGAGTGGCGCTGCCTGCCTCCTGGCCCTGGGAAGATAGGTCTCCGGTCTCCGCGCCGCGGCAGGAGCCCAAACCTGGAAGAGCCAGGGACGAGAGGGGAGAACAGAGGCTCGGTCACGTATTACAGCGACCCCGTGGTTAATTTTTTATCCCGCCGTTAATGCGCTGGCCGGCCCAAAGTCACAGCTCTTTTGTGCCACCCGTGTTTCCTGCCACTAAGTGAGAGAGGGGCTTTTTTTTTTTTTTTCCCTCGGATATTAACAGAGTCACCTTGACTTTCGGATGGGAGAGAGAAAAGAGGAGGAGGAGGAGGAGGAGGAGGAGGTTTGGAGAGGAAGAGCTGACTGTGAGGAAGAAATAAGAAAAGGGAAATAGGGAAAAAGTTTTTTTGCGCTACAGCGAGGACGACGACGACGTCGGGTGGCAGCCCGATACGCTCCCGAGCAGACGCGGCGCGGCCTCCGTGCCAAACGCGGTCGGCGTGATGGATTTCGGGGGATATTGGGCCGGTGGCTTTGATGGATGAAGCGCTCGTTGTCTGTGCCGGGGTTGGTGATGAGGGGCAGCGCTGCCGCGTTCCGCTCCGCTCTCCGGGGGGGCGAGGGGTGAGCCGGTCTGAGGCGGTGTTAAACGTCCCTCGGGTCTCTCCCTGCTTTAAATACCCTCCACCCCGCCGCTAGGAGAACTCACACCAGGGCCCTCACCGCCTCTTAAGCCTGGGCTGGAGCAGAGGAGGCTCACACACACACACACACACACACACACACACACACACACTCCACCACATCTCCCTACAAAATTCTTGTAATCTCCAGAGTCCAAAAAAAAAAACATACCCTTTTGTCCATAATCTTCAAATGGTGGGGAGGGCAGGAAAAAAAAACAAACTGTAATTAAGTGGGTGAAATGAGTATGTTTTATTATTTGGTGTCCCTCTGGTAAACATCCTGGTTTGGATCAATTAACCAAAAACTAATGAGCAAAGAGGGGGTCTGCCTCAGTATCATGCCATTGTTCGTTTGCGTTTTTTAATTAATGGGTTTTGAAGTAAAATCGCAAAAGTTTTAATTGTTTTTTTCAGGGTGGGGGGAGATCAGAGAGTTAATTATAAGAAGGGCTTTAAAGTGTGGAGGATTTAGACTTTTAATTAAGGAGGAATTTGTCAGGACTGATACTGCTAAACACTAGTGGGTTCAGAGGAGACAATCCTCCCTTATTTTCGTTGTTTTTCCCCCTCTCTGTCGTTCGCTCCGTCACCATACCTCTCTCGTTTTTCCTCCGCGCCTCTTTATTCTCGGCTCTTTGATACGCTGCACCATCGCTCCTCTCCAACGTATCGTTTCATTTACTGTTTCCCCCCCCCACTCTTTCATTTTGTGTTTAGGCTTCCTCTTGTCTTATTCTCCTCTCATCATTTCTCGGTGTTTGCTCTGCCAGTGTGTGGCTCTCTGTCTTCTGCTCCGCTACCGCACGGCACGACTGTCTTCTCACGCGCCTCTCTCCTCCTCTTATTCCTCTCTTTCTCTCTGGTTAACCATCTCCTCTCCATCATGTGTGTTTTGTGCGTGTGTGTGTGTGTGTGTGTGTGTGTGTGTGTGTGTGTGTGTGTGTGTGTGTGTGTGTGTGTGTGTGTGTGTGTGTGTGTTAGTGTTTCTCTCTCTCTCTATATCTGTGTGTGTGTGTGTGTGTGTGAGCGGGAGGATTACTGACATTCTGGATTGCAGGGGAGGCGTGTGTGGGTGGGGTAGTGGCTTCACTCACTCTGAAGGATTGCTGAGATTGAATTAGTGAACTCGGCGAGAGTGTGGGACGATTGGAAGATGTACACATAGTTCCTCTCTCTCTCTCTCTCTCTCTCTCTCTCTCTCTCTATCTCTCCATCTCCTCCTCTCTTTCCCTCTATTTCTTCCCTTTATCCTACAGTAACCTTCCAGCTGCCAGTCTCTCCTAGCTCATTTTCTTTCCTGTCTTTTTTTTTAATCCTTTCACTCTCTTGCTCTTCCAGTCTCCTAAAATGCAGCTGTTACAGTCTGTTCTTCTTTTGTCCTTCGTCATTATCTCACTTATTCCTTCTTTCACTCCCCTACTCCCTTCATCCATCTCTCTATCCCTCTCTCTCTCTCTCTCTCTTTCTCTCTCTCTCTCTCTGTCAGTCTGCCTGTCTGTCTCCCAGTGCCATATGAGATTGTTTTTGTACCCATGGTAAATCACAGTGAAGTGATTAGCGCTGTTTGATACGTGATTACATTGCCTCGCTGATTTGCTTTGCTGATGCCCTTACCCGAGCAGACATCGGTGAGCGGCATCCGGGCACGTCCCCACTCGCACAGCTGGGTATTCCACCAGGGAGACTCAGGTTAATTGCTTTGATCGTGGATATGGCTGCATTCACTTCCATGTTGAACCTAAGCTACAGCCTACCGCACAGCTGACTCACCCCCCCCCAACACACACACACACACACACACACACCACTCTATCCTCCACCAACTTTATACACGGGGATGCTGAAATATTTATCACAGCTAAATGCCCAATAGGCAAAAACGGTTGGGTGCAGGCAGCACTGTCCATAAGGTGATGTGGTTGCAGTTCTTTGTTTTGCAGCGGAGGTTCCGTTCTACTGCGGCTTGTGTGCACAGAGGTAATGGTATAATGTCGGTGGAAGTGTCTACCGGCGTCCTTGCGGCCTCGCAGGGATTTGGGGGCGGGTTTTCCTTCCCCAGATTCTTTTCTTCGCCGCTCGCTGTGCAAAGACGGTTTTATCAGCAGGAAGGACGGCGGGGGCGAACCCGGGTCAGGACCCCTGGGGGCCACCGCTGAATTTAACGGCGCGCACAGAGAGCATTTGTGGATTTCTTTTTTTTTTACTTTTAGATGCAGCAGCAAACACAGTGAAATGTGTCTCTGCGATTGCAGTGAAATCTATGTGTATCAGAGATAAACCGCCTGGTCTGGATGAGCTATTTGAATGTCAGTTCAGCCGCGTGCGCAGCACGGTGTTGTCTTGGTTTCATCGTCGCTTTCGCCACCCTCGTCTTTATCTCTTTCTACCTGACCTTTTTAAACAAGTGCCGTAAAACCGCAAAATGGAAATTGAATTGCCGTCTGCAATCATGGAAGTCAGTTACAGCCCAGGCAGCAGCTCTGGTCAAGCAAGGCATGTTTTTTTCTCCTCTTTCTCGCTCTCTGTTTTTTTTTTTTATTGTAGCTGCAATTATATACTCCTGGATACAGTTGGCAGACCTGCCACTATCATTATCATAGTGATCACAGCCTGTCTTTGACGTTCCCCGTCTCTCATTCTCTCAGTTTCTTTCCCCAGGAACGACTGGGAATGGGGGGGGGGATTACCTCTTATTGCCTGCCAATCTCTGCTCTCATCTCATCCCTCTATCTTTCCCAACTCGCTCCGGCGGGTTGCCACGTGCTGCCTCTCCTTATCTGTTTATCCCTCTCCCGCTAATCTCCATCGCTCCCGCTCCGTCCCTCACTCTCTCTCTCTCTCTCTCCCTCTCTCTCTCCGTCAGTGTCACTCCTTCCTTTCATCTTGATCTCTCTCCCCGTCCCACCCCACACTCCACTTGTCTATCCACTCCCTCCCTCCCTCCCTCCACCCTGATCTGCCCTTCTCTCTCTCTTTCTCTTTCTTTCTCTCTCTCTCTCACTACATCTCACATGCTCACCAAACCCTTCTGTCCTCCCCCCCCTCTCTCCCTTGCGCCTCTCTCTCTCTCTCTGAAGTTCGCTCTTGTGTACACGGTGTATTTAAATTGGACATAGGTTTGTACAAGAAATGTCAGCGTTCGAGTCAGTGCCGAGGCGCGTAACCTGTGGGCAGAGAACCAGAATAAATGAAAACAAACGGCCTTGCGAGAGGAGAGGAGAGGAGAGAAACCTCGTCGAATCCCCCTAGTAGGGCCCTACCCTTACTGAATGGACACATTCACAACTAGCTCCTACGGCTGAAAAGCATAGTACAAACAGCGCCGACATTTCGGGTTTAACTCAAGGGGAAGATGCGTGGGCCAGCCGCTAATGAAAATGTATGGAGCTCTTCTGTAAGCCTTTCTTAGATAGAAGATGCTAAATGAATGAATGGGACTGAATAGAAGTAGAACCGTGGGAGGAACGCATTGTGTTTCAGGGCTGTTTCAGGAGAGCCTCTCTGCAGACAGATAGAGAATGGCGTGTGTTTTTGTTTCCAGGGCTAGCTTTTCTATCTCATCGGCCTGGAGACAAGGGGGCTTTTACACTCCGTTGGAGCACAGGGCTGATTCTGCAGTGGCTGCTGCGCCTGCGTTTCTTTTTGTTGTTTTGAGGAGAGGGGGGGGGGGGTACTTTTGATAAAGCAACTTTCTTTCATCGGAGTTGTGCTAAGTGTGGATATGATAGGGCTTCTCCACTGTCTACAGATGTGACAGATGCTGGCGTAATGCAGACTAATTTACTCGATCCCTGCGAGGGGAGGAGAGGAGAGGCGTTTAGAGAGAGAGAAAAGGAGAGGAGAGATAAAGGTGCAGAGATAGAGGAAGAATAAATTAGAGATGTGTCATGGCAGGGTCATGGACAATGAAGGAGAAACAGGCGAGATTGACAAAGATAGAAAGTCGAAATGACAAAGATCTCGTGCGAAAATGAGGTTGAAGGGAAGGCGGCGTGAGGAGGAGTAATGAAAATTGGAAAAGCTGGCAGATTAGGGGAGCGGGGAAGGTGTGGGAGACAGAGACCGAGACCGAGATAGACACAGGCCCGCCGACAGACAGGCAGACGGACAGACAGACAGGCAGGCAGGCAAACAGACAAACAGACAGAGCGACAGCTACTCGATGGGAAGGTTAGGGTGTGAGAGATTGATGAGCAGCAGTGAGAAACTAATTCTCACTTCACTCTGGGCTGGAAGATTAAGGAAGATTAGAGCGATAGAGCGAGGGAGGGAGAGATGGAGTGATAACTTTTGCTGCGTGCCAGAGAGAGATCTTTGAATGCCTAATACCCTAAGAGAGGGAGAGATGGAGAGGCAGAGAGGAGAGAGAGAGAGAGGAGGGGAGGGGGGTGTGGAAAAGAGAGGGAAAAGAGAGAATGAGAAGAGAGATAAAGGGACTGGGCGGATAGATAAACAGGAGAAATGAGAGCAAAATCTGGGTACGAAAAGGCTCTTAATGGTAGTGGTTGTGGTGGAGGTCTGTTAAAGAGGACTCAAAGTTCTCCTCGTTCTAATAGCCCCTGCTGATGGGGCTGATGTAATCCTTGGGTCACGGGATTGAGGATTGAGGATTGAGGATGGGTACTTGGGCTCGGGAGCGCGAGCGAGCTCTTGCTGACCACCACTGGTCCCTCCGCACACGCACAGCCGGGCCCTCGGCGCCTTCTGTCGTTCTCCGAGGCCCGGCGTGCTGACCTAGATTAGCGACGGGCCAGTGGAGGGTGGCGGATCCGAGCCGGGCCAAGTCGGGCCCGAGTCACGCCCCCAAGGTGCAAAGGACTCGCTTACGCAGCCGCAGAGGAAGTGATGTCTGAAGGAAGGAGGGTGTGAGGAGAGAGCCCCCATTATTCCTCAACTCCTTGATGTTGTCCCCAAACATCACAGCACAACACACAACCACAAACCCAACCCCTCCCCTTTCCTTCTGACATTCTGTCACACACACACACACACACACACACACACACACACACACACGCACACACACACACACACACACACACACACACACACACACAGACTATCACATGGACGCATACTGTACACACACATACACACCCACAAACAATCAAGTGCATGCAGTTGTGTTGGGATCTGAAGCGAGCCGTTGAAAGGACGGCATAGCAGACTCAATCCGTCATGCAGGATTACAGTGTAAGCTTCTCCACGGCAATGCATGCGGTTTTATGAAGGAAAGTCAGAAAGGAAAAAAAACACACACACACACACACACATACACACCAGAGAAAAACTCTGGGCTTTTTTTTTTAAATGAATACATTAGAGAAGCGATGGAATGTCATCTCTGTCCTCCTTTAATGCAGAGGTGGGGATTCTCCCTGTGTTGAGAGAATCCTCGTGTCTCTGTGTGTTGAGTGTTTTTTGCGCAGCCTCCCCCCCCCACACACACACACACCTCCTCTCCTCCTCTCCCTCACTCGTATAGGGCTCCCACTGTTCCGGACATTTCTCTGACCCTCACCCTGTGTTCGCTCCCCCCCCCCCCCTCCCCCTCTTCGAGCGGAGGCATCGCGCTGGTTTAATTTGCCGCTCGGCCGGGGTGACCTTGAGCAGCGGTGGGGTGGGATGACCGTGGTCGTCGGCTCCGGCGAGCGGCGAGCTGTCGGCTTGTCGGACGTCTCGAAGCTTTGAGTTACAGCGTGGCGCTGGCTCCCGGCCAGCCTGCCCTCTCGCTAGCGCGCCGCTGTCGCCCGCGCGACAAACAAGACCCGACGGAAAACAGCAGTGAAATATGGCCCCGCGGGAGATGTGGCTAACCAACACCGCCGCCACCGCCACCGCACCTCCACAGAAACCGAACAGAGAGACGCCTTCAAGAGTATAGCGGAATGGTATGCCAAGCTGGAGCTCTGGAGAAAGCTAAACACTGCTCAGTAAGTCCAGTAAAGAAATAAATATATAAAAGAAAAGAAACTACTTGGAAATTCATTGCAATCACACAACCGCAAATTGGACCGTTTCCCCAAAGCGTAACATGGAGCCAAGTAAGCACAACACAATCTTGTGGAGCCTCCCCTGAAATGAAACATAAAGTTAAACTAATATGGGGCGCAAACAAAACATGCCGGCAATCACACTCCACACAGCCCATAGGAAAGCGGCTTTTGATAAACAACCTCAAACCGAACACCAGCTAAAGCCTCCAGACGACTCAGCAGCAGCACGCCCATGATAATTGTCTATCTGCCAGCACACTAAGAGACAGGCTTCTCGGGACTCGTTCCTTGTTCGTTCCGCAGTACGCCTCGGAACACAAAGACACCAAACTGCCAGTAGTGTGATATTCAGGCCTGTGTGCGTGTGTGCGCTTTATTTTTATGTGTGTGTGTGTGTGTGTGTCACACAAGTGACCCATTTAAGAGGTAAAATAGAAAGACTTAACAAAGTGGATTCGAGATCAGGGCAAAGTCACTCTCATTATGGATATAAGTATCAACAGTGAAGTAAGTCAGGGGACCCAGGCGAGGAAGCCGGAGATGGGGAGCAGGCTGGTGCTCAGGAGAGGCACGGGCACCTCCAAGGACTCCACGAAGGGGATTAAAACAGCGCCTGCCTTCGCCACCACCACCATAATACGCCGCTGACACACTTGCCTACATCGATTTTACTGCACTACATAAAAACTTGTCAGCGTTGCACCAAGCCGGCCACCATTATGCTGCAGTGCCCCCAGCATGAAAACTGTTTTTCACGTCTTTATTTTTCACAGTCGGACATTAAGAATGACCTCACAGCGCGCCACGGCGGCGTTGAGTGCAGCTGTCAAGGTGTCGGGGGGGGGCGGCCAGGAACAAGCGCACGGCACAGACAACAGCGTGGGAGTTGAGAGGTCTTTTTATGATGATGTGGTATGTGTCAGTTGAATGTGCGACGCTGGAAAAAAAAAGAGAGGAATTTCCAGCTTCACACAGTGTCGAGAGAGAGAGAGAAAGAGAATTCTTTTAATTATTATTATTTCTTTTGATTATTTCATTGTCAGTTTCATGTTTTAAAGTTCACTGATTATTGTTATAATATGCTTTGACAACACATGTGCTCTTGTCATGTCAATAAAGCTTTTTTGAATTTGAATTTGAATTTGAGAAAGAGAGCCCTGGATGAAAAAAAAGTTTAGTGTCGCCACTCTCAGGCTTGCCCGCGGCCTCTGGCCTCTCTCGACATCGACGAGAGGCGAGCGGATATTCCACTCAAAAAGCTCGCCGCTTCGCTCGCCTGGACACGCCGACCTTTGTGTGAGTGAAGTGGGGAGAGCAGTCAAATAGGGGAAGCTTTCGCTGGAAAGGTGGCGGCTATTGTATGACAACAGTTTGCTTTTGTGAGGAGACATCGAATCCGCTCTGAATAGCTGGCGGGAGCCCATCGATCGGCACGTTCCGCTGGGGAGGGGAGGAGGATGCGATGCGCGGGCTGGCGGGGGGACTTCTCTTCAGTGGAAGTGCGCTAAAGAGCCGCCGCTCCGAGTGCCCTAATGAAAGAGTTTGGTTAAACTATAAATTGACTCGGGTGATTGAAAGGATCTATTAGAGGTTATTATCGTGTCTCTTGCGTGCCGTCTTAAAGTGCCCTGCCGCTCTGCTCTGCTCTGCTCTCCTCCTCTCCTCTCCTCTCCTCTCCTCATCTCATCTCTTCTTCTCTTCTCCTCTCTTCTCTTCTCCCTTTTCCTTGTTCTTGTCCTCTTCATCAGCTTTTAGAGCCACAGACATTAAAATTCCGCCAGCCAGCCTTGTGCGTTTCGGATTCACTCATCTTGAAAATATCCTTTCCTTGTCCAACCGAGCTGTGACTCCGCAGGAACGCCCTTGAAAGGTATGCGGCTGGGGAGGCAGAGGTCCTGTCTGACAGTTTTCCATTTAAATTAAAAAACGGGGGGAAAGGCAGTCAAGCAAGCATCCCTTGCTTTCTCTCTGATGAGCAGAATGCCATTTAATCTGGTGATGCAATGCTGTTGCCATAAAGAAAAGATAAAGTCGAGAGTGCGTGTGTGCGTGTTGTGATTGTGTGCGCCTCTGCGTGTGTGTGTGTGTGTGTGTGTGCGTGTTTGGGTGTGTAAATGTGTGCTCTGGTGCGTTTGTGCTCGTCCTCTCTGGATGCGGATGAAGAATGTGAATATCTGCATCTAGCAAATAAAAGTGTGCGCTGGTATACGCTCGAGCGCCAGACGAGCGTCTACATGAGGGCCTCTTGCATCACACTCACTCAAACCACCAGCCTGAAGACCTCCTGTGTAACATACCAGACGCTGTGCTTTCTGGGTAGGCTACAGTGGTTATTCCCCCCCACCCCCCACCCCCCCCTCAAAAGACTGTGAAATGCCAGACAGAGTGCACTTGGAGAGGATAAGATGGCGTTTTGTTATGTGGAAAAGCGGCGAGCCAGAAGGCCAGTGGCGAGTTTGACGGGCATCAGGTGTAATTTCAGCAAATGTCTCCTCGGAGCTTCGCTAGTCGAGCCAGAAGGCAGGCTGAATAGCCGGCTCACTGAAAAGGTCCTGGTATGTGCTTGCATAGCGGCGGCGCAGACTACAAGCTTTATTTATTGTTGGCTTTTAAAATGCCCATTGTGTTTGCGGTGCGAGTATTCAGGTTCCTATATATCAATGCCGGCGAAGGCCACGAGCCAAGGGAGAAGTGCAGCCCCTTGAGATTGTATTTACTGGTGCATCTTGCTTTGTCCAAGTTTATTATCATCATCTCTGCGTCGTATGACACCCCCCACCTCCAACCGCCGCCCCCCTCCCCCCGGGCACATCACCAAAAAACTATTTTATCTCTGAGCGACAGAGATCATTGCTTTCCTCTGAGAGTAATCTCATAGTCTGTTGGACTGATTTATGAATTATTAAAGTATCTGGAGTGGATGTGAATACCAATGACGAGTGTCTAATAAACCTCTCTTCCCTCCGCATGGGTCACAACCAGGGCAGGGCAGGGCAGACATGCTCCCAGGACTACTAGGGCTACACTACATTTGTAATAATCAGATTAGTCATATTTTGGGTTTTCCCTCTTTCCTTCCTTTTTTTCAGAGAGAGCAAGAGAGAGAGAGACAGAGAGAGAGAGAGAGAGAGAGCAAGAGAGAAAGCAGATTTATTGTTTGCTGTGGGGTGTTTGCAACTGCGATCAGTGGTTTTAGACTTGTGTCGAGAGATTTTTCTTTTCCCTCTTTTCCCCCTCTCTCTCTCATCTTGCATCATCTAGTTTCCCTGTGTGTGTGTGTGTGTGTATGTGTGTTTTTAATTCCCTTTCCTTCCTTTTGGCTTATATTTTCTACCATGGCTCATTGTGACCAGGTCAAGACCTTCTATGTTTTAAAACCTCCATCTTTGTCTTGTTTTTTTATTTTTTTTTTAAAACATCCTTTTATTTTAAGCCCCTAGATGGGAGAAATGGACTTATCCTCGGCACTTATCGAAACGAGGAATTCATGGGGATTACGTTCCATCTTTCTCTTCACATTTATTGTCATTTTCCCCTCTAGCCCCTCTCGGTCTGTTTGTTCGTTTGTTTATTTGTTTGTTTGTTTGTTTGTTTTTTCCATGCCGTCCTGAAAAAACCCCGGTGCCTCTGCAAGCACCCCGACAATGCTGGCAGAGACAGTGCCAGTGTTGGGCTTTTGGGCATGTTGATCAGAAGTTGGTAAATTTGTTCCCCCCCCCCATTTTTTTTACCTGCAAGCCAAACTGTTTAGCATAGCGAGGGAAGATAATCATTTGACTGTGTCTGTGGACTGGTTGGGCTGATGGTGCATCAGACGCTATCGTGCACCACTGACTTTACGTCTCTGCCTTGGCACGGGAAGAGTGGAGCATGTGAGGGTGGGAGAGTGGCCTCGCAGGAAGCCCAGTATCAATCCAGCAGGCTCGTCCTCACAGGGCTAGCGTTAGCTTTTCATCCTCTCACTTTGTACTCCTGTACTGCTTGCATATTTGGACCTCTTTTTTACATATGTGTGTGTGTGTGTGTGTGTGAGAGAGAGAGAGAGAGGGAGAAAGAGAGAGAGAGAGAGAGAGGAGGGGGGACTTTTCTTTCTTCTCTCTCTACCTGTGCTGGTCCAAGAGTCAGTCCCTTGAGCATTGCAGTAGAAGAGGTGAAAGAGAAAAAACACAGAAAAGTTGTTTTGATCTGGTTGTGTGTGTGTGTGTGTGTGTGTGTGTGTGTGTGTGTGTGTATGCACGCACGGGGTGTTCCTGAGCATGCATCTAAATTAAGGTGGACGTTTCTTATTTTGATTGAAACAGGAAATGTGTTTGGGAGAGCGCGCACACACACTCTGCATTCAGGTCATGATCTGTATGCATCTGCAGCAGCATGTGTGTTTTGTTTGTGTTAATTCCACTGCGGGCTGTTGGTCAAGGAGCAGGTGTGTGTGTGTGTGTGTGTGTGTGTGTCTGTCTGTCTGTTTGTTTGTGTTTGTGTGTGAGCTAGAGTTTGTTTTAGCTACGAAAGATAGACAGTGTGATCTGTAATTAAAATTTTCTGTCTCGTTAAGTTGGTGGCAGCCTTCTCTGCATCACAGCAGCTCGGCAATCGATGGCAAAGATCTCCCCATAATACTAACGAACCACAAGATCATTTGAGTTCAGGGCTCAGGGAAGGGAAAAATTAATTAAGATATTTATGGCCCCAATTAATCAGTTCAGCGAGAGAGAGACTGGCTCGATCCACAGGGTATATTCTGGAGATGGATGCTGCGAAAAAGCTGTGAGCAGGGTCTTTAAAAAAAAGAGGCAGGGGGGATTCTCCAGCATCTTCGCTCCAAAAGCTCTTTAATACACACCTTATTTGCTCTGCTTGGTCGCGGCTCTCATCCGCTCAGGGTTTAACCCTTACGGACTCTTCTCAGAGCCTCTTAAGGATACATCTGTGTGTGTGTGTGTGTGTGTGTGTGTGTGTGTGTGTGTGTGCGCGTGTGTGTGTTGAATTGTGCGTCAGACTGTCACATGCACAAACCTCAACTGACGGGTGTGGCGCTGAACGGCTCTACTCAGTTGTGACATGGTTGATGTGTTGAATCCCTGAGAATCCTCCGCGTTTTCAAGCCACATGTATGTGACAGTAGTCAATCCCCCCAGCCACCCCCCTGAAACCTGGACATCCTGACAGCTTTGGTCTGGAGGAGTGCCAGGAACTGCCAATATGGTAACCGCAAATTAAATGTGTGGGGCCCATGGCCGTTGCTGCTAATTGATTTCAGCTCATGAATGTTTTTTGCTAATTGACTTCAATTCAGCCATGCAGTACTGCTAAGCACAGGCACTTTACTCTTTTGTGGGATTTTGATCTCATCTTTACTAACAGCTGTCCAGCTGCAGTCGATCAAATGCACATTTGTGGTTAAGCTTTTTTTGAGTGAGGACACACTGTGTGTGTGTGTGTGTGTATGTGTGTGTGTGTGTGTGTGTCAGTGTGTGTGTGTGTGTGTGTGTGTGTGTGTGTGTGTGTGTGTGTGTGTGTGTGTGGGTGTAGGTGTGGGCGTGGGTGTGTGTGTGTGTGTGTGTGTGTTGTGTGTGTTGTGTGTGTTGTGTGGTTGTGTGTGTGTGTGTGTGTGTGTGTGTGTGTGTGTGTGTTTATTGTGAGTGTGTGGTCCGTGGAAAGTTTCTCAAAACAATACAGTGACACGTTCCATATTGTGTTGTTTACGACTGTCTGCCTTGTGGCTTGACCTCTGATACAAACACAGAGTCCGAGGTTTGCTCCGCCGTCAATACCGATCCAAGACCCCTGTCAATCCCGGTGCCACCGGGGCGTCTAAGGAGATTGCCTGATTGATTGAAGCGAGACGGAGCGCAGAGGGCGAGCAGAGTTAAGACAGCACCTTGATTGACACAGAAAGACTAAAGGTGGTGTGTGTGTGTGTGTGTGTGTGTGTGTGTGTGTGTGGGGGGGGGGGTTGGAGAAGAAGACAGCATATTAAAACAGTTGAGAGAGAGAGAGAGGGTTGGATAAAGGGAGAAAAAACAGGCAGGCAGTTGGTGTGTGGGAGAGGTGATGAAGGAGAGAACACAAAAGGGAGAGGGGAAAGGAAGAGAAGAGCTTTTAGTTTGTGTTCGAGTACGAGTTGGAAAAAAAATAAAATGAAAGCAATAGAGAAGAGGAATAGATGGAGCCAGAGAGAGAGAGAGAGAGAGAGAAAGTGAGAGAGCGAGTGAGTGATAGAGAGAGAAATAGAGCAAGAAAGTGTTTGAAAGAGAGAGTGGTAAAGAGAAATGAAGAAAAGCAGTGAGCATGAGAGCGAGTGATAGAGAAGTTCAGAGAGAGAGAGAGAGAGGGAGAGTGGAGGAGGAAGCGCACAGAGCGGGGTGTACGAGAGAGAGAGAGGGGGGGGGGCTCCATAGGGAACATTCGGGCCTCCGTCACGCGCCAGTGCGTAGCTGTGACAGGGTCTCCCTGTGCCAGCGCCGTCCCTCAGCTCCGCGACGCGACACCTCGCGGGCACGCGCCCGGGCCTCGCCGCGCACACGACGACAGGACGACACGACACCCGGGGCGGCACGCTGCGCACGACACGCGCCAAAGCGTGTTCTTTAATAAAAAAAATAGAAAAAACGTGACTCGAGCGTGTGCCGTTCTTACGCACCGGAGCACACCTCCCCCTCCTCGGGGGGGGACGTTTAAAAAACGTTCCCCTTCGGTGCCGACTGCAGCAACGACGGCAGCAGTTACCGCTTAGTGCTGTTTTCACCACAACAGCAAAAATATCAGAGCCGGGTCAGCTCAGTTTGCCGTACGAGATGCCGCACTACGCCGCAGCAACCACTGCAAAATTAAACTCGTATATTTATTTAATCTCTTTAGCATTGGTTAATTGCATAGCGTGGAGACGACTGCTCTGCATGCAGCCCAGTGTCTCACAAAAGAGGTCGCCCTGGCGCACGCGGCGCCGTTGTCACAACAGCACCGTTGACAGACACCCGCAGCCGCGACCGCCCACCGCTCGTATAGACACACACATAGACATGACGGAGACAATATGGCGCGCTGGTGTTAAGGCTCGCCGAGCGGCGTGTAACACATGACTCATTGTGCTGTGTAAGCTCTCTGGTGACAGGAAACAACGCTCGGCGCAGGGCTGATTTGCACTGAAGGGGTCTCGGAGCTGGCAAGATATGCAGCCATATAGCCCACAGTGTTTGTCACAACGTAATAGATTACTTGGTTGAGTGACATGCCAGAAGGCAAAAAAAACAAAAAAAAAACATCATTCTGCAACCAATAAGTGTGAGTTCAAGAAGCATGGACTCCAATAAGGCTCCTAATAATTGTGTTCCTGTACAGTGATTTTGCTCAAGTTAATGGATCTGTCTCTCAGCGTGTCTTGTGTGTGTTCTGTTACCTTGCTGTGGCGCTCCACTTTTAATTAACATGCTGCAATGATTAAAGTTTTAACTTAATTATCTTTATCTTTTTCTCCCAGGGTGTTCAAGCCTCCACGGGAAACTGAATGAGACATTCTGCACGAGACGAGGAGAAGAAGAAGAGGGACAGGCTCGGATAGATAGAGGGGGGGATATTAAATCAGGAGGAGTGACTGGCACCTGCCCCGCAGCGCTCTTTGAAGGGCAGAAGAGAATAGAAACGAAAGAAAGGAGTGACCAGAAAAGAGGGAAAAAAGAGAGAGAGAGCGAGAGAGTGGGAGGGGGGAAAGAGAGAATGAAGACAACTGGAATCCAAGGGTTTCCTCTCGGTGTCTATCACTCGCACTAGAATTTTTCGGAATCCTGGAACCAGGAAGCATGATAAGCTGGAAGTTGCTCTTATTGGTCTCCCTTTTCCTGTGGGAGGAGTTTGGCAGGGCGGGGTCTGCCGCCAAGGTGGTCCGGAGGAGAGGACTGAGCGGGCAGCGTTCGCTCAAACCCGAGGGCAAGGCGCTGGCTGACCAATGGGAAGACAGCCCCGAAAAAGTCGGCCTGGCGACGAGGAATCTCAAGGACCTGTTCGCCCACGACCAGGCCGAGCGCGGCGAGCTCGCGGTCATTAAGAAGCTCTCGCAGACCCACGCCCAGCACCCCCTGCTGGCGAAACGCGAGGACGGACAGAGCTTTGGGGTCAAGCTGGACGGACTGGACTCTGCGGCGCACGGGCTGCCTGGCAACAACGAGGCGGCTCTGGAGCCGAGGAAGAGCAGGAACGGCACCAGGGGCGCCGGCGGTTCCGTCCCCAAACCTGGCAGAACCGATAAAGGACTGCCCATTCATCACAAGATAGACTTTGGCCTCCGCCCCAACAGAACCCGAACCAAGTCCCCGGCCAGGTCCGGTGCCAGAGCGGGGTCCGCCGCCGCCGCCGCCCGCCCCGGCCAGACCCCCAAGGCGCTCTCGCTGGACCCGCCCAGGAAGCTCAACCTGACGGGCAGCTACGGCGTGCTGAAGCTGATCTCCAAGGAGAACCTGGTGCGGATCGTCAACTCGCAGCTGCAGAGCGTGGTGGGGTTGAGCCTCCAGGGCAAGGCCAGCCGCAGCAGGAAGAGGGATCTGATCGACGTGGACCGCGGTGCGGCGCCGGCATCGGCACCGGCGGCCTCCAAGGGGAAGCGGCAGGACCGGGCGGTGGCCTCGGATCTCTACGGCGGCTCGGACAACCAGACGGAGGAGCCGCGCGCGAGCGCCACGTCCCGCGGTGGCAGCAGCGGCCTCAACGCCGAGCAGGCCGCCGCGCGCAGCCTCTGGAGGCCGGTCAGCGAGTTCTCCTCCTCGGACTCGCGGCCCAGCGAGCGGGCCTCGCCGAAAGGTCAGCTCGTCACGGAGACCTGGAGCAGCAGCAGCGGAGGCGGCGGCAAGCGTCTCAGCGCGCACCTGGCGTCCACCCCTCAGGCCGAGGTCCTGAACACCGAGCGGGACGCGTCCTTCGGCTACGGCGACACCCAGGCCGCTCTCCGCGGAGGGACCTCCAACTCGCCCCCTCGCGTTGACCCCGCCTCTCCCTCCGTCTACACCCTTGACCCGTGGGGGGTGCGGACCGTGACCGGCGGCGGAGGAGGCAAGAAAGACAGAGGAGGCGCGGCTGCGGAGGAGGAGCAGGAGGAGGAGGAGGTGGTGAACAAGGACAGGGAGGCGAAGGAGCACTCGAGTCTTCGCGTCAAAGACGAGGCGCTGGAGGAGAGCATCCAGCCTCCGGAGCTGGAGTCCAGCGTGACCCAGGACCCCGTGTGGGCCGTGGCCGAACGCCCCAACAGCAGCCACGTCCTCAAGCTGAGGCCCGAGACCGAGTGGGCGGCGGGGAGAACGGCCGCCGGGGGTGGCGGCGGGGGCAGGATGGGTCACGGACTGATGTTCGAAGAGGCGGAGGAGGTCGGTGAGGACAACGATGATGATGATGATGATGAGGATGGCGGTAACGAGGGCAGAGGCCACAACGAAGGCGGCGGGAAACGTTCTCGCAGCAGGCGAAGCTGGATCTGGAACCAGTTCTTTGTGATCGAGGAGTACACTGGCCCAGAACCTGTACTCATCGGACGGGTAAGGCAAACCTCCTATTTCTATAAATTAGATTAGATTAAATTAGATTAGATTAGATTAAACTTTACTGTCATTACACTGTCTTTCAACTGTCAGTAGATTAATATGAATATTTCTGAGAGGTAGGTGCAGTGGTTGGGGAATTTAAGGATCGAGGAAGTAAGTGACTGAAAGTTCTCACAGGTTCATTTTAGGAAATGTTTTCACAGGTCATGCTATTCTCTCAACTACGCTGAATTCATCTTTCTGATTTGACATCCATATTTGTTGATTGTAGAGGTTTAGGCCAGGGCTCCCAGTGGGGGGTAGGTTTGGGGTGGGATTCTGAGATTTGACTCAGCACCTTTAGGTTGATGACTCTTCACATCTTGCTTTGAGGATTAACTCTGCTGTGTGAACTGTTGGTTCAAAAGCTCATTAACCCCAACGCCAGGTCAGAGAATTCATTAGGGTCTTTCAGATGTCATCACCTTTTTAACTGCCATTGATTTTTGGACACCAAACAATTGAAAGACTGGCTTTCGCTAATCACTCCCCCACAGGTGTGAATCAATTTATCCTCCCAGGACACCAAAAACACACACCCCAAACAAATGCACACACACACACACACGCGCGCCGAGGAGGACTACGGGAAACATCTCCCCAGGGAGGTGACCCTTCCGCAGAGCAGAAGCGAGCGCCATTCCTCCCTTCACTTAGCGACGGCAAAACAGACAGGCAGCTCCCCGAGAACAGCGCTGATGTGATTCCCATCACACCCCTCATTTGAACCGCATTACTCCGATTAGGCCGTCATTCTGCTGTCAATCTCTGTCAATTTGGGGGCCCGGGGGGCACGGGGGCCGCTGCAGGCCCCCGAGTAGAATGTTTCAATCAGGTTCATAATCAGACACGTATTCCTTGGTGCCGCGCCGAGGCAGCGTCGTCGACGGGCACCTCGAACAGCTCCTTTCATCAGACAATCAAGTACAGGGGAGGAACAAAAACAATCGGGGGAGCCCCCATCATTTCCTCCCCCCCTCCTCCTCCACCTCCTCCTCCACCTCCTCCTCCTCCTCTATTTCCTGTTTATCATCCCTGATTCTGAAAGCCTCCTATGCGAGATTGTCTGACAATCACCTGCTTTCAAAGGAAAGCAAAGACAAAATGACAAGATGATGACGCTGTTAAAGTTTGCCGCATTAACCAAGCCGCAAGTGTTTTTTTGTTTTGCTTCAATTGCAATTCTCAGTCTTTTTTTTACGAGGGGAAGCAGATTTACATTGGATTTTGAAATAGCGGAACTGTCTGCCAGACAGCCAGTTATTCGTTTTATCTGACCCAGCAGAGGCTTGCAAAAAAAAAAAAAAAAAAAAGAAACACATGATGCATATTAATGTATAAATATTTGATCAAGTGCGAATGAAAGATTTGTAACGTTAACACTGAAAAATGTACATCTCCTCCAGCCTCCTAGTCGAAGCACATGGCCAATGCGTCTGAAACGGGAGCATGATGAGGGGGCTTATTCCACTGGCAGCGCTGCTGTGCAGATACTTAACCAGCGCCACTTCAGTTAGTCTCCAGCTGTGCTGAAGGCTAGCGCTATATATGGGCCAGCTAATATCTAAGGTAAATGAATAGCGAGGAGAATCCTCGGTGTTAGCCTTAGGCGCTCCTACGCCGCTGTGAGATTAAAAAAAAAAAAAGAATGAGGAAAAAAAAGAAAAAAAAAACCCACGACGCCACCCGTCTCAGTGGGGGGAACGTCTCGCTAACTTCAACTTCCTGCCCTGGCGGAGATTTAAAGGAGAATCCCTGCGGTGGTCGAGGGTCCGGGCCCGCTCACCTGAGTGCGGGCTGGAGCTGCTCGGCGCGGCGAGGCTTTGTGATGGAGGACACTGCTGTTGGGCTGGGCTGCTGCTGCTGCTGCTGCTGCTGCGGTGGGGCTTATTAAAAGGCCCTTGTTATGTTGAAGGGTGTTAGTGAAACAAAGGCTGGACGCCTGCAGTGCCTCGGGTCAACATCCAGGCTTACAGATGGATGCGCTGTAACTCATTAGCGTCAATATGCCCGTTAAGCAGGTGTGCGCGTGCGTGTGTGTGTGTGTGTGTGTGTGTGTGTGTGAGCGTGTGTGTGTGTTTGAAGAAGAGCGAGAGTATGGGTGTGGA
>NC_084995.1:24080361-24090361 GCF_963854185.1 Sardina pilchardus | reverse complement strand
CCACAGGGGAGGGAGACCAGGCTGGACACAGACTGCTCTTGCTCGCTCTCCGTCTTCCTCACTCTCTCTCTCTCTCTCTCTCTCTCTCTTTTACTCCCTTTCTCTCCTCACTCAACTTGACTGTGAGTAAACAAACAAGGGTTTGCGCTCAGCTCTGGCCAGAAAAAGGGGAAAAAAAGAAGAAGAAAAGAAACAAAAACAGGCACAAAAGAAAATACTTTGGCCAGTTGGCATATTCCCACCGGAGCCTTTTTTTACGGCTTTGGAGGACTCCAAGTTCTGCTTACAGTCCCAGTCACACTTCTTAAAGCCATAGCCAGACCCCCTGGTCCCTAGAGTGTGTGTGTATGTGTGTGTGTGTGTGTGTGTGTGTGTGTGTGTGTGTGTGTGTGTGTGTGTGTGTGTGTGTGTGTGTGTGTGTGTGTGTGTGTGTGTGTGTGTGTGTGTGTGTGTGTGTGTGTGTGTGTGTGGTGGTTGGTGGGGGTGCGTTTTGGACTGTATTCCCGCTCAGAGGAGTGTGCTATCAGCTCTTTGTGCCGACGCCATGAGGTCCGGCGGGGGTAAACACTTTTTAATCAGCCCTCGCTCCCTTCTGCTCCCCGTCCCCATTTTAATTACGTGTCGCCGGGCAGATAACGGGCCCTGCCTCTGAACCCAGTCACGGGCCGAGGAGCACGCTGGGCCCCGCGGGGCCACATCGGCCGCGAAACGCCCGACCACCGCAGGTGACGCCGATACGGCCGGTGGTGCCAACACCTGTGCCAATGCTGGCCCGGTCCGGTAGGAGTTGGTGGGGGGGTGGGGGGTGGGGGGGGTGGTTGAGGGGCGAGATGGGGTCGAATTGTTGGAGGGCTCGATCTGGACCCTCCCGAGCAGAGCAGATGGGGCAGGTCAGACGGGGTAAAGACCCAGAGACTTGAGAGTGCGTCGCAGACAGAGAGAGTGAGAGAGACAGAGGGAGGGAGAGAGAGAATTAGAGAGAGAGAGAGAGGGAGAGAGAGAGAGAGAGAGAGAGAGAGAGAGAGAGAGAGAGAGAGAGAGAGAGAGAGAGAGGAAGAGAGGGAGAGAGAGAGAGAGTTAGATGGCAGAGCCGTCTGGCTCGGGCAGATAATAGCAGATAATGTCCCCATCTCCCCTATCTGCTCTAAGCAGCCCACGTGACAGATGTGCCAGACTGAGAGTGAGCTGATGATGAGGAGGATGATGAGGAGGAGGATGATGATGATAAGGAGGAGGAGGAAGGCGACGACGGTGGTGGCGGAGTCTGGGAGGAGGAGGTGGAGGAGGAGGTGGAGTCGAAGATTAGGGAAGGCAGTGTGCTCTGTGGCTGATGACTTGGTCAGTGTGGTCACTAGCGGTGAGTGCGCTGGGTCGGCTGGACGGTTGATGTGTGTACCCCGAGCGCCGAGCGGGGAGGCTGACCGCTCTCGAGTTAGAGCGCTGAGCTGAGAGCACTGTGAGGCCGCCAGGAGTCATCCCCTTTATTAGGTGCATGAAGCGGCTATAGGAGTCTCTTTCACAAGCTCCATAAAGCCTTTGATAGGATTCCTCAGTGCGCCAGCGAGGATTGAGGTCCCTCCTAACCGCACGCTGGCACCTACAATGATCACACAGCCACCACCGCCTAACGCAGCCGCTGCCGGGGTCTTAACCAGCGGAGGGAGAAAGCCATCGGAGGCGACTGTCATTTTCTCAGCGTGTGCAACTGTCTGTGCAGCACTGCAGCGGCCAGAACGATCTGCAGTGTGTGTGTGTGTGTGTGTGTGTGTGTGTGCGTGCGTGTGTGTGCGTGTGTGTACGTGTGTGTACGAGGTGGCGGTGGTTTGGGAGGGGGGGCCCGTTCATTAAGCTAATGCACAGATGCACAATGTGTTCTCCTTCCTCCCTCCATGCATGGTGATTTATGGCGCTGCAGAAACGTGAAATTGAGTAGACGCCGAGAAGTTATTTAAATAATTTAGAGGTTGACACAGAATACTTTTCGCTTTTTTTTTTTCCTAGGGTGTATGATTTATGGTTATTGCAAAAATGTGAAATTGAGTATATGAGTATAAGCATATTACCTTATGATAATAGAAGTAATTTAGGTGATTTAAAATCCAAGGGTTCCAGATCTTACAAATACAATGGGCTGCCATGAATAGGCCTGCCAAGTCCCAGTGCGCCATCCCAGGCCAAGACATGCTGGATCCCTCTGATATTGTTTGTTGATCTCTTCATTTATCTATCATTATTATTACTATTTAATTTGTAGCTTGTGTTACAGCGCCGTTTATGAAAACATAATTGCCGCATTGCATTTCGCTCGAGTGAAATGTGATTCGGTTTCATCTTTTGTTGTGTCGGATGTCGCATAGCACTTTGGTGGCCCTGATTTGCACAGCAGTCGCTGTTACCAAATATGACCGCGTTGGAAAGGGATATTGACAAGATGAAGGTGAAAGCGATCTAACAAGGTGTAGCTGCGAGCTAAGCCCGTGGGGGATGCAAGCAGGTGTCGTGATGGCAAACTGTTGCTGGGGTTGCTCTGCCCGCTGTTGATAAGCCAGACAGGCGTGTGTGTGTGTGTGTGTGCAAGCGAGGATGTTCCATCAGGTCATCCACGGCGCGTCGGGGGATACACTCGCTCTATCGCCGGGGTCTCGCAGCCAAAAGGGATTGGCCGGGTCTTTCATCATCACGGCCACTTGTGCCGTAACGATGGCAGGAGCTTCATTAAGGGCCTCGTTAAGTCCCCTCGTTAAGGCTCTATCGTTAAGGTCGATCGTTAAGGCCCTTCGTGGACAGCCAGGAGTAAAAAAAAAAAAAACCTCTGCCTGCGGAACGTAAACTCCTGGCAGGCTCGACTGGTCAGGGGGTGGAGGGGGGGGGCATCGATGGGGTGACGGCGAGAGCCAAAAAAGCTGGAGTCTGACACGGGCAACTCTGGGGAAAAAATACCACCTCACAGGCCGCTGTCGCCTTGGTAACGCACAGCAGCTGGCAACTGGCAGCCCCGCTGTTTGAGCTCCACTTCCCGTCCCAATCTGAAAGCTGGCTGATGAGAGACGCTCGACTGACAAAGGCAGAATTAACCGTGTTTAGAGTAATTAGGCTGCTTTGCACGTTACAGGAGAAGAGGGAGGGAAGAGAGACAGAGAGAGCAAGAGAGAGAGAGAGAGAAGAGAGAGAAGAGAAATGGAGAGAGAGAAGAGAGGAAAAAGATGGGCGATGACAGAAGTATATAGCACAGAGACAGATGTGTGCAAAATACAGAAAAAAAGAGACAAAGTATGCGACCATCGCCAGCTCTCCTGTCAGTGCGTAAAATATATCCCCGCGTCCAGGGATGCAGGAAGGCATTCATCCGCAGTCTGTTTCCCCTCTCCAGCCCAGAAGAATGCAATCTGGAGAACGACAAAGACGGAGAAAAAAAAAAGAGGAAATAAGCCAATGAATATTTTTCCCTGAGAAATATCCATTTTTGCTCCATTTAGAGAATGTGCTTAGCTGTTGCCACACATCAATGCGCGCGATCAAGGGAGCCTCCCGCCTCGCAATTTTTCTTCCCCATCTCGCAATGTCACACTCTGCCGTGGGAGCGCCGGGCGCCGCCGGTGGCTCTCGGGCGACTCGGCTCGCCTCGGCCCTGCCCAGCCCCGGTCCAGCCTGGCCCTGCTGCTGCTGCTGCTGTTGCTGCTGCGACGTGCCGCCGCACGCTGCATTCCAGCCACGTACGCGCAGTAATGAGAATGAATGCTGATGTGTCTCCAGTGCATCGCCCCTCCCCACCCTCCCTCCCCTCACACACACACACACACACACACACACACACACACACACACACACACACACACACACACACATGCACACACACACACACACACACACACATACACACTCCCTGGGCCTCACAGCCCCAGCCTCAGTACCCCAGCCAAGCAGACTATTACCCAGACACACATGGCTGCACGCAAGTCGGGGGGGTTATGGAGGAGGTGGCAGAGAGGGGGGGTGGGGGGGTGGGGGGGTAGGTGGCGGCAGGGGAAGAGCCAGCTACCAGCGGCTCATCCAACAACCATGGCAACGTCGGCTGTAGTAAATATCCTCAGCGTGAGTGGTTAAGACAGCGCCGCTGGGAGAGGGCCCAGTGATCGCCCGCCCTTTCAGGGTTGGGTGTCCATGGCTCTTTTGTGGTGGTATTGAGCGTGAGCGTAATGTGTATAGATGGAGTCTGAACAGATTGTGCAGCACTCTAAATATGGTTCAGGGTCATTTGTGATTATATTCGCTTCTGTCACTGGTGATTTTTTTTTTGTTGTCAAAGTCTTATTTGTTCCATCTTCATTTAGTCCTCTTTCTTCCGCTCTGCCTCTGTCTCTCTCTGTCTCTCTCTGTCTTTCTCTGTCTCTCTCTCGCCTACTTACCTTCCCACTACTCTTCTGCATCTCCTCTGTCTCATACCTTCTCTCTCTGTTTTTTGTGTAAGGGCTGTTGCTTGTTGTTTTGTTAAGAAATATTTTAAGAATATTTTAAGGGGCTTTGTTCTAAAATTCAAGTCTCTCTTTGTCTCTCATTTCTGTGTGAGGGCTCTTATGGGGTTTTGTTTAAAATTCAAGTCTCTCTCTTTGTCTCTCTCTCTCTGTGTGTGTGTGGCCCTCTCCCGGTCTCTGTCAAGTCTCTTGTCTCCTCTCTCCGTCTCTCTTTTTTTCGCTTTCTCTCTCTCCATCTCTCTGTCTGTAGGATGTGTAAGGGCTGTTAGAGTTGTCAACGGTACAGTTGTTTTTTTTCTAATAATATCTTTCTATCTCTCGCTCTCTCCGTCCCTGTCTCTGTCTCTGTCTCAGCTCCACACAGACATGGACCGGGCTGACGGCCGCACGCGCTACAAGCTGCGTGGGGATGGCGCCGGCTCTGTGTTTGTCATCGACGAGAAGACGGGCAACATCCACGTCACCAAACCCCTGGACCGCGAGGAGAAGGACGAGTACCGCCTGATCGCCACGGCGACCGACCGCCAGACCGACCGGGCGCTCGAGCCCTCGTCCACCTTCATCATCCGCGTGCAGGACATCAACGACAACCCGCCCATTTTCGAGGAGGCACCCTACAGCGCCACCGTGCCGGAGATGGCCAACATAGGTAGGCTTCGCCAGGATGTGGTTGGCGTCCTCCAACCAACCATTCATCATCCACCCACTAATTTTTCAGTCCAGTTCTATTTCTTCATAAAGCATCATTAAAGTTACAGTCCATAATTCTGGAGAAATGTTATTGATGTTTAAGCTGAACAGCCAATCAATTGACACTCCATTCTTGGCTTCTAAGGCAATTTATTGATTGGGTTTAAGGAGTGAATGACTCAGACTTCATTCAGCCAAGACAAAACTCATCTTGAGGTTTTTTTTCCCAAGCGCATACAAAAGAATGGATAGTCAGAGGACTATGAGGAACAATTTCCTGAATTTGATGAAAAGTATATTGGAATAGAATTGCAGATTGTTCTTCCTATAGTTTATGGTGTAGATAGTGCTTTATAGAGCCTAATTCCCAAGACCACAATGATGGTGGAAAAGAAAAACTAAAATTTTAATTGGAAGAAACTTTGAGCATAACTTTGAGCTGAGTGGGGCTATACTGTACCCATCTGCCAAGTCCAGAGATGAGCCACCATCCTACCGCCCAACCGGTCTGGGCCGGCCTTGGGCCAGTCTTGTCTCTCCAACAGACTGATGATCTGTTGAAAGACGACGGAAGAGAGAAAAAATGGAGTCTTGATTTTAATTTTCATCAAAGGCAGCCGTTGCAACAAAGGGCGTTCTAATCTTGACAAATTATCTTATGAATTTTTCTATTTACGGCGCCGGCCCGACCGCCATCGCATTTAAATCTGTCAGAGATGTCCTCTTTTTGGGGGTGATTAAACGCTGGGTATTATCAAAAATGATCTATTCATGTGTTGAGGAAAATATTTATCCCAGAGGTTGAATCAGCGTCAATTTGTTTCACATGGATTCACTTGAATATCTTTCAGGATGTGTGATGCTCCTTTTGCAGCTGAATTCGAGATTGATTTTTTAAGGACTTGAATGCTCAAGTCTAACCATCCGAGGGAATGTAGGCAGACTATCAACCTGAATAGCTTGTGACTTATTTTGGGCTTTGCACAACTAAATGCAGGACTTCTTTTCAGGTGACATCCATTCTCCGCTGCAAACACATTAAATGTGCCATCAGACAATTTTGTGGCTGTGTTCTCGGTTTTGCTTCTGGGCTGAATGGCTGAGGGTTTCTCATCTCGTCTCGTCTCTTCTCTTCCGCTCTCTCCTCGCTCCTGTCTACGTGTTGCGTCAACCCACCCAGTCTCATCTGCTTTTGATCTGTCTATCTGATCATTCTTCCTTGCCGCCGCCGAATCAAAACATTGGCGCCCAGTGCGCTGCTTTCACATTCGATCTTCCATTTTTCCTCGACTCTGCTTCTTAACTACCTGTGATGGATCAGGAGTAAGACTGCCCCCCCCCTCCCCTCCAACATACACACAGTCACACAGAACACCCCCCCCCAACACCCCTCTTCCCTGCCCAGCCCCATCTCTGCTCTCTAAGCCCCCCTCCTCACACACACATACACACATGCACACAAGCACGCAGGCACACACACACACACACACCCGCCACATCCTGCACTCTCTCTCCTGGTGACACTGTCAGGTCTTTGATGTCAGAAAACAGCAACAGCTGCTCCCACAAATCCCTCCTTCCCTCTGAGCTTGTCAGCCGCTGCCTCATGGGAATTGTGGTTCTTTTCCGGCTCTATGTATTTTTCCTAACAATTTCAATCGCTCACACAAAGCTGACGGCCTTTGATTTATTTGGTTGGGTTAAGGGAAAAGAGAAATAAATAACGAAAACAAAAACAGAGAAGTCCAGATCTGTCAACAGAGGGAGCGACTCAGAAGGAGAGAGGGAGAAAGAGAGAGAGAGGGGAGAGAGAGAGAGAGAGAGAGAGAGAGAGAGAGAGAGAGAGAGAGAGAGAGAGAGAGAGAGAGAGAGAGAGAGAGAGAGAGAGAGAGAGAGAGAGAGAGAGAGAGAGAGAGAGAGAGAGAGTGTGTGTTGGGGAGATGGGGTGCCAATGGCAGGCGGTGAGATTGAGCATGCAAGAGCAAAAGGGAATTGGAGATGGGGATGGAGAGAAATGAAGTGAGACAATCAGAATCGGGAGGGAGGGAGAGAGAGAAAGAGAGAGAGAGAGAAAGAGAGAGGGAGAAAGTGAGAGAGAGAGAGGAAAAGGGAAAGTGAGGGAGTGAGAGAGAGGTGAGAGCAGCAGGGAAGAGTGGCAAAGTGAATAACATATTTGTCACACATCACACACAGAGAGAGAGAGAGAAAGAGAGAGAGAGAGGAAGAACAAACTGAGAAAGTGAGGGAGAGAGAGAGGGCGATAGAAACAGGAGACCAAGAGAGATGGAGCAAAATGAGCAAGTGAAAGAGAAAAGAAAAAAACAAAACAATGTACCAACCAGATTGCAAACTCCTCTGTGACCACCCCACTGGGGCTCTGCTGTGGCCAGTCATTCATGTGTATGCACCAGATTGTAATCTCTCTCTCTCTCTCTCTCTCTCTCTCTCTCTCTCTCCCATTCTCCCTCTCTCTCTCTCCCTCTCTCTCTCTCCCTCTCTATCTCTCTCTCTCTCCCTCTCTCTCTCCTCCCCCCTCCTCTCTCTCTCTGCTCCCCTTTGCTCCTCTCCGCCCCTCAGGCACCTCCATTATCCAGGTGACAGCTACTGATGCGGACGACCCCACCTACGGCAACAGCGCGCGGCTGGTGTACACGCTGGTCCAGGGGCAGCAGTATTTCTCCGTGGATCCCCAGACAGGTGAGGCGGTGGTGGCGGCGGTGGCGGTGGCGGTGGCGGTGGCGGTTGTGGCGGTGGCACTCACCTGCCTGCCCCTGACAAATGGCGTCTTCGTGCCGCACTAAATGGCAGCTCTTTCGTGTCGCTGTGTGTGTGTGTGTGTGTCTGTTGGTTTGGGTTTGTCGAGAGGCTTAGTGTGTGTGTGTGTGTGTGGGAGAATGTGTGCTTCGTTCTACTTCTGCCATCTCTCCCACACATATATCACTGAGTATGTACGCACACACAACACTCACACTCACACATACACACACACACTCACATGCACACACACACACACACACACACACACACACACACACATACATACCACTCACACACATGCACACACATGCGCATACTCACACGCACACACACAACACACACACACACACACACACACACACACGCACTCACACACACACACACACACACACACACACACACACACACACACACACACACACACACACACCACTTTCTTCGCCCACAGCCACACAGTCCTGTTTCTTTGCTGAACACTTATTTTGCACCTTCCATTTTTGTTTTCCCTTATCCTCTCTCATATCCCTTCCTCATTTTCTCCTCCTCTTCTTTTCCCTTTCCTCACCCTCTCTCTCTCTTCCTCTCTGTCTCTCTCTCCCTCTCCCTCCCTCTCTCTCTCTCTCTCTCTCCCTCTCCCTCCACCTAATCCCATCTGAGTTGGCAGAAATGTATTCATTCTGCCAGAGCCTGAGAACATCCAATACACAGCTAACAGCCCTCTAAATTATATTCTGAAAGGTGTGTGTCTGTATGGGTGTGTGTGTGTGTCCTGGGGGGACTCTTCTTCAAACGCAGATGGCATGGAAGTCTTGTGAGCCATTAAATGCAGATAAAAAGACAGGTTGAACCCCACCTCTGTTTCACGTCTGCATTGTTTTTATTTATTTATTATTAATTTGTGTTTTTTGTGCATCTTTATTCAAATGTCTGTCTGAGCTGCGTCCATGTCGCCAAGTGTCCTGCGGGCGTGTATGGGAGAGGCTTTTATGCAGAAGGATGTCAGACGCTTTCGCTCGCTCTGCACAGAGGCTATGAGTGACAGGCCACCAGCAATGGGCTCTTTCTTTCATAACTGTTTAAAGTGTGTGTGTGTGTGTGTGTGTGTGTGTGTGTGTGAGGGTCTTCTTGTGTGTGTGTGTGTTGACAAGGTGGCAAAAAGTTCAAGATTTATTCAAGTTCAAACCTTACCTGTGTGTGCGTGTGTGTGTGTGTGTGTGTGTGTGTGTGTGTGTGTGTGTGTGTGTGTGTGAGTGTGTGTGTGTGTTTGCGTGTGTGCACGCGTGCGCATGTGTAGTCTGTTTATTTTATGCTGCTGTGGCCACCAGGGCTTGGGCCTCCGTTGTGTTTTGTATTCATTTGGTCGAGTGCATGGCAATCTAATTAATTTTGTTGACAAGACCCCCATGCTGGCACCACCGAGCCGTCTCACGTCTTGAATGTTTCTGAATGCTAATCAAGGACATTAACCTAATTCTGCCACGCAAGCAGTGTACGGCATTTGTCTCACTGACAGAAGGACAGCTTTGCATACAAAGGGCGAAACAGTACTGTTCCAGAGGTTTTACTCCCTTTTCACATCTGTGGCACAAAGCAAATGTCTCAATGATGTATTGAGTTAGTGCAAATGTTGTCCTCTGTTTATTAAAAATGGCAGAATGTTTCATAGGAATCTCATTTTACTTTCTGTCGGGTGGCAAACATGACCGATGTGGATCATATACAGTAAAGTCATCCTATGCAAGATTTGTACCTTATTATAACCGCTTCAAAGTCATTTGGATGGATGGTAAACAAAGTTGTAATAGGGAGAATCACGCACCTGGCATAGCCACAGTGTATAGCTGGCATAGCCACAGAGCATAACTGGTATAGCCACAGAGTATAGCTGGCATAGCCAGAGAGCATAGCTGGTAGTGGCATAGCCAGAGAGCAAAGCTGGCATCACCCCGCAGGTGGAGAGCCAGCCTTGTTATTTGGCTGTCAGCAGCCCGGTGACGTCTCACAGGAAGGAAATGAAACATTACCTGGTCAGTAGAATCAGTAGTATCTTTGGAGATCGTCTTGGCCTGTTAGTAGTCCCT
>NC_084995.1:24069101-24070161 GCF_963854185.1 Sardina pilchardus | reverse complement strand
CTTCCAATCTCCTCAGTTTTTTTTCCCCTCCTCTCTGGATAACTTAAAGTTATCATCAGTCACTGCAGTTCTTTTCCACACCCCTCCTCTCCTTTCTCACTCTCTCTCTGTCTCTCTCTCTCTCTCTCTCTCTCTCTCTCTCTCTCTCGCTCTACTCAGCTGAAGTGTTCAGTTAGTCAAGCATGGTCATACTGATTGGTCCCTTTCACAAAGACAGTCTTTCTTTCTCTTCTCCTCTCTTTCTCTCTGCCTCTCAATCCCCCACTCTCTCTCTCTCATTCCCCCGTCCTCTCTCAATCCCTCACTCTCTTTCTCTCATTCCCCTCTCTCTCATCCACCCCCCTCTCAATCCCTCCATCTCTCTTTTCCCCACATTGTCCCTTGCTCTACGGGCTCTTAAGTCCATTTTGGGAGGAATGGGCGTCGGGTCAGTTGCTCCAAGTGGGCTCTTCGCCCTTTTTCCTCCCTCTCTACAAGCCATCTCAGCCCTGACCTGTCCTGCCCGGGGTCCACTCCAGCCTGCCGTGAGAGAGGCCCTGTTATTGGGGGCCGTGGAAGCCTGTTGATAAGGTCCTGGAGAGTCCATTCATTGTGCGACGGAATTGACCTCTCCTCCAGCAGAGGGAGCTTTGTGATCTCGGTGCGAGGGGAAGGCGTCTCCGTCAGATGTGTGTGCAGACTAGAGTTAATCTCCTCTCAGTGTGAGACTCATATTTAGCTCAGTAATAAAAGTACTGCTCAGTTGGGATCTTACCACCCCCTCTCTCTCTCTATATATATATATTTTATTTCACTTCTCTCCTCTCTCTCTCTCTATCCCTACCTCATTCTGCTCTCTCTCTCTCTCTCTCTCTCTCTCTCTATCACTACCTCATTCTACTCTCTCTCTCTCTCTCTCTTCCTCCCACACTTTCTCTCTCTCTTGCTCACGTTCTGTTCGCTTAAGCTCTATACGGAAAGACCCCCGTATGATGGACCACCACTAAACAGATGCAGATTTTATGCAGGCTATTTTCACCCAGTGCTTGAGCTTTAGCCAGCTAGACATTTTTTTAATGAC
>NC_084995.1:24054101-24056601 GCF_963854185.1 Sardina pilchardus | reverse complement strand
CTGTCCGGCCGTCCGTCTGTCCAGAGCGGCCGTCCGTCCTCCGCTCCAGCACCAGTGGCTGACCCTGTGCTGGGGGAGAAGATAATGACAAAAGTGGCACTCGCCCACGCGAATGAGCGAGCGGGCATCAACCCCCCACCCCCACCCCCCCCCGCACACACACACACACACACACACACACAGACCCTCAGTAATGCACTGCCATTTCCCCCACCACGCCACCCACGCCTCGATGCCTGCCAAACTGCCCGCCATTACCACACCCCAAACCTGCTCCCCAAAGCACCACGGGCCATCCTCTGCCACCACGCCACCGCTGTTGCCCACCCCCCTCTCCCCCTCACCCCACCCCCCCACAGTGAGCTGCGCCAGAGCTTTTGCTCCTCTCCCTCCCTGCGTCAGCCAGCGCCCAATCAAGGCCTGGGCACGTTCCGACAAACACTCATTGTGCCCAATTACATCCCCTAACGACTTAATTGGGCTTGGAAAGACCGGCACAATTGAGTAAAAGCCAGCCGCGCAAAGAATTTCAGGAGGACAAAAGTTGGTTGCCGGGCATGCGGTGCGGGTGCTTAATCACCTCGCGCAAGGGCCGCGCAAGATAGCGGGAGCATGGCATTTGAGCAAAAACTGACAAAGTCGGAGAGGAATAAAAAAAAAAAGAATGAATATTGATCGTTTTTTTGGTCCGCTCGCGCTACAAAAATAGACCATGTGGAAAAGGGTAGAAAATACAAGTAAACATATCAGTCATCAGCGATGAGCGGAGGCAGGAGTAGAATAAAAAAGCAGTGATGACAAAGAGAGAGTGAGAGAAAGAGAGAGAGAAAGAGAGAGAGTGAGTGAGAATGAAAGAGAGAGAAAAAGAATGAGAGAGAGAAAGAGAGAGAGAAAAAGAGAGAGAGAAAGAGAGAAACCTAGTCGGCGGGGGATGTAGGAGGTTCTCTCGGGCTCTTGGCTCAGGCCTGCCTGGGCGACTGTTCTGGCGCCATCGGATGTCATCTTCCTCCTCCTCGCTGATGCAGTGCTCGAGCAATGTGTCACCGAGCTAACAGAGACCAGAACAGCTGAAGCTGGGCCGCGTCCAGCCTGCCTTTCCGGCCCGGCTCCGGTCCCGTCCCGGCCCACAACCGGGCCACCGCCATGCTCCGGCACATCCCCGCCTTCCTCCCGCCCTGCGGGGTGCCTGTAGTCTAATGAGCCGGGTTTATGTATTACAGCTGCAGCCTCACCTCGCGTAATGAAATCACCATGTAGCGGCCCATTCATTTGTTTAGCTGGGCTAGCAGCATCAAATATGTATCAAAACAATCATGCAACTTTAATGCCACCTTCAAAGGCTGCCTGGCATGTTTTATAAGCTCTGCTAACTAATGCTGGATGAGGGCCTGCGCTGCATTGCTGCGCTGAACTGCCTGCACTCTGCTGGGCTCTCTCTGCTGTGAGGGCCTCCGACTCAGGGGCTGAAATGAACCCCACACACACACACACACACACACACACACACACACACACAGAGAGACACACACACACTCGCATACACACACACACGCACACCCACCCACACACACACACACACACTCACACTCTCACAACACACACATACTGTACACACACACACATTCACACCCTCTCACAAACACACACACTCTGACCTCCAGTCTCACCCCATACTGTATCTCTGTTCTCCCCCCCCCTCTCCCCATATCTCTGCTGCAGCCGGTGGACTACGAGAGCCGCAGCTCCTACTCGTTCTCGGTGGAGGTGCTGAACCCCATGGTGGACCCTCGCTTCCTGCGCCGCGGCCCCTTCAAGGACCGCGCCTCCATCCGCGTGTCCGTGCTGGACGCCGACGAGCCGCCGCGCTTCTCCCGCACCCGCTACCGGCTGGACGTGTCCGAGAACTGCCCGCCCGCCTGCACCGTGGGTCGGGTCAGCGCCGTGGACCCGGACACTGGGCTCAACTCCAACATCAGGTAACGCAAACCCCATTTCTCTCTCTCTCTCTCTCGCTCTCTCTCTCTCTCTCTCTCTCTCTCTCTCTCTCTCTCTCTCTCTCTCTCTCTCTCTCCTCTCTCTCTCAGGTAATGCCAACCCCATATCTCTCTCTCTCTCTCTTTCTCTCTCTCTCAGGTAACGTCATCCCCATCTCTCTCTCTCTCTCTCTTTCTCTCTATCTATCTTTCCCCCTTCACTCTCCATCTGAGAAACTCACCAGACAGGCTGCACAGCTTTGGGAGATGGCTTCTTGACATGTCTGTCAAAAGGTTAATAAATAATAAAAAAAGAAGTGTTTTTCTTTTAGTTCTGTCTGTCAGTTGAAATTGGCGTAAAGCACCGGAGAAGGAGCCATCGTTTGGACAGATACCGTGACTGACGGGAGAAAATAGTGCGCTCTCTCTCTGTGCCGACTCCAAACACACTCCTCACATAACAACTCCCGCTAACCTCCTCTTACCCCTCTCTCATCTCTCAATCTCACTCTGTAATGCCCCTCTCT
>NC_084995.1:24041601-24046601 GCF_963854185.1 Sardina pilchardus | reverse complement strand
GTAGTCTTCTGTTTGATTTGAGTAATTAGAAACATCTTGTGCCGGGGAGGGCAACTAATGAGATAGACGAGGCGGAGCGTGGCACAGTTTAAGCACATATCTGCAGGCCAAGCACCCTAGAGGACCTCTCTGGGTAGAGACTGTGTCACGCCGCACTGCTCTTCCCAGCTGTGCTTTTAACACGCTACGTGTGTCTCTCTGTGTGTGTCTGTCTCTGTGTGTGTGTGTGTGTCTGTGTTTGTGTGTGTGTGTGTGTGTGTGTGTGTGTGTGTGTGCGTGCGTGTGTGTGTGTGTGTGTGTGTGTGTGTGTGTGTGTGTGTCTGTGTGTGTGTGTGTGTGTCTCTGTGTGTGTGTGTGTGTGTGTGTGTGTGTATGTGTGTGTGTGTGTGTGTGTGTGTGTGTCGTGGCTTCTCCAGACGGTACTCGCAGCACATGCAGCAGGACAAGAGCCGCACCTACAGCTGGGCGCAGGCAGGGGCGGGCGGCGGGGTGGGGGCGCTGGAGCCGGCCTACTCGGCCTCGGTGGCGCCCCTCTACGGGCGCCTGTGCTACAGCAGCCAGACGCTGCCCGTGCTGCGGCGCGGGCAGGGCCCGCTGGAGCCCGGCGCCGCCGAGCTCGGGGGCTACCGCATCCCCGGCGGCCCGGCCGACCACTCGCTGGTCATCCAGAACCAGGGCGCCATGGTGGGCACGCTGGAGCACTGCGGCATGTACGGGGAGAGCGGCGGCGGCGGCATCGGCAGCCCCAGGGAGGGCGCCACGTCTCAGGACGGAGCGACGGCGTCGGAGGGGGGCACGCCGCGGACCAACGACAGCAAGGAGAGACTGGGCGGAGGGACAGGGACCGACTCCAGCAGCGACGCCCAGCAGAGCCAAGACCTGGACTGGGTAAGCAATGGGAGAACACTCCGCTACACTACCACTCTACTCATACCATAATATTCAGGTTGCGGGGCTGGGTAAGCAATGGGAGAACACTCCGCTACACTACCACTCTACTCATACCATAATATTCAGGTTGCAGGGCTGGGTAAGCAATGGGAAAACACGCCGCTACACTACCACTCTACTCATACCATAATATTCAGGTTGCAGGGCTGGGTAAGCAATGGGAAAACACGCCGCTACACTACCACTCTACTCATACCATAATATTCAGGTTGCGGGGCTGGGTAAGCAATGGGAAAACACGCTGCTACACTACTGTAATATTCAGGTTACAGGGCTGGGTAAGGAATGGAATATGACTCCATTACTCTACCGTAATATTCAGGTTACGGGTTATAGGTCTGGGTTGCTACTTATACTGAGGCTTATGCTCTGACTAATACATCAACACTGAGGTTCCATTAAAAACAGCACTTAAATGTAGTTACTGTTATTAATCAAGTTAAAACAGCCACATTGCATCATGATTGATAATTGGTCCGTATTCTTCTTTCAAATAGCTTCAGTGTGAATTAAGTTAATGGTTTCTTGATATAGCATGGTTCATTAACAGACTCAAAAGCATGAACCTCCACTGTTAACATTATTTATGATTTGTGAATGCTGAGGTTGATGATTTGTTTATGGTAATTAGCGCCTCACCTTGTGTTATTTAATGGGATCTTAATGTCAAGCGTTTCCAGGCTGTGTGAACTGCTTGAGATGATGGTGGTGTGAGAGTGTGTTTATGTGTGATTATGTGTGTGTGAGTGTGTGTGTGTGTTTGTTTGTGTGTGTGTTTGTGAGTTGTGTATTTGCTTTGGTTTTCACACTTTTGTCTCTGGCTGTCTCTCTCCCACCTCATGGTCATCCCACAGTGCAGTGTTAGCTCTTTCTAGTGCCAAGTTAACCTCGCTTGCTCTTTCCAGAGCAGTCTGTTTCACTCTCTGTCACTGGCCCTTTCTCTCTCTCTCTCTCTCTTCTCTCCTTCTCTCTCACTCTCTCACTTTTTTTGCTCTTTTTCCACCCTCCCTCCTTTTTTGCCACTTCTCTCGCTCCTCTCTGTCTGGCTGCGGCTCCTCTCTCCTCTTTTGCCTGCTATGTCATCATCCAAAACTGTCTCCATTATTTCGTCCCATTGTCATCTCCTCTCTCGCTTTACGCCTGTATTTATCTCTTCCCCCCTTCTCTTCCCCCCTTTTCTCTCTCTCTCTCTCTCTCTCTCTCTTCGTTCCTTCTCTTCCTCTGGTCCTCTCTCTGTCCACCCCCCCGGTCTCTTCATGGCTCCACGTAACAGAAGCGCGCCCTCATCCTTCCCCTGACTGACCCGTTCCTTCCTCCCCGGCCCCTGCAGGTCCAGCCGGAGGCCGGCGGCGGGCGCGAGCAGCAGACGCTGGTGCTGACCCGCTCCGGCTCGCTGGCGGGCACCGCCACCGGCATCGCGGCGGGCGGCTGGCTGTGCGACTCGGCCACGCTGCCGCTGGCCGGGCGCCGGTCCTCCCACGCCGACTTCTCGCCGAAGCGCGGCAGCATCGCCACCGGCAGAGGGCCCTCGGAGGCCATGCTGGACGGCGGCGGCGGCGGCGCCAAGGAGACCCAGACGCAGTCGCTCAGCCGCAACTACGCCACGGTGGTGCCCGTGGACGGGCCGAGGGACTACGTGGGCAGCCTGGGCCGCGGCGGGGGCTTGGAGATGGGCAGCAGCTTCGTGGTGGCGCGGCCCGAGAGGGAAGGGGGCATCCCGTTGTCGGGCCCGCCCTGCGGGGGCCTGTACCCGGACGGAGGGGCGTTCATGGCGGACTGGCGGGAGCGGGTGGGCATGGGAGGAGGGTACGTGCTGGCCAGGAGGGATATGACGCCCCAGCTGCTGCCGTTCCCCGGCCAGGGCCGAGGCGGGGCGGCGGCGGCGGCGTTCGGAGCGGTGCTGGGCTACGGTGGCGGCGGCGGCGGCTGGGGCTCGGGGCCAGAGGCGGGCAGGGCTTCGACGGGGGGCGGCGGCGGTCACTCCCTGGCCCTGCGCGTGGGCGAGTTCCTGCGCCTGCGCCTGGCCCAGGTCACCTTCGACCCCTCGCAGCCGCCGTACGACTCGGTGCAGGTGTACGGCCTGGAGGGCACGGGCTCGCGCGCCGGCTCGCTCAGCTCGCTGGAGAGCGAGGGCGACAAGGAGCCCGACAAGGAGGAGTGGGGCAAGGGCATGGAGGAGTGGGGGCCCCAGTTCCACAAGCTCGCCCTGCTCTTCCGCGAGCGCGAGAAGGAGAAAGGAGACAAGCGAGGCAGCGAGGGAGGAGGAGGAGGAGGAGGAGAGGCCGAGCCCCAGGAGGGGAGCGAGGACGGGGAGAAGGAGGCGAGGGAGAGCGAGGAGGGCAAGGACTGAGGGGGTTGAGGGGGACAGCGAGGGAGAGAGGGAATGAGAAGGGACATGAGAGAGAGAGAGAGAGAGAGAGAGCGAGAGAGAGAGAGGTGAGAGGATGATTAAAAAGCAACATGAAAAGAGAGGGCGAAAGGAGAGCGAGATGAAGAGGGAGAGTAATGGGAGAGGACAAAGAAAAACGAGCGCAGGCGAGCGGCGGCGAAGCAGAGGCCGAGCGAGAGAGTGATTGATGCAATTTAAAGCAATAAGTGTTGAGAGGCTTGATGTGAGCACAGACAAGACGACGCGGTGCTTCTCTATTGCGTATTTACTGTTTGTTAAGTGTTCTGGACACCCTACGAAAACAACGAGTCAAAGCCTCCTAGACAGTATTTAATTATGCTCTGCTTAGAGGGTGATGGAGATAGAGGGAAAGAGACAGAGGGAGGGAGAGAGGGCGAAAACAAGATTGCAAGAGAAAGCCTGTGAGAGGGATTGAGAGATTGAGAGTGACTAAGACCTTAGATAATGTTTCTGGGGCATTGCGAGACAAAGCATCCACAGGGGAGGCACAGAAACTGGGGTAGCACACGGTGCGTACGAAAAGTAATAAGAAACAATGGCGAGGGAGTGGAAGGGAGATTTGTCCAGAATCTGTTGCTTTTATACATCCGACTGACAGTAAAGTGAATAATTCAGTTTGCCATGTCAGTCCTAAAGGAAGCTATAAATATTTAAACATTAAAGGAAATAAACGTCTGTTCCTTTTGAATCGGATCAGAGAAATGCGCAGTGGGGAGACGTGCTGTTTCAATGGATGTCAACACCCATAATGTTTCCGTGCAAAATTTGTTGTAATAATAGGCACGCACCTCCAACACATGCACAATTTATCAACAGACACACACACACACACAAACACACACACATGGATATTACAAAATCCGGAGAAGGCTGTATCCAATCTTGGCCTTACAGAACTTGCAATTGGAAATGTCTCCCATTTCAGACCTGCAGGAATTGCATTGCATTGCATACTGTTAAAGCATTGATTGTACTCAATAAGTCACTACAGCAAAAAAAAAGTGAAATTTGTTTGTTTTTGTGGAGTGATTCAGTGCATCTTTGCCGCGTCCTTCAATGTAGAACATGTATAGTTTGTAGGCAATGAGATCAAGTAGTCTTTTGCAGTCAGTGCCACAGAACTCTCCATCGCTGATGTTGAAATGGAATTCCATGGCGTGCTGATTATTCTAAACAAATTGGAACCAATGGACCCTTTGGACTTGCAGAGCCAGACGTTATCGGAATGCAAATGGACTTGGAGACTTAAACTGGAAAGCACTTTTCTACATGTGAAGTTCGATGATAGATCTGAAAATAATGTGTTTTTTTTAATCATCATAAAAGATAATCAAGGCGATAACAATGTTCTATGTAAATGCAATTCAAATGTAAATATCACTGAATGCCATTGTGAACAATGTAATGACTGTATTGTTGACGTTTCAAAAGCATAACAGGAAGGAGGAAGTGATAGGGGGAAAATGTCACATCAAGAGCCATGCCACATGTCACTGTTCCTGACTCATGTTCCGCTGAATTGAAGTGTTCCCTTCACTGTGCATCTGTGTCCTCTCTGTCCTATGCCGGTGTTACACATAGCCAACGTCTGTCCAAACCATAGATACTGAAACGCTATAGATTGGCCACATAGACCTTA
>NC_084995.1:24009974-24037474 GCF_963854185.1 Sardina pilchardus | reverse complement strand
AGGCCTAACCTGTGTGGTATGGAGAAGATACATTCTGAACACTGGTGGCACAGAATTCATAAATGACAGCCATGGAGTCAAACACAAGCCTCCCTTTTTTACATTCAACAAACAACAGATAAAGCATATTATGTGCACCGAATTATATTTTTGGGGAGGCTGTGGCCAGGTATTGTTTTTCAGCCGTAAATTATATGGGTACAAACCGACAACACTCCCAGTGCATTTCACAGATAATTCTGTTGTGTTTATTTGTGGCACCACTAGAGTAAACAAGCATCCTTTTTAGAGAACATTATCAGCCCCAGCAGAGTACAATTTGCACATTTCAAAGAGCACAGGTAAGGCTATGAAGGTACAGGGTGCCTGCAGCAATACATTGACTTTATAGTAGAAAACATGGTCCTGTTGTAGTGCATGATAGTTTGATATGCACACTTATTTAATGGGATATCTGAGAAAATAAACACTGGATGCATTTGTGCTTGCTGCCACCTAGGGGAGGATGTGCATTGCAGTATTACAGTTTTTCTTGATTGCTTTGACCTGCTGAAAGAAACTGGGATCCACTCTTGGTCTTCATGAAGACCTTCTTTGCACAGTAAACTCCTGTGGATATGTTCATGCGTTTTCATTGAGTTCACATATTTCTCACACCCTTTTGCAAAACAGTTAACACAGATGTCATTCAAAGATCCTATAAACTCTATTGGTTTCCCCATGCTAAACAAAAGGGAAAACTTTCTACAGGTGAGATTCCTTGCATACAGTACAGGGACTGGGGTTGCAAATTAGCCAACTGGCTAGAAACCTTTTATGTAACACATCTGCAGACATTGTTATGGCATTGACTGTGATAGCTATGTATGTAATAATGTGCGCTGCATTGTCCCTGACAAATAAACTAATAAATAAATGTAAAAAAAATAATAAGTCTGAATCTCGGATGCACCTGTGTGAAACTCCTTTGCACAATTCTTCAATCAGCAGTCATTCATTATCCATAACAGATGACATGTCTGTTCTGTGTTGCAGGGCGAAATCTACAGTAATCGGGCTGGTTTGACCCAGTCTAGAGTTGCTGTCTTTGGCTAGAGTGCTTTTGTTCAGATGGGTGTTAACTGTTTTGAAAACATGATGGCAGAGACACAAGCATCAAAGCGATCGAGAGAAACTGTAGTACTTAACTGTGCTTGTTTTTCTGTTGCTATTGGCTTGTGTAATCATCAAGGGTTTTAAAACGTCATGTTGAAGCCAGTTCAAGTACCCATGCTGAATGTTTTGTTGGTAATGAAGCTCCAGCTGGCAACAATTATGAGATATGACTCTATCATGTGACCATTTGAATCGAACCATTTCAATGTGAGCCAAGTTCAAGTTCAGGTTTAAGTTTTATTGACATTTCATTTCAACAACACAATTAATATGTTTACAATATATCATGATTCATCACAACACCACACAGCACACAATAGGCCTACAACACAGCACAACATAACACATGATAAAAAAAAAAAAAAATCACCCAACATACAGTAACAACGTCTCCACCAGTCATTTTACTGTAACAGGGCCTCTCAAAATGGTTACCCCTCAGCCAGTGGTCTGAAAACGAAACCCCAAGGTCAGTGACCCACAATCACGGAGCTGGCCGGAGCTGATGAGGCCAGAGGGAGTGAGGAGGAGGAGGGTACATCTGATACCATCCTCACGCGAGCTGACAGGCTGACCATGGAAGGATCTGGAAACAGTAATCCTAGTCCATAGAGAATATACCTCACAGAAGGAGCGCTCTTATCAGTGCTGAGAATCAGAGACACGGTGTTAGACATGCACATGTAGGAGAAACACATGAAACGTTACTCATGTCTGCAGAGTGTACATGTAAGCTATGCCGTGAAGGCTTTACTTGTTAGTCCTGCTACCTTTGGCCCTTTTTCCACCAAACGTGTCTGCAGCAAAACCCATCTGTCTGTTTTTACATTTCGGCTGATAAGGAGCCTGATGAAATTTCTATCAAACTGGGACCATGTCAGCCAGTAGAAAATGGCAAACATCACTGCTAAGCTGCCTGTTTACGTCGGCTGGATGTGTGTGCAAATCAATGGCTTGAATTTTATGGGAAACCTTGTTCCAAGGGGGCACATTTGCAGAGGGAAATGAGTCAATATATCTATAAATCAGATCAGACTGCAGCCTAAAGCTGCGCGTTATCATTTCATGCTCTTGAAAATGTCTCCTCCGCCCAAGCAAGGTGGTCTCAAGGCTTACAGTTGTGTGATCCATACACAACATGGTAAGCTGTGTAAAACCCACCAAACCCACGGGTTTGCAACACACCAACTCGCACTGCATAACAAACGTGAATTTCCAGACACTAAAGGCATCTCTAATAATGGGCATATTTACGGTTCAGGACTTGTATTCTGTACCAAATAATGCATTCACTCATGTGGCTTATCTAACTGAGCATAGCATTTGAGTCAAATGTTGAAGCAGCACCAACTGTAAATGGCTGTGCGGTTAATTATGAGTTTAGACTCATAATTCTCAAGCTCCAAAGCTGAGGTCACACCCTGTCATGGCATTTTAAGCTCAGAGTGCATTTGATTACTGCCCTCTATCAAAAAAAGAGCATATTTCTTTTTAATGTTACAGGGCCAGGTGTAAAGAGGCAGTATTAAAGAGGTCCTTAGTTGGCTAAATTACAGGGTGGTGATGCAGCATGTCCACCAAGCCACAAAGACAGAGTCCATCAGACCTCTTAATACCCCTCCTCTCCATTCTACATCTAAAAATAAATAACTCTCAGCTGAAATAATACCTTTAGTAAGCATGTGGTGGCTAGAAACTGACATTGGTCTGTCTTCTGCTGGTATCATTCAGTGACTGAATGCTGCACACTGCATAGACTTGGTAAATGTACTGCAGTGAAGAAACATTTTAATTATTTGTTATAATGTAATTAATACACATCTCAGTAAATCTCATCAACTAGTTAACATTGTAAATAGTTTCCGTAATAATCAATAATACCTGATACATACTTATACCATGAACAATAAAACAGATGCATTATGTATGTTAATGCAGAATGTGTGGCTGTTTATATAAAGTATATACAAAACTTTAGCAATACTAGGCTGTGGCCTTTTCTGAAAGGGCATGCTTGAGGCTTCCACTCTGCCTATCCCTCCACTGGCCAAAGAACTCTGAAGCTTGTTGGTGTGTATAGGCAGCAAAAACATGAGTCAAAATGTAGATAAATGCTATAAAGATGAGGTTGGAATACTTCAGAATCAGAATGAATAACTCACACTCTTTCTCTCTCTCTCTCTCTCTGTTTGTGTATGTGTGTGCGAGAGAAAGAGAATCTGTTCAGTATGTGAAATAATGTATAATGGAGTTTAACATGTTCCATGGCATTCGCAAACACGTCCTTTGAACTTTACATCACATTAATCATGAAGGCCAGAGTGATATTACTTACTACATGTTGCCGTCTCCTTGGGTGGATCTCTTGTGTGAACCCCCTAGGCAAAGTCAAAGACATGTCTTTAAAATCATAAAAAGTAAAAAAAGAAAACCCTCTGTGTTAAAAATGTATCACTATTATTCTTCTTTGAACTTTCACAATTACTGCTTTGTTCCAGAAGACAGGCTCATATTTCTTGCTTCAAAGTTAAGTAAAAGTTCCTTGACAGGCAGTATGACCTTGAGATAGCTGCAACTACAAGTGACACTTTGCTCTACGTCTTGCAGGCGATGTGAGTATGTGTGTGTGTGTGTGTGTGTGTATGGGGGGGGGGGGGGGGGGGGGGGGTGGGCGGGGATATTTTGGGCTCAGTCCAAGTTTGCAGTGCTAGATCTCTGAGACAGCTTGAGAGCACCAGCCTCATCTCTTCACAGTTCTGTTCGGTGTGTGTGTGTGTGTGTGTGTGTGTGTGTGTGTGTGTGTGTGTGTGTGTGTGTGTGTGTGTGGTGTCGCATCTGTCTACCGCTGATTCAGAGCTCTGGACTGTTAGTGGGGCATCTTTGGAGGCTTGAGGGTTTTCTGAAATCTCTGCTTCTTTGAGGTCTTCATTTCCGACTGTTTTTTTTTTTTTGTAATGTATTTTAGAGTAGCCTCTGGTGTGGTCTGAGTCAGACAGCACAGTTTCCAGGCTCTCCTGAAGGCTGCATGGGCACTCTGGGTTGAATCAGCAGTTTTTCTGGGAGGACGAATTGTGATTAAATATGGAGTACCATTTTCCACCAGTTTTGATGATTAGCCAGCCAGAGCCCGAGCCAAAGCACTGAGTGAGTAGACTGGGTAGATGGAGAGGTCTCTATGTTCCCCACAGTTTTCTCTCTCTCTTTTATGTTGACATCATGGGGCTGCTGAGTCATGATCAAAACGCCCTCTATCTACTGAAAGAACCATTCATGCAATTACTTGTGGCGTGCATGCAACAGCATCATGCAAATTAAGGCTTTCAAAAATCGTTTCGCCTGAGAGGGTCAACCATGTGGCATTTCAAAAGACCAGAACTAATGAAAAGATTCCGTACTTCCTTTAAAAACAACGAGAAATAGTCTGAGTGCAGCAGCTTCATTTTCTTCCCCAGCTATCTCTCCATGCTCAGAGAGACATTCCCTTTTTTTATGACAGATCTAACACAAGGATCTACCTTTAGTTCCACAAAGCCCTAGTTGATGTTTTTATGATCAGACTTCACCTCAGTGGCTTTGGATGTGTCTCTCTCTCACGAGGCATGGCGGAGTTCTTTAAGTTCTTCCCTTCCCCAAAATAAACCTCCGTGCATGTATGTCAATAAATCCATCTGGTATGCTGGCAGAAAGAGAGAGAGAGAAAGATAAATATTTTCCCTGTGCATGAACACTATGGGTTTTATTTCTAATATAGTTTCTAATGTAGTCATATCTAGTACAGTAGCTACCTAAAAGGCGTGGTGACACATATCTGTCTTTCACATACCACCATATCACACCATATCAAAGTGAATTCAAAGACCATGGCGAGATGATAACAAAGATGATTGCCTGATGAAAGCATATACTCATCAGTGGCAAATTGCTGCAAATTAGTGCTAATGTGTCAGCTCTTCAGAGATAGCGCATCACACCAGCTAACATCTCACTAAAGAGGCTTGGTTACCTTAGTCATGTTATAGGGGCCCTATTACATTAGCATTCCCAGAGCCTTGCCCTGTATTGTGCTGAGAGTAAACAGTTCCATCTCCTTGAGTCTACACTGCAGCGTTATGCTGGGGACTCGAGGGACACCTCAAATGCTCTCCTGTCCTTTTGCGCTGTCTGCGGAACCGCAGTCATCAAAGGCCTGGAAAAATAACGAAGTGTTTTCCAGTCAATGAAAATGGAGTCTATTTAGACCAAGCCCAGTGAGAATTACACCAAAGTTCGATGTGTGTGTTGAAGAACTTGATGATAAAAAAAAAAAAAAACACATAGCTTGAAAGCATGTGACTGCATAATCATGGACATGAACGGATTTTTTAAGAGAAATCGTGTAAGAGAGTGCCAGCACTCCCTCCATCCCTCTAAGCGCTGAACAAACTTCCATCTCCACGGCGCCAGAATCCTTCTCATTATCACCAAGCTCCTCTCGGTCCCCATCAGCGCAGCCCCCTCTTTGCGGTAATTCTTGAGGATCTCTGGTGGAGATGGATCTATCTCAAAGGCCTGGCCCCCTCACTCCCACATCATTAGCTTCAGCTCTTTCTTTCGTGATTTGCACAAGGGACAATATCTTCTGCCTCAGACCAGGGCTCCTGCCTCTGCTTGAGCGTGTGGCTTTCCAGCACCAAATGCACACAGTGATCAAAGACAAAAGATGCCTCACAATAAATGGATCAGCCGCTATGTCTATCTGCAGGGAAGATGTCTCTCCGTTGAATATACTGTACTGTATATGTGTGCATATAGAGGTAAATGTTGCATAAGTCATGAAACACAATGATTTTGATGTTAAATAGTTAACAAATCATCAACAAATATTCATAAAGAGACTTTACATATTATTTATTTTGGCAGTAAATAATAAGAAATAATAGATGAATATAATAAATGCAGTCTTTGTTAGGGGGGGGCATACATTATTGTCATATTATTCATTCTTTAGTCTGTTCATGCTATTGAGCCCTTTCATCTTTTGGATTATGATGTGGACCAAGGAGGTTCTGTCACAAGCTGTACCGCTCTCTCTGTGAGTATACCCAGGGCCAATATCTGTCTTGGTTGGCCTTTGTAGAGGTGCACCACGATGTGGCCCACCTGAAGCAACAGCAAGTAGTCAAGCCTTTCGACAAGAGAAAAATATTATGCAACAAATATTACAGTATACAAAAGAGAATTCATCATTACATGACATAAAATGAGAAAGTGAACAATTCAGTGTAAAAAATTCTTAGGGTATAAGAAAAGCAGTGATTGAAAGTCTTTTACATTTTACATAGAATAGAATAGAATAGAATATATACTTTTTTGATCCTGTGAGGGAAATTCAGTTCTCTGCATTTAACCCAATTTAACCGAATTAGTGAACACACAACACACAGTGAACACACAGTGAGGTGAATCACACAACCCAGAGCAGTGAGCTGCCTGCCCAACCAGCGGCGCTCGGGGAGCAGTGAGGGGTTAGGTGCCTTGCTCAAGGGCACTTCAGCCGTGGTGGACTGGTCGGGGATCGAACCGGCAACCCTCCGGTTACAAGCCCGATGCGCTAACCAGTACACCACGGCTGCCCACATTGACATATTTATATTGTAATTGTTTGATAATTACATTGCTCTTCGATAGTTGTATTTTACACCATTCATTTGCTTCTCTACTACTGACGATACGAAGGAAAGTATACTGTAGGCCTAGGGATGACAAGGCTAATTGAGGGCATGCCCCCTCATGCACCTGTGGGTGCTCAGTTTAATCTTAGAGGGCACCAGGCTACTGCCTTTGTCTCCCATGGACTCTGACAAAGACACAGAAGTGTTGAAACGTTAGTCTATTGCTGTGCACCACAATAAAATATAATTAAAGATGCTCTAAGCAATGTTGCGTTAGAGAGTTAGCTCACCCCTCCTTCTGCCTCCCTCCCTCACAGGGAACTGAAACTCTCCTACATGCGCATCTCGTCTGTGAATGCACGAGTCCATTTTGGATTCGCATGTACTGGCATAACTTCCTGTTTATAAATTACACATTGGCAAATATGGCTTTTTTCTATAGTCATTGTCTTCAGGGCCTTGTCTAACGGTAATGTAGACCAGCTTTTGTTGTCTGCCACTGCCTCCAGGAAACGGGAAAATAATTAAAAATGTTCTTAGCCTTAATCAAGCAACTGGTGTTACTGAACCGACTAGATAACTTTAGCTATGTTCAAATATCAATAGCCTGCTATATCAAAACTGACAGGCCAGTAATTTGTCATTTTCAGTCATAAGGCCTATTCGGACGGGATTAGTTTTATGGGGTGACATCAGGTAAAGTAATAATTACCAGGTAATGTAGTCCCGTCCGGACGCGCCATGTCAGTAAACATAACGGAGTATGTCGGTGACATTTACAGACACTTTTACCTTCCGTAAAACGGTCCGGAGAAATTACCTTAGGTAATATTAATCCCGTGCGAACGCGACTCTCTGTAAAGATGTCTGTAATATTTCGTCACATCCTGATTTGAAAACAATTCCACCATGGTCTGAATGAAAACATAACATGCTGTGCAGCTCCTAATAGGACGTTAGCTAGTTTGCCTAATAGCTTGATATTGTTAGCCATTTCAAACTACTTATGGCATAACATAAAGCTAACGTTTGCTAGTTTAACCAACTTGTGTAGTCCTTCAAATCTGAAAATGCTGCACGTACCTGACGCAAAGTATCACGTGCACGGCGACGAAGATGTGACGGCAGAACGTAAACGTAGTTACTCCTCCCATGTCAGGTACAATGACAGAGATATCTAGTCCTGTCCGAATTGGACATTTATATTACAGAGGTCATATGATAAACCTGCATTACTCTACGTCCCCCCATAAAACTAATCCCGTCCGAATAGGCCTTATAGCCTACTGTGTAGAGTGTAAACAGGAAGTTGATTGCCCGGTAGGAAGCGAATCCAAAATGGAGTCATGCATAGAGCCTATACACTAATCCAGCGCGAACTTTATGGGCGCTGCCATCTTGAATATCGCCATTACTGCGTGCCTGCGAGTGTGACGAGTGACACTTGTCTGTGCTTTTCAATGAAAGCATCCTGTCAGAGAATGTCTAACGAGAGGACTGCTAATGAATGAAAATGTCAGGTGAAAGGGAACATTGGATCAATGATGTCAGACTGTACCAAAACTTACCAATGAAGGTAATTTATTAACACCATAAGGTATTAAGACGTGTATTAATGACAGCTAACTTCTGCAACAGCCGCCTATGGAACCAACGAGCTAATTTCTTAGCAGCCAGGCACGCAGTAATGGCGGTTTTGTGTTACTTCCGTGTTTCGCTGGATTAGTGTATAGCCCTATTCGCACGGGATTAGTATTACCTGTGGACCTTTGGTGATTTGTGATAATTGCGGAGAATGCCTGAGATCTTAGTCCCGTGCGAATGTGCCATGTCTGTAATTTGTAAAGTAAAAATTCCGCCGCAAATTACCTACTATATTTCGCCAAACACAGACGTCCGGTGATAATACTAATCCCGTGCGAATCTGCATCTCAGTGATTGCTACTGCAATTGCATATCTTTTCTACTTTCTGTGTTGTTTTCGGACGTTAGCATACGACATATCCGGGTGTAATGTCAGTGAAAATAGAGTAATTTACAGACTTTGCTTATCCCGTGCGAATGCGCTGCAAGTAACACAGAGGTGGGGCGATAATTTGAAAATGACCAGAGGTCCACAGGTAATACTAATCCCGTGCGAATAGGGCTTATGGCTGGAAAAGATTGTTATGTTTCATGCTCCAGACTGCACCAAGCTGTTTTTGTTGCCGTTTTTGAAGCCTGGGCTGTCTATAAAGGCCGCATTTTTTTTTTTTTACAGTGTATTCAGGGGACAGGCAGCTAGTGGATTGAAAGATGTTTTCTGTATGTGACAAATTATGTTTTAGCTTATAAACCGTGTGACATTGCTGAAAGCACGTTAAACGCCATCTCAGTGTGCTCTGTGTGCTCCCTCTCTGTCTTTCACATTGTCAGGCAAGTGCAGAGACAGATATCCTACATTTTCCTTACACTATCATCTTATCAGTTCATCTTTGTAGATTCTCTCATTTCCCCCCTCACATTTATCTAAAACTGCACCAATCTTCTTGTCAGATTTTATGAGCTAGTGGTGGAGCTGGTGCTCTTGTTTGCTTATCAGCGGTGGCAATATTGATGCGGTGGTGACATGCTCTCTCTGCATGTATTTGAAAACATCCCTTCACTTCTGATAAAAACACTGTCAAAACTGTGAAAGCACGTCGGAAGAATTTTTAACAACCAGTTGCAGTTACAGTTGGGATTCAAGCACACATTTAAATGAATCTTTTTTTTAGTAAATCAATCCCAAAACATATGATTAGTCTACAACTCATGCCAACCGTCAAACATTAACGTCAGCCCATTATTTATACATGTCGGTCTCTACATAGGCCAACTTCAGGACATAAATATGAATTCAGATAATGAACAATGAATTACAATTTCACATGAACACAGGAGAGGTGTTGAACTCCTATTGCTACATATGGGGGTAGGGGGTTTCAGTGGCCAATCAACAACCAAGCCTACTGTATTTACCATCACCAACCAAACAACCTGTATGGGAAAACATATCACCAACAGAACAGTTTTCAGAAGCATTTCACTGGGGTTATCAAGCAGGCCCCTTCCTTCATGTTGAATTAGGCCCACAGCACCTCCAGAAGGCTCAACAGTGCTGTCTGGCATCCCAGACCCACTCCCTCCACACTCCACTACTACAATCCTTCACTCAATCTTTGCTGGTAAGTATGAGAGACCATTCCCCAAATGAGACTTGTCAGCAATTCACACATGCTCTGACTTTTCTTGCCAAGATGGTTAAGCTTTGATAATCAGAAGAATGTCCAGAGAGAGTTAACTAAATCACAAATCTGTCTATATGTACAGTATATTACAGACAGCTTTTACACTCAATAGCATGCTGATGTTTAATTACTATTAAACAGAACTGGACAAGGCTCCTAAATGTCATCACCCTCATGCAGCTGTTCATATAGCAACTGTTGCTTGGTCATAGTTATTACATTCTGCACATTATATCGCAGGACAAGCTTGTTGTTTGCGTGCCATACTGCAATTTATGTATGTTGATTTCTTTTTATATAACCTCGCTTTATACAGTACATCTGTATATTGCTTGTCAGGGATATTAGGAACCAAAATCCACTATAACCTTTACGTGTGAACTTACACCTTCTCTAAACTTTTGAATGCACAGTTGTCCAACAGTTCAATGCTTCAGTACTGAAACACTACATTTTCACCCGAAAGCCAGGTATCCCTAACCTTTTGTGAGTAGTGGATGTGTATTGTTTATGTATTGTCAATGTCTGTTTACTGTGTGCTGTATGAGTGATACCAATGGACAGAGGCACATTCCTTGTATGTGTGTGTGAACGTACTGTACTTGCCGAATAAAAGCTGATACTGACATTGCAATGCACATGTCACCCCAGGTATCTTTGGATTGTTCCTGCCGCATCAACACTTGGATCTAGCCACCTGCTGTCTCAGTCTTGATACATGCATTGAGTGCCAGTGATGTGAGGTTCGAGCTACATGTGGAGATTCCTATGAGTGATACTGGTTGCTACTTTCACAATCTTTCACTCAGGAAGTCCATATTTTGCTATTTACACATTCCTCTTTTGTTGTTTGATGCTGTTTTCAGTGAGACACTGAAATTAAAGATTTGTATGCACGTTGTTTGTGGGCTGTGTCTACAAACAAAACAAGTAAAGGCAGGAAACAACAAGGAACATGTTTGTGTAAATCTCCTGTTTATCTCGCTGCCTTATGCGGCTTTGTGAGCGACTCACTGCCAGTGATGCTCATGCTTCTTCCTCTGCCAGCATCAAATTGGCTTGCTTCTCTGTCACAATCACACGGTCGTACATCACTTCTAGATTGAATTTCCATAAGGAAATTATCATAAGGAAAATGTGTGAAACTCACAAAATAGAAAAGCATAGTACACCTGGCCCACTCTTATGACAAAGGAGGTTGTATGAAATTGCATGTTGTAAGACAAACGGAATTTAATTTTTAATTTTTTTCTAAAATGTGTCTACAGACTACTTTATATCTTGGACAGAATCAAGAGTTTGAAAATAATAAAGACTTGGTTTTACTGTTGCTAGCACTGCATTAACTGCTAACCTTGTCCTAACTTGTGAAAAGCTACACGGAAATGTAACTGAAGGCTGTGGCAAGCCCCTCATTTAAGAGTTCTCCACAGGAACTACTGGAATCACATTTACTAGCAGCCTCGAGCTGGAGCGCTAGTCATTCAAACACACTTATTCACAGTCCCCTCCATCTCTGGAAAGAGACGCTCAAAATGACAGCATATGTTTCCACTGCACACAGCCCGTTCATTTTCAATTTTCCTCTCAGTGAACTGGAGCTATACCGCCTCGGGCTATAGGAAAGGTCAACGCCTGATTCAAAATGTGACACGAAATTTCATTTCAGTGTGTTTGCATTGTAGAATTGGCTGCTTGGACAGTTATGTAATCTACTGAGGATTTACAAAGAAACAACTAAAACTATACTTCAAATATGTTTAATAACAAACATGATAATTACATAGAATGTCTATTACTGTATCATAACAATATAGTTCTCTTCATCTTTTTATGATCATGTCCAAACACTGATCAGCATAGTTTACTGTTAAATTCGTGCAACAGTTACAAACGACACAAGGGTACACTGAATTAATGTATTCACTGCAATATATTCAAATTAAGCCAAAACCACTGCATTCAACCTAGAAATCGGAGTAGTAACTGTGGGGTTTCAGGAACATGAACAAACACAAACAAACAAACACCCCACACAACCATAATGGCCTGAATTAATCAGGCCCCAAGGAAATGGCTATTTTTACGCTGCGCTGTGTGCAAACTCTCAAGAACAGCAAGACATTAAAAAAAGACAAGGAAAAGAAAATCAATAGAGACACAAAAGATGATGTAGAAACTGGACTGGTTCGTGCTCTCAGCATAATCTGTCAGCACTCACAGAGGAGACTCACTGGGGGGTTCCACAAAGCAATTGTTGTGGTCGGCCGTTATGATATTAAGTACAGTGATCTGCTTGGGATCCCACACGCAATGTTCTTCCAGCCGTTCATCCGTCAGGGAGTTGGCCGGGATCCAGGCAGCGTCGTACCCCTCCCGATTCCAGGTCTTCCGCAGAGGATGTTCCATCGACTTGATTTCCAGAACCTTGCCCATGCTCACTCGGAGCTTCAGGACGGCGAGCCTCTGGCTCCGCTTGGCCGTTCCAGGATAGTGTGTGGCCTTCTCGAAGCTGCGGCTGACGTAGACGCCCCGGCCAAGAGAGCCGTCCGAGGAGGGGATGAAGCCGTAGCGCTGGATGCGGCGGGCCGCCTTCAGAGTGGTGCCATGGTACATCACGCAGTGGTCCTCCTGGGCTTTGTTGCTTTCTGAGGCATCTTGAGGACCACTGACCTCTAAGGCCTTGTCCATGGTTGTCCCTGCAGGTGTTCCCGAACAGAGGCTGCAATAGTAGTTTAGAGATGACAAATGTGGGTTTCCCCCTGACATTACAGCATATCTTAAATAATCTTTTGATTATTTTATGTATGCAGATTTGAGATTTTTATGAAAGCAACCTTCTCATGAGACCCATCCTGAAAAACCTTAATTTCCACTGCTTCATGGTGGGCAAATGTAATGCATCTAGATAGATAGATAGATAGATATTTATTGATCCCCTAGGGAGACATTCAAGGTGCCATAACATAATGTAGCTAGCCTATTCTATTTTGAGAAACTATACTTGAAAAGCTTGATGCAGTTTACATCTAGGGTAGGCCTACAAAGCATGATAAACACAGAGACTTTGCAAGAATTCATTGGCAAAGCCTGACGTTTTTCTGGAAGTATTCTATTGCCTTCATTTTGGGTAGGCTAATATCAAACTGTTGAACAGACAGGCAGGCCTAGCTACCTTAACATGATTATAAGTTATTGCCGCCACGTTAATACACTGCTAATATCTCGTCACAGCGATAGTGTGTCACAATAATATTACTTAATCTAACCACTTATTTCCATCCGTAGCCAATTTTCTCACTATGAAAGAAAGAACTAGGAAACAAATGTTACCTGTTAGCAATGGCGACAGCTTGGTCAAGAGAGGACATTTTGACATCAACATGTGATTTCTGGCGGTGGGATAAGGTTTGTTAACAGATAATATAGAAAAGACAGTTGTAGATCACGTCGCGATGTAAAATGATGAATAATAATAAAACAAATGTATACAGGTTAGTTTAATTTAGCTTGAGCATGCGCGGGCCCACATTATCTACCAGCGCGAGCCGTAGCCTACCACGCAGACTCCACTTCTCCTGGACCTTGGTTGACGAAGAATGCCATTCATAATCGGAACATCCAGACCATCCAGGCTAAACACCACACATTACCACTAGTAGAGGTCCTATGTACGATTTGTATGCGCTTCTTTTAGCGGAGAATATCTCAACTGTTATATGACCCCATTGAACAACGTGAGATAGGCTATGCCAAATCTCTATCCAGGACGAAAGTCCTGAAAATGACCACAACAGGTGACACTATCACACTACAGGTGAATGGGACTTTTTTCCTTTATAGATATCCTCATAAACTTCTACCATGTTCATATTAAGAGAAATACTTTTTGTATTACATTTTGTCTAATATATATAGGCTATATATTAGTGTGTGTGTGTGTGTGTGTGTGTGGGGGGGGTGTCCTGTGTTATGCCGAATTGAATTATAAATAGGCCTACAATACAAATACATTTCTTTTTTAAAAGAAAGAAAACAAGCATTTGATTAATACAGATCATTTATATCCAGCCTTCCTATTATCATTGGAACGTTAACTTTAGGTGAAAAACACAGACCGACAGGTTTATTCCCTGTGTTGCAAGGTCAAACTTTCAACTTTTCATCAACAGTCCAAATGATGATGAAGAGAACTCATTCAGTTATAGGATTTTTACATCTATTTCGTCTTACTAGGCCTACCTAACACTGGTTGAACTCAAAGGCATATTCAGTGTTAAATAAATCAATGGTAACTTACATTTTGTTTTCCATTTGTTTATTTATCCAAATAACAATCAACTGAATAACATGACATTCAACCAGAACCAGACTATTTGAGTTGACTCAGACTCAGTAATGAATGCAAACATTCTTTTTTATCGAGATATTAAGAGGAATTCAATAATTAACCCATTCCTCTTCATATTTTGACCTATTACTTGTGAGACAGAAATACTGCTTTGAGACCATAGACATGACATAACCTGTTGTGATCCTATGGAATAAACAAAATGTAAATGGGATTGACACATCAGTAATAATCATTATCACTAGATTCTCCACTGTATTCCCTTTCACCACAGCTGGACCCCTTGTCGTCATCATCGTCATCATCATCATCACTGTGGGGTGAGGATCTGTCATAGGCATGATCTGGAGATGCGTTGTCTGCATTTCCATATTTATAGTAGACTGTGCACTCATAACCAGATGCACCACCTTCAGTAGCACTATCCTCTTCATCTTCAGATTCATCACTGCTGTTGTCTGTCACATCATCATCATCATCACCTTCTTCTTGATGGTCTTCATCATAATCATCATCCCCCTCTTCATCATCATCATCATCATAGTTAACCCCATCATCATCTTCCTCATCATCACTTTCTTCTTTATGGTCTTCATCATAATCCTCATTATCCCTCTCTTCGTCATCATCATCATCATCATCATCGCTATCCCCATCATCCTCATCTGTTGATTCCTCATCATTACTCTCTCGGTTGTTGCTTTGAATGGAGAGTACTCTGATTCTTTTGGGGTCCCAAACACAGTTCTCCTGACGCCCACTTTTCACCATGCCACAGTTGGGCGGGACCCAGGCCGTGTCGTATCCTGCCTGGTGCCAGCTCTTCTGCAAGTGGTGGCCTTGCCTGTCAATCATTTTCACTCTGCCCACACGAACGCTCAGTTTGAGCACAGCTCGTTTATGGCCTTTGGCTCCCCTAGGGTAGCAGGCTGCCTTGGCAAAACTACGGCTGACATAGACGCCAGGGCCAAGCATGCCATCCTCAGACTGAATAAAGCCTGTGCGCTCTATCTTTCGCGCTGCCTTCATAGTGGTTCCGTGGTACATGATGTACGTTGTCTCCCCCTTGTGGTCTGGACCCTTTTGAAGATTTTTACGAAATGTAGATTTTCTACTCATCTTGGCCTTGCTCTTCTGTTATTCCTGAAGAGGAGACATTTATACACCCCAAATTCAAATTTGCTTTATTGCAATATATAAATTACAACTTTATTGCCAAGTAATAAATACATACATACATACATTGAATTAAGAAATAGACACTTTCCAAGATCAGCGATAGGTCTGAGGATAGGCACGGGAAGAAAAGAAGAGTATCAATAACAGTTTTTACACAGTTTAAGAAAGCGAGTAATGCATTCTAAGATCAGAAATTGGTCACTGATATACACATTACACTGTTTTGTCAAAGACAGAAACAGCAAATGATAGGCTACGTAACTGGGCTGCCAGGCTGTGTGGTTTTTTTTTTTTTATACGTTTTGCTTCTATTGTTATTCCACTGAAGCTACAAATAGGTTAGGTGATCTCAATTTGACAGAATTCCTTTTTTTACTCAGTCACAAAACAAACCACAAAAATCTAAATCAAAACTACAACTTACATTTGTTGAAAAAAGTGTGATGGAAAATAAAACTACCTTTTGATTTCTTTACCTTCCTACAATTGAAACTTGAAACGTGAATCGTGAAACAGAATAACTGTAAATGTGTTTAAAACATCATGATCAAACGCAAACACCGCCGTGGCCATATCACATGACATTTGACTGCAGCGTCTAGATTTGAATTGAACTGAGCAGGGCATAGTAGCCTAATAGCTTCAACCTGTCAACATCAAGAGAAGATAAGTTTGATCGTTGTGGATTTATATCTAATAGACCCAATAGTAGGCTATAAAGTGAAGAACTGACATTATTTACCTTCGCCAAGGAGGTATATGTTTTCATCGGGGACCGGCGTTTGTCTGTTTGTTTGTCTGTCTGTCTGTCTGTCTGTCTGTTTGTTAGCAAGATAACTCAATTTCGATGAAATTTTCAGCGAATGTCAGGCATGACCCAGGGAAGAAATGATAAAATTTTGGATTCCGGAGCCGTTTATGTGTTTCGCTTAGTGGTGTAATGGCATGGTATGGCCACATGGTGGCAATCTGAATAGTTTAGGTTCAAATGTATGACAACCTACAGTCGGAAGAACAATACAGGCGGAGGTCTGCGCTCTGAGTGCTTTTCTAGTTGTCATCTGTAACTTTCCCCGATTTATAGCCAAACTGCCATATTAGCTGGCGTTGAAGTTGGTTGAGTTCTTACACCAACGAAACTGTCTAGTTTTACCATGATAGCAGAAGTAGGCCTACTAATTGAATAAAGCTGCATGTCATTGGACTGAAACTGTAAAGGCTGAAAGAGTTTTGAGTTTGCCTGTTGTTCACAACCTGCAGCTTACTTTGCTAAAGTAGATTAATGTGGGTTAGCAAGTGATCGCTCCTGTCTGTCTTCTTAGATCCTGTCTTCTACAAGGATCTAATGATGCAAATATGGTCCGGATATGAGGCAGAAAAGGCTAACCTATTTCTCCGGAACATTTACAAAATCCAAGCGGTCTGATCCAAGATTGAAAGGAGCTGAGAAGGGCGCACCACCGCTAAATATATCAGCCTAGGCTACTGTAACGTTGGCTAACGTGGCCTACCTAGCGATGCTTTTCTATGCAAATGTTTATAATCTCCAGTAGGCTATAGCCTGCATCAGCTATCTACTGCTGATGTCTCGGTCATTGCATGGGGCAGCTGTCTGCACTGTCTGAAAACTCTGTGTAGCGTATTAATAATACTAATAATAATGGCGGGAATAAACTTGGCTGTGAGGAGTTGGCTGAAAGGTCAGCCTGTTTATCCAATCTTGCATCTCTCCTGCACGACTTAATTCCTCTGTCTCCTCTTCTTCCTTTCCCATTTTTGGACAGTTGGTAACTATAGGGCTCTTTGCTGTTGTTAAAACAGCTGTGTATCACACAACATAGGCATACCGTCATATTAAATTGTGAGCAAATCATAGAAAAAATACTGGCTCTGTCACCCTTGTCAGCCGCATGAAATAGGCCCATGCATTGGCTATGTCAACAATATGGCCGCTGCGAACATTACGTAGATAGAATGAGCCCAATAGCCTACAAAACAGACCTGTTGAGCTTTTACAAGTGAAAAAGCATTCTCGGAAAACATCTGAAAGCAAATCTCACCTCTCAAGCACCTTCACAAGTGACTCTGCAATCTCGATACTGCTGCTATTGTTTCACTTTCGTTTCAGCAGAAGAGAAGAGTGTTGATGTCAGCCAAGCAGGATGTGACTCACTGGTGTTTGGTGTGGTGCCCTGAAGTTATTGAAGTCAGATTGGAAGTAGGAACAGTAGGAATGAAGCACCCAGTAATTTCTCAGTGACTTTCATTTCTCCTCTGTTGTTGAATCAAAATCACAAAAGTTTGCCATTTCCACTTAACCTGACAGCTTTTTTATGCCAGGGCCATTTGATGGGTCTGGTAGCTATGACCATGTATGCTAGATCCAGCCCAAGATTATACTGTAGGCTACTAGCCTGGGTGTTCCCATCCTGCCTTGCGCGGTGATTTCTTTCTGGAAACTAACACCCACATTTTCGCCTGATGTTGGTGGCCAATCACAGAACAGGGGAGAGAGCAAGAGTTCAAGTTGGCTGCGCAGCACAAAAACTGCGCAGCACAAGATGCACGTGGTTAAAAATCTGTCCACGATGGTCTAGATGGGCGTGTTTTCGACTCGGCAGTCGGTATCACATGGCCTCAACTTATCGCGGGAGCAAGGCGTGGGCAAGTGGCTGCTCCGCAAAAGAGCAGCCGCTCTGGAGGTACTGCGGAGCGCAGCAGAGCCTAGACCCAGCCTTCATGACGTCAGGTCTTTGCCCTAATTGGCTTTTACATCCCTGACGTGTGTGCAGGTGTTTAGATGTAGAAGAAGTGTGTGGCATCTGTTGGTACGATCAAGGCCTACCGTACCAGTACCAATATACCAAAATGAATGACAAACACCTCGAAAGAATGCACAATTCATCACAAGGGTCTGTTCATTTTGTGCAGTGCTGCCTCTGTCAGGATACATGGTTACTTGTTATCTATTGCCATCAAATGGTAGGATACTGCCACTACATCATGCATTACTCCCAGATGCACTAATAATTCTTATATTGACACCTGTGCAAGTGTGAACCAGTAGTCATTCCTTGCCAAACTCACAAGGTGTTAGTCTGAGATATGCAATCTGTCAAAATGCCAATGCCCACATTTAAAACCTGTGAAAGGCTCAAATTGGAGCCAGAGTCTACTGTATGCAGTCAGTAGATTCTGGAGTGTGTTAAACAAAATATCTGTCATGTCAGGGCTAAACAATGAAAGTGCCTTCATGCCAGTCGATTTCTTATTCTGAAACCTAAAATGGAAAAATGGGGCTTCTTTTAACTTGTGCTTGTAACATATTAAAAATGGGAGAAGAACCATTTGATTGTCACTAAGTACACAGATTCCAGGACCCTGCTCCATATAGTATGTTCTGGTTCTTTTCAAAATAACAATACTTTACATATTGTTCTTTTTACATTGTAATGGAGCATTAAAGTAAATCTTCTGCTCTTTGTCCCCATCCCTTGGTTGTTGACTTTTAAGTTCCCAGCTGTAGCCAGCAGGTTCCTTTTTAATCACATCATGGTTCTATCCACCGCGTAACGGTTTCGCTCACATGTCAGTATGACAGAAAATTACTTTTGGATTTACTGTTGAACAAAATAGCCAATGTTACAGTTTCTAGCCAGTTCAGTAACATCAGTTGCTTGGTTTAATATGTTAACGTTAGCCTATATTCCCTCCATAGTTGTTATTGTCAATGTGGGCAACATTTTGAATCTTTTTCCCATTTGAGGAAGTGGTACATGATAATTTCTCAAGTCGGTCTACATCGTTTACGAGGTAGGTCTTGAAAAGAGCCATATCTGTCTATGTATTAGTGTAACCAGGAAGTTGCCTTTATTCCTTTATTATGGCAACGATTTACAGTACAGTAAAATTAGTTAAGCATTTTGCTTTCAGAGTGACCTCTGACCCTCTTTCACAGCTTAATCCCATAATGCTCTCTGTCAGCTGGGACAGCAGCATCCTTAACCTTTAATTTCTGAAGACACCCTTTTTTTCAAGATCTAAGAAGAGACGTTTCCTTTCTCGCCCCGACACCCAGATGCTAGCTCTGAGGGCCAATCCTCATCCATCTTGTCATGAGGCTTGGCTTGGCTTGGCTATAACTCTGTCATGATATATGTAAATAGATGCTGCTAATACTGACCACTCAGTCGTAAGTCAGTAGACCACCTGAGTTGCCAGCTCATCAGGGTAAGACCTCAGAGGATTTGTTTGGATAATCTGGACATGAACCCAAATTAATTTAGAGCAGAGTATCGTACATTGACTTGGGGGTTTACCATTACTTACCATATACAGTACCTTACCAGTTCTGGATCATAGACTTTTTCTTTTTAGAGTGTTCTGAAATATGGTGGCAGCTGTTTTTCATAAAATAATAGATTCTGGAAGAACGTCGGGACACTAAATGGAGCTCGGAGTTCCTGAGAACTTTCCATATTAGTGACATGGATCATTCAGAAAAGAAAGATACATTAACACTTATTATCCACACGGTAGATAATGAGACAGTGGTCAGCAAGGCGGACAAGGACGGCAGATGCTGGCTATTGAATTGATAGATTACCATTTTAGCTGATTTACTGAAGCTAAGCAGGTGTGGGCCTGGTTAGTACTTGGATGGGAAAACTCCCTGGAAAACTAGGTTGCTGCTGGTGGTGTTGGTGGGTGGCCAGTAGATGGCACTCTTCCCTTTGGCCAAAAACAAAGATTGATCCCAATAACCCAGCACAGTGGCAGGGACACTGTACTGTAGGAGATGCCGTCCTTAGAATGAGACATTCAGCCGAGGTCCTGACTCACTGTGGCCATTAAAGATCCCGTGGCACAAAGAGTATCCGGTTCCCCGGTGTCCTGTCCCCCAATAATCCCTCTGTGTAATTGGCTCATTCAACCCCTCACACTCCACCTCAAGCTGGTGTGTGGTGAGTGTTCTGGCACATAATGCTACAACACATTGGTGGTGGTTAGTGAGATTTGCTACAGTACATACAGTGCAAACGGAAGGTATTCAGTTTTCCACATTTTGGTATGCTTCAGACTCATCTTAAAATGGATTAAAACATTTTTTTACCTCATCAATCAATACTCCAACACTCAACAATACAAAAAAGCAGGTGTTTGGAGTGTTTTGTGAATTTATAAAAAAGTGCAGTTTTCAGACCCTTTGTTATGACACTTGCAATTGAGCTCTTGTGCATCCTTCTTCTATCAATGGTCCTTGAGATATGCTTCTACAACTTGAGTAGAGTCCACCTGTGCCTAAATTAACTCACTGGCAATGATAAGCTGTGTGGTTTATAGATCACAATGGTTCAACAGATCACAATGGTCCACATAGAGAGAGCAATTTTGGCATTGCGGAAAAACTCTAATCACAACTCTGTTTACAGAAAGAGTTTACAATGAAGGAAGTTTGGCAAGGCAGCCGCTGGCCTGGGCCCTAAATGTCATTGTTTTCAGAGGGATTTTGAAATGATCCCTTACAAATACGCCCACGTTTCCTACTGAGAGGGAAGACGGGGGCTACAGGAGAGGACAAAGCGGTGCAATAAACTGGGCCTAAATGATGAATTGAAGCAGTTCTGTTTGAAATTCCTTTAACCTTGTTAGAATCTACTGAAAGGAGCGCACCAGTTTTTTGGGAGGGAAATTAGCTTATTCTCTGTCTGCCCCATAGTTAGATAAGATGAGACATAACCTTCTCTTCTCTATGCATACAATGGCCCAGGCTGACACTGCTAGCCTAGCATAATTCATTGGAAGTGGTTTGCACCAGTAAGCCTGTAGCTCCCTATTAGCAGCGTGTTGGTATAACCCACTTGTAGCACTGTGAAAAATTATGGTGGCAAAAGAATTTGGGAGTTTCATCATCTATAACATATATTATTATTAGAGAATGATATTCAGAGAATTCAGAGACACGACTGGGACAGGGCTGAAAAACAATATTGGATGGTAATGGTCTTTGGGACCTCAGGTGGCATTGCTTTGAAAACAGACTCAATTCTGTAATGAAAGTCATTCAGCTCAGGAAAACTTCCAGTTACCATTATCTATGAATAGTTTGACGCTCCATACACAAATGACTGTTGTCAATGACTAGTCTGTCATCTCTCACTTTAGCTTCTAAGGAAAGCATGACTCAAAGTTGCTCTGCACTGTTGTACCTGCAGACATTTCAAAGATCAAAGTAAAGTAATTTTATTCCCCATGCCCATGAAATTAGGATTGAATTAAAGTGTTTACAGAAAAGACATTTAAAAATGGTGTTGGCCCACTTATCATAACAAGGTGTCATGGCCTGCATTACATTGCAGTTGCAGAAAGTAGCCTACCAGTCTCAAACATTATCAAAACTGTTGTGCTGCTTTGTGCTGTGTACACCAGAACCAGCTATATTTAAAGAGCAAAGAAATTAAAATATGTGGTGCAAAAGCATTATTTTATAATAACATACAAGCTTGTGGTCCCCGCATATCAGAAACTATTATATAGGCCTATATGTTTAGTGTTTAAGTAGTAGTATTTAAAGGAATGCGCCAACATTTTGGGAAATTAGCTTATTCATAGCTCATCGAGGTGGGCAGAACCAACTTGCCTTTAGCTTCCAAATGTGACAGAATAACTCCAACATGCTCCCCCTTACATGTTGTGACTTGTATAGTTAGGCTACAAATACCAATGTGAAAGTGATTGACACAGCGATTTTCTGAGGTTACATACTATGTTCTCATGATGATTTGCACACAGCACCTGATACTGTAAGTGTTACAGTGTAACCTCACCCCATAACTCCACCCACTTCACATTTCTGAAAAAGGCTTTCAAAATGGGCAGGATGTTCTGAAATGTGGAAGGTAGTGCAGCACTGCTGCAGCCAATCAACCATGGTGATTTCGTGTTAATCTGGGAATGAGTGCTGGCTTATCACAGGTAGGCTAATCAGGGCAGCAGGGGTTGGGGCGTTTCATTCCTAATTTGTAACGACCCGGTGACGTAGTCTCTGTAGAAAAGTGCAAGACTACGTCAGCATTCCAATAGCATTTTGGACCAAAATGCCATGGCATGTTTCAACCTGTAGAGGGCGCGGAGAGCTATATCTCCAATACAGAATCAAACAAAATGTTACTTTTCTCGGGAAACACCATTTTTGTCAATATTAACCCTGGTAATAGTGTAGGTCACCACTTATGAGTAATTTCAATCAATCAACAGCTCAAAAAACATATTTTAGGGTGCAGTTACACTTTAATTCTGCAAATCCCAAGTAGCAGTGCTTTGGCTAAATGAGAATGTATATGTAGAATGTAAGCATGTACAGTATAAGAAAAAGCGCTGTGTTTCATTTAACATTGACATTTGTACACCCTGTAATAACACCTATCATCACAACTTGTAAATAGGACAATAAGTTCTTTTGTCACTTCTGGGAGCAATGCTAAACTAGGCTAACAGTGGGTGCGTCGGACTGAGTTTCTGCACACACCGAGACGAGAAGGGTATGTGCAAAATCTTATTTAACTCAATAAATGCAGAATAAGCTTATTTTCCCAAATGTTGGCATGTTCCTTTAATACAATGCTTATTGGTTCAGGGAAAGTGATACCCCTTTCAGGTTTCTTAATAGGAATGGAGGAATTATGGAGGAATCTCCATAATTGCCAATAAAACATGTTCTAATCATCATATTTCTGCATCAGGAAACATTTGTCATGTGTTCTAATAGGACAAGGTGAAAGGCACACTGCCCTTGTGTGTTTTCCTTCTGTTTCCACATGAGGGCAGCATATTATTAAAACTATGAGCAGACAGCAAGATGAAATGCAGTCCATCCCTTTGACTTTGCACACTGTGGAATGGTCTGCCACACTTGAACATGTTGGCAAGCATTTTCTGGCTGTCCATCTCCATGTCTCCCATGTGATCTGAGTCTTTGATGTTAACTGAGCAGTCACCTAATGCTCTCCCTTTCCCTCTCATTCCATCCCATTGAACTCCCCTTCCCTCCCCTATGCCCCTTTTCGCTTGGCATACGCCAAGGGGCTCACTTTTTTAATTCTAATGACATGTTTGTCCAACATAGACACAAAGGTCTGTTCTCCCAACAACACCGGCACACAAACATTTGTGTTACCCCCCTGCCCCTGCCCCACACACTCACACACACAATCAAAGTATCCCAGGGGGCCCTTGGGGCCACAAGAGCACAACGGCAAGCTGCGCATGCCCATGGACACGGCAACCCCCCCCCCCCCCAACACACACGCACACACTCATGCACACACACACACACACACACACACACACACACTCATGCACACACACACACACACACACACACTCATGCACACACACACACACACACACACACACACACACACACACACACACACACACACACACACACACACGCCTCTTTCACATGCACACAGCTAAAGGGTTATGGTTGAGTGGCAGTCTGAGCACTGGGTACAAGCTGAGCAGACACCTTGAAGTTGACTACTTCAGTGTGAGATAGTATGGTGGGAGCAGAAAAGACATTAAAATAAAAATCTCTGCATGCTAGTCACAGGTTTACTCCTGAGGTAATATTAGGCTCTTACCTACTGCCACACTGGGACAAAGGAACAGCAGGCATGTCTGATTTCTGCAAAGCTATCCCTATAGCTCATACAGTACACACTTAATTGAATCCCATGATGCGCTCATCAACTCCAGTCATTTGACAAATGCGGGCTAATTACTTTGCGCTCCGCCGTGATAACACTATACGATTAAGAATTTGATCTGATTTTACTCCATTCTAAACTGTCATTTTCAAAAGCCTAATGAAATCCCGATTTTTGTTCATAGCAACAAATAGTTTGCACAGCATGAATAGTCAACCATTGGAGCATGTCGAAATAATTGTTTACCCTGTGGGTACAACGTTTTGATAGAAAATAAAACGCGATGGTTCAGATTCCATAATATGATAAGCCTAACAAAATGTTATTCTCTCACGGGGATGGTAGTAAGTGGCTGCGTGCAGCAATTGATATTAATAACGCCTCCATTAAAAACGTTTATGTGTTGTTCCTTTTTTCAATTCTGTATAAGTTCGTTTTTACAGCCTCGCTGCATCACCGGTCTTCTGATATCTTCTTGCGTCTCAACTCTTCCCGTTCCCACTAGACTCAAACCTCTCCCCCCCTCCCACCTCTGTTATGATATGTTTATAGGCATCGAATTCGCCCGCTGCTCTGTTGGATTGCCTGAACGGGGGCATTAGCGTCTCTCCCTTGATTACCCGAAGCAAAGGGGGAGACTGGATTCAAAGACAGTTTGAAAGAGAGCGCACGCAATGGCATCGAAGGAGTTATCTGCCGCTGGATTCTTTACCGTCAGCAGAGAAATAACAGGTATGGGAATACTTGAATTACTTACAGCGCGGTAGGCTATTATCGGTACTGTGGACATCTGTTCAACTGGGCTACCGCAAAACTGGGCTACGGCAAAACTGGATTAGATTATCGTTACTTGACTCGGGCATGTTGCACGCGTCGCAAAATCCTGTTTCTCTTTATAACAGTAGGATTGATTGAATTCTTTATATATAAGTCTCACAGACTTTTCCCCAATCCGATTGATGTTCATTTAATGATAAAGGTTGAGCGCGTTGAGCGGGTAGCCAAGTGAATTATCATTTCCCAAGGCCAAGTAATTCGCGCATATATACCTGTTATTCAATCCGGAAGAGTTTCCATGTTGTTTGCACTTAAAAATGATTAATACATATCGTTCATTTTTGTGTGAATGTGGAAACGTGCTTTGTGTGTTTGTGAGTGTTTGTGCGTGTGCGTGCATGCGTGTGACTGGTGTGTCCGCGTGCGTGCATGAGTGTGTGTGGGCGCCAGTGTATTTTCTGGCTTTGATGTGTTTCATGTTGCTGTGGGAGTTTTTGCGCACAGTTTCTGCGAGTAAAACGATAGCGAGTATACGAACGACAGCTTTGCCGTAACTGAGACACACTTTTGTCCCTGGGGTGGAGGACACCAGTTAGTTGGTGGATTTCTTGACAAGCACGCGCGTGTGACACATACTCACGCTCTGCGTTGTGACACATACGCCGGTATGGCTGGAACGCTTGTAGCCTACAGTATACTCGGGGCGTAATAATGCGCAACTCAACCCACACAACTATTAATGACAGCTCTAAGGACACCTCTCATTGTCAATTACTAAGACAAGCTAATTATCATCAATCATCGAGTATGAATCCTTATGGACTTTAAACCTGAACTGTTAGCAAAGATCTATCTATCTATCTATCTATCTATCTATCTGTCTATCTGTCCATCCATTCATCCATCCTGTCTACCCAACTGGACATTTGTGCATTCTTTTAAGGCTGAGCATGTGCTTTGGTATAGCTTGGCTGTCTTAGACCTGTCTCTCTGGGAAATCTCATGGGGTTTAAGTGATTGGGCTTTACACAGATTAAAGTTGATTACAGCCGCACCAACTCTCCGTTTGTCTTTCCCTGATCCCTCTCTCTCTCACTCTCTCTCTCTTCCCATCCCCCAGCTTTGCTTGGTTGGCTCCTTGGGATCAGACACTCTAGGGAATCTGGGGCCCTAGTTGTAGGGTCATGTCTGCTTGTGGTACGGTGACAGCTCAGTATATGGCCTGGGGGAGTGGAAGTAGCGTGCCTTCACTGCTAACAGCAGCCGAACAGCTTGTCTTGTGTCTCCTGTCATGATGTCTCGGAGACTTGTGAAAACAAACAAAAGCAGAGCAAACACACACACACACACACACACACACACACACACACACACACACACACACACACACACACACACACACACACACATAGACACCACAGGGCATAGACACACACACACACACACACACACACACACACACACACACATATAGACTCCACACGGCATAGACACACACACACACACACACACAAAAACACACAAATAAACAAGATCAGATATGATCTTAAAATAAACCTGCGACATGTATTCTGCTCTTTCTCTCAGATGAGAATGGTTCAGTTAGCCTTGCCCTTCAGCATAGTGAAAGCTCCTCCATATTTCTTGTTGTGCCTACTACCTCACAATACCATACGTATCACGGTACAGAGGCCGCGATGGCTATTGCCTACAACCTCACAATACAACATATCACGGTACAGAAGCCACACAATACCATACATATCACGGTAAAGAGGCCACAATGGCTATTGCCTACAACCTTACAATACCATACGTATCACGGTAAAGAGGCCATGATGGCTATCGCCTACAACCTCACAATGCCATATACGTCACGGTACAGAAGCCACGATAGGTGTTGCCTACGACCTACCATACATATCATGGTACAGAGGCCATAATATCGCAGCATGTTTGCATATGGCAATATCACAACTCACTGCTCATTTGCTTTGGACAAAGGGGTCTACCAAATAGCATAACCGTAACCATAACTGTAACCGTAACCGTAACCGTAAGTTGATTCTGAAATGTCCAAAACAGAATTCACATGAGCAGCTGTTCTTTAAATTCATACAGTACATAAAACAGTGAGGGCAAAGCCCTTTAGGATTGCACAACTTTAAAAACACTCACACCCCACAGAGATCTTATATGTGAGACTCAATTTTAATGAATAATTCTGTTTTAGATCTGACAGTTATCAACTTTAACTAAACTTTAACTTTCACTTAAAATTGACTTTTCTGTTGTCTCTTTTGCTTTTAGTATTTGGATACTGTTTTGTATTGATACTACAGCATCTGTATTGATACATACGTATGGATACAGGAATACAAAACAAGACATCACAAGACATCACAAT
>NC_084995.1:24002474-24004974 GCF_963854185.1 Sardina pilchardus | reverse complement strand
GCTTGCTTCATTTATTTTCAAAGTCTTTGATTTATCATCAAGAAAGTTTAAGCTCCCAGTTGAAGCACTAAGGTGTTGAGCGCGCTTCTTTACTTCTACAGTGGGATGTGTTACATCTTTGTTCCACATCACAATCTTTTGTACAGTAGGCCTTTCACAACACAAGCAGATGCTCCTTCGGTTGCCTGCTGTCTTTTCACAAGCAAAGAAGTTATGAGTTTTATTAGTTCTAAGGTTTATGAACATCTGGCATTATTATCTTAAATTACAGTAATTCGGTCCATTTCCATGCAAAGTGGAGCATCGACTATGTGATTATGTGTCGCTTTTCTATTCTTTATGTAAAGTTGGGATTGGGAAACAGTTTGACCTGCAGCAGCTAGGCCCTTAATTGCTGGAAATAATTGGTGTTAAAGCTGAATGATGCTTCAAACCACGGAGATTGTGCTGGGGTGATGCTGTGAGGAGCAGAGTTCATTTGGTGCCAGCGAGATAGGATGCAGCAGCAGCAGCGATTCACTCCCCTCATCTCGACTCACTTCCATCCATGACACACACAGAAACACACACACACAGACACGCATGATCTCTCTCAGACACAGATGCACGCACGCACGCACGCACGCACGCACGCACGCACACACACACACACTCTCTCTCTCCCTCTCACAGACACACAGACACACAGACACACACTCACAGACACACAGACACAAAGAGAGAGAAGGGAAGAGCAAGACTGAGAGAGAGGGAAGGAGAGAGAGAGAGAGCGCTTGAAGGAAAGGGAAAGCAAGAGATAGATAGAAAAAGACAGTGAGGAAGAGTGAGACAGAGAAAGTGAGACAGAGAGAAGGGGGATGGGGGTGGGCTGCTGGGCTCTGAAGGTCATTTGGCATAGGGCAGGCCGTATTGGTTAGCTTTGCCTCACCAGCGGTGAGGAAAAGGCCAGCAGATATGAAAGCCCTCTTATCAGTGCTCTCTGACTTCGCCCAAATTCACATTCAAATAAGCTCAGGCGGCGCAGCAGAAATATAGGCCACGTATTGATAAAGCATTCAAGGGAACGCGCGGAGCAGACAGTCTGAGTTCTCTGGCAAACACGCCAGATTAAGCAGATTGCTAATGCCACCTCTATGACAATTACAATACAATTGGCATACAATAATGTGTGTGTGTGTGTGTGTGTGTGTGTGTGTGTGTGTGCCAATATTAAGTTTCATCTCGCCCTTCTCTCCTCTATTTTTCTAGCCTTTCCTGCGTAGAGCACAATGTGTCACAGTGGAGCTTTGATATGGGGGTCTCATCTTTTCATTAGTGAATCTGGAGCAGACGTGTTTTTAAACCGAGCTTTCTCTCCTCTCTCTCTCATTCTCTGGATATCTCTCTTTTGCTTTCCTCTCCTCTGCCCCCCTCGTTCACATTCTTTCAGTTCAGATCAGACAACTTGGTTGATCTCAATAAGGGCAATTTGTAGGCTTCTTACCAGTCCAGTACACGCCAGCACAGCCAATGCACAGACAACAGAGGAACATGCACAAGTCATAATGAAAATGAAATACAAATAAAATATATAAACCTAAATGAACTAAGTAAAATATCATTTTGCAAATCAAATATTATTAAAATCATATTTCACGGTGTGGTTACATGCAAACAAACTATCAGTGCGGTTACTTGTGCATAACGATCGGATTAAAACTCCAATTGGAGTAATATCAGAATTTGGAATATTTAATTTTACATTCTAAGTAAAACTCAGATTCCCATAACCCATCTGCAGGAGAGTTTTGAGCATTCAACAATAGTTTCTACATAGGAATGTTCTAAACTGTACAATGTAGTCTGAATGTTTAGTTGCATGACAGATTTACAGTAATCAGATCAAAATCCTAATAATAATACTCCATCTTATCCTCTCTGATCTCATAGAATTGGATTTCAGTCCTAGTGCACAGTTCACATGACATTTGTTCAGAGTAAAGAGTATAACCGGAGGTGAAATCTGATTGTTTGTTTGCATGTAAACACACGGAATGAACTACCCTGTGTGTTGACATCAGTAGCCTGATTGCAGATGAAATGAAAGAGTTGGTGTAGCCGTTTGATATCCCTGCGGGCATGTTCGCATAGGACACTCTGTCCTTCCCTGAACAGAGCAGCACCTGGGGCATCTGTGCCGCCCTCACGGGACGCCAGCGCTGCAGTGGCCTCTGGGAAAGTCCTGTGCCATGCTCTGTGAACTGTGTTCACCTGAGCAGCGGGTGCAGCAGCCAAGGGCACGGAGCTCCAGCTTTGGCCGTGGCCCCATGGCTGTGGGCTGTGATGTTTCACCCACGGGCAGCCAGGCGGGCGGGCAGTCTGCCCCCTGCCCCAACCCCCCCCCCCCCCCCCCGCTCCTCCTGCTGCTCCAGGTGTCCCTGTCCCTGCCCCCGCAGGGGTCCGAGTGACGTGTCCCGGGCAAGCGGCTCCCCCTTTGAATCCTGGGCCGTGTTTGAAGTGG
>NC_084995.1:23989974-23997474 GCF_963854185.1 Sardina pilchardus | reverse complement strand
ACACACACACACACACACACACACACACACACACCGCGCACAGACACACAGACTAACACATTCTTCCTCTTTCTGACAAATTTATATGTCAGCCAGACACGCTTAGACTATTCTCTTTTTTAAATCCCACGCCCCTGCGCGCACACACACACACACACACACACACACACACACACACACACACACACACACACACACACACACACACACACACACACACACACACACACACGTGTGAACAGAAACTCAAGGCTACTTTAATACACCCCGTTATTCAAGCACACACACTCACAGTCGTGTCACACACACATAAACATTTTCATTCAGGAGTGAGTCAGCCACATAGTATCCATTATCATCACACATTGAGTCCCTATGGGGCAGAGTGTGGGACAGGCGTGTGGCTGCGCTCTTGTGTGAACTGCTGCTGTCTAATCCTGTTTTTGGATTCCGCCGCCTCTCCTCACCTCTATCTGTCTGTCCACCTCACCTCACCATCTCTTTCTCTTTATCCTCTCCCTCCTCCATCTCTCTCCATCTCTCTCTCCTCCCTCTTGCTCTGTCTCTCTCTATCTCTCTCTCCCTCTCTCTCTCCCTTCTCTCCCTTCCCTCTCTCTCTCTTCCTCTATCTCCCTCTCTCTCCCTCCTCTGTCTCTTCTCTCCCCCTAAACCTCTACTTTACTCCTCCGTTCATTTTCAATTTCTTCTTCTTAAGCGTCTCTTGTCCTCCCACCTCCTTCATTTAATTCTCCTCCTCACATCTCCAAAGTGTCACTTTAGCTTTTTTTAGTGTATTCTTCTTTTCTTTTTATTGTTCTCACTCCTCTCTCCCTCCCTCCCTCTCTCTCTCTCTCTCTCTCTTCCTCTCTCTCTCTCTCTCTCTCTCTCTCTCTCTCTCTCTCTCCCTCTCTCTCTCTCTCTCTCTCTGTTACCCAGGAGGCTTTTCAGAGACGTACGCGGCCTTGTGCGATTACAATGGCATTGGTTGCAAAGAGGAAGTTCAGTGGGCAAGTGGTTTTGCTTTTTTTTTTTTTGAGTCACCGTGCTCACGTGTGCACAATGTGTGGACAATGTGTGTGTGTGTGTGTGTGTGTGTGTGTGTGTGGGTGTGTGTGAGACATATATATATAGATATAGAGAAGACAGGATATATGATAGATATGGAAATATAAATACTGTATGTGAATATTTGTGTATGCTTGTTTATATGTGAGTGATTATGTGAGTGCATGTCTGTACAGTATGTGTGTGAATGTATACATGTGTGTGTGTGTGTGTGTGTGTGTGTGTGTGTGTGTGTGTGTGTGTGTGTGTGTGTGTGTGTGTGTGTGTGTGTGTGTGTGTTTGTGTGTGTATTTACACCATTGTGCCATTGCTCTCTCCTGTGCTCCCCTCTCTCAGGATGTGGACACCATCTATCACTCCCAGGACAACAGGGAGTTTAGCCTGTTGGATTTCAGTCACCTTGAAAGCAGGTAACTCAGTTTCCCTTAAGAAGTAAACAAAGTACAGCTTAGTGCTCAGTGCAGTGATATAGCACACAGTTGTTCATATCAACCGTGAGGGCGGAGGTGGTTGCTGTGGATTCTGATGTGACCGCCACTGTGTGTGACAATGTGACATTTTTATACACTGGTTTCTCTATGTTGGTCTGGTGTTCTACCTCAAACTTTGAATCTCTCTTTCACTTCCTCACAAGTACCTGCTGCTGCAATACCTCACACACACACACACACACAGACACACACACACACACACCCAGACACACACACACACACCCACACACACCCCCACACATACACACACACACACACACATGCAAGCACAAACATGCACACTCCTCCACCGCTACTTATTCTGCATTTGCAGGCTTGTGGTTTTCTACGTCCGGCCCATGTTTTCCACCCCTTCTCTTCAACATGCCGTCAGTTTAACCACTCAGCTCGACTCGGGACTTTTCTTCTGATGGTCTCCTGCGTGTCGCCTAACCTCTTTATTTTTTGAAGTGATGCTCCCGAAATAGCCCCCCGATTTTCACACCCTGCTTTGTACGTTTTCGTGATGAAGGCCCTGGCTCGCTCGCCTCTCTCTCTCTCTCTCTCTCTCTCTCTCTCTCTTTCACAAATAGCCGCAGCGCTGCTGTTTGAACCGGCTGATCTGGGTCAGCATGGGTCTGGGTGCTGAGCCGCTGATTCTTGTGTTTGTGCTTGGGCACGAGTGTTGTGTCTGCGCCGCTGGTGAAAGCAGGTTAGCCTCAGTGCCCCCTGTGCCGCGCACACTTCAAAGGAAGGTTTTTATCCTTTGGTTTGGTTAATGCGGTGTGTCGGGGGGTTTTTTTGGGGTGAGGGTGGGGGGGGGGCTTCGGCGCCCCCTTTCTTTTATCTTTGTGCCACTCCTCGGGTGCGGCGAGGCTGCTCCTGGAGTTAGTAAAACGCGGATGCTCATGTTTTTTTTTTTCTTCTTGTTTTGTGTTGTTGATTTGTGTTTTTTTTTTCCGCGGTGTCAGCCGTGCGGTTTTGCCGTGTGCAGTGAGCGTGGCGGCGGTTGTTTTGGACGCTTGCTCGTGCTGCGCCACTGTCGCGTCTCTTGCGAGCTTGACTCCAGCGCACGCTTCTCATGCGTTTCTCTTTGGCGTGCTTCTCATGCGAGTTTGACTTTGAAAGCGCTCCTGCTTTGAAAGAGCTCTGGCGTGCTACACCCCCCCCCTCCCAACCCCACACACCACACACACACACACACACACACACACACACACACACACACACACACGCACACACTCCTTACTACAAGAGCCTCTACATGAACCCAGATGCACGAGGCATGTTTAATGGTGGGGCTGATTTAAGTGTTGCTACGTTGAGATACTGTTCCATCCTTTTCAAGCTATTGTTTGATAATCATGTCAAAGGCGAGAGAATCGGACGGCCTCAGCTGAGAGAAAAGGGGTTACTATTGCTCCTGTCAAAATGAAGCAGCCTCTGTTGAAGGTCAACAGGATTTTTTATAGTCAGATTTAATATACTGTATAGTCAATTAAACTCTCCATTATGGAATCAAGAACATATGAATTCCCTCTATTTCAAAATCCAAGTCTACCTTGTATATGGCCTGGCAGAGATTGTGGTCTTTGTGTGTGTGTGAATAGTTCAGCGCAACACAACGCTTGTCTGTATACTCAGAGAGAATTTTCAAGGCATGAGCAGCAGTAGTTTGTTTTTTTCGGTATTTATCACTAGTTGTTATCCGCCGTTAGCTGCATGGTTTTCCATGAGAGGGCTTCAGTGAAGAGAGACGAGCGATGTGCCTCTGGGCAACACGAGGAGCCGTTTCCCTCGTCGTGATGGAGAGGAGAATGAGAACACAGCCGTCAGCCATATTGTAATGGAGGGCATTCCTCTCAAAGAGCACTTCTTTTCTCTCACTCTTTCTTTCTCTCTCTCTCTCTCTCTCCACTCTGCCCTTCGCCCTTACACCACCCCCCCTCTTTCCTTCTCTCGCCCTCTTCCCTCAACCCATGTCTCTTTCTCCATCCCTCTCCCTCTCTTCCTCTTCTCCCACCATGCTATCTCTGTCTCTCTCTGTACCTTTCCCACCTCTCTCTCTCTCTCTCTCTCTCTCTCTCTCTCTCTCTCTCTCTCCCTCTCCTGCACTCTCTTGGCTTGCTGATGGCTGTGGAGTGGACAGTCGGTGCTGTCGGCTCTGGTTCCAGCGCAGGATAAAAACGTTTTAGGCCCGTGGCCAGGATTAAAAGCTGTATTGGAAGGACTTGGCGCAGAGTTACCCACTGCCCCGGCTGCCCGTCTCTCTATCGATCCTCCAGAGCCCCCCTCCACCACCCCCCCCCCCACTCCACCCTCCTCCACCTCCTCCTCCTCCTCCTTAGGACCGGACACCCTCTCAGGGAGAAATTTACTGCTGAATCTGTCATTTCGCCCATGAATCATAATGGGCCATAATGCCTCCTAGTCCCCAGCGACTTTATTCATGTGGTGTAGCTGAGGCTTTGCTTTGCCAGCGAGGGAGGCAGGGAGCTAAAAAAAAAAAGGAAAGCTCTGGGTTTGTTTAATGAATACTTTATTTGTGAGGGGATTGAAGCTGAATATGTTGTTTGAGGTTCTGGAATATTAAAGTCTCTTCCTCGCATCCGCTCTCCTTTTGTTATTTATCTTTGAGTCGTTGTGCCTGTCTCTCTTTCACAGGGATCTCGCTGTGATTGTGGCATCCATGGCTTATAATACGTGGTTCACCAAACTCTACTGCAAGGATCTGCGCCTGGTAACAACCCCTTTTTCCTCTCGTATGCTGTTTATTTCACTCTGAATGACCTGGCGCGGGGCACTTAAAGGCAACATTGTGGTGCTGTACTTGTACTTGTGGTGCTTTTTTTAGTATCTGCCCTTTGGCTTGGTGTCTGCCTCTGAGTCCTCCGTTTCCTATCCAGACTTCCTTTCCAAAGTTTCCATCCTGTCTGCCTGTGTGACTTCTCTCTTTTTTTCTTTTTATGTTTGTCAGTACCCCTTTTTAATCTCTTCTCTCTCTCTCTCTCTGTCTCTTGCTGTCACCTCCTCTGACTGTTTCTCTCTCTCTGTCTGCTCTAGTTGTTGTTTATGTATTTGTTTGTTAGTGTTGGTATACAGTACACCAGATGCAGTGTTTTTGCGTACAGTATATCCGGTGGAGGTGTCTGAGTGTCTTTCTGTCCTGTCTTCTCAGGGTTCAGAGGTGGTGGAGCAGGTTCTTCACACCGTCAGCAAGTCCAGTAGTCTGGAGGAGGTCACCCTGGAAAACGCCGGCCTCAAATCGTTAGTTCTGTCAGACCACTGAGTCCCACATTTACACATCCATACATTCTCCATTCATCATTCAGCAGATATATATTTATCCCAAGGCCACGGAGGTGTAGATTTCATCCCGCATATCTCCTCCGCGGGTATCCCTAGTCCCTCTTTACTTATTCATTAAGCAAATGCTTTTATCTCAAGCGACTCAGTAGAGTTCAGTAGGTATATTTCAGAGATTCGAGGATCCAAAAAAATGTTGAAAAATGTTTTCCGTCGCATAATGATAGAACATTTTCTTGAGGCTCGGTTTGGGTTAGAGGAGCATGAAAACATGCATTAGTGAAAGATGCGCATAACATTTAAAACACACACACATACACACTGCCATAGATAATTAAGGAAGAGTGTCTGCGCTAAGCTGAATTATAATGTAGTGGCAATGTATTTGCGCTTGTTTAACATACGTATCACAGTAGGAGTGCAGGAGTGCTTGGCAGATGGGATCAGCTGAGAGGATTGGTGAAGGGTCCTTATTCTTAGTTGATGGAGTCTCCCTGTCTTTCTGCTGCATATCGGTAAATGTCTGAGACGTACCAGTGATTTGGGTTGTCAGTTTGATGATTCTTGCAGGATTTTCCCCAGCTTCTCACTGTCAGGAAGTTGTACTAGAGTGCAATTTTGAATGTGATTCAATGAGTGACGGGCACACTGAAGTCTGACATTAAAAAAAAAAAACTTCAGTCTTTTTCACCCCCTCAGTGTAGCTTACTTTATAGTTTGTCCTAACATGTGAGCTCTCTGGGTATCAAAGCCATGCTCTTTGTTATTGGGGACACAGGACCATGTAGCCCAGAAGTGTCACTCCCACCCCCACTCCACACACACACACACACACACACACGCACACACACACACACACACACACACACACACACACACACACATGCTGTCTCACGCCACCAGACTCTGATATCTGCAGATTGTCCACACATCTCTTCCTGTCAGTTTAAGCCCCTCAGCCCTTAGCCTAACACCCCCCCCCACACACACACACACTCCTCCTGTACTGGTCTTTGATCGTGTGTCTGGTGGACTCTGTCTGGCTGTGGTCTCATCTGGTGTCGTGTCTCCCTGTTGGTCCACCTGGCAGGGATTTCCCTCAGAAGATGGCCACGGCTCTGTGTGAGAACCCGGCGTCCGTGATCCACTCCCTAAACCTGGCCCACAACACGTTGGACAGCCAGGGTAGATATTGCTTTCATCTCTCCCCCCCTCTCTCTCTCTTTCTCTCTCCCTCTCTCTCTCTCTCTCTCTCTCTCTCTGTGCTTTTATTACTCTCCTTTTTCTGTCATTGTCTGTCGGTGTAAGAGCCCTACATCTCTATTTCTGTCTGTATGTGGGTGTGTACGTGGTAGCTGTCTGTGCCGGCTTCTCCCTCTCTCTCTGTCTCTCTCTTTCTCTCTCTCTCTCTCCCTCTCTCTCTCTCTGGTATTTTTTCTATTTGTTGGTTTGAGGGTGTTGTGTGTGTGTGTGTGTGTGTGCTGCCACTTATGTGTGTGTGTGTGTGTGTGTGTGTGTGTGTGTGTTTGTGTGTGTGTGTGTGAGACTATGTCCTTTGTAACTGTCTTCCTCCTCTTCAGGGTCAGAGGCTCAGTATTTTGCCAGGATCGCTCATCATTCTCTTGCCGACACATGCCACTCTTCATTAAATCAACATGTCTGTGTGTGTGTGTGTGTGTGTGTGTGTGTGTGTGTGTGCGCGCGCGCATACAGTCAGTGCAGCTCACACTTAACGACAATCTGGACTGCAGCCATGCTCTTTAATGAATTTGTGTCAGCATTTGTATGCATGCATGTAGCTCTCTCACTGACTAACTATATATATGTATGTGTGTGTGAATGTGTGTGTGTGTGTGTGTGTGTGTGTGTGTGTGTGTGTGTGTGCCCACGCAGGGGTTTCCAATCTCATCCAGCAAGTGTGCCGCCTCAACAAAGGTCTACGTCTGCTCAACCTCTCCAAGACCTCCCTCTCCTCCAAGGGTGTGTACAGCTGTGCCATCTCCCTGGGGAGACAGCACCCCCTGGTGGTCGTGTTCCCAATCTCCTGTAATCCTGTTGACATGCTGGTCGTTGCCTATAAAAAAAAAACCTGCCACTGCATCAGCACAGCGGCTTATCCTCCAATCAATACACAATTTATAACGGGGAGGCCGGGGCAGCACGGCAGGGGCAGGGGGCATCCAAAAGATCATGAATGGAAAAACCAGTCGATTCGCTCCGTCCATGTTGTTTGGCAGGAGTGGTGGAGAAAGGGAGAGGACTTTATCAAGTCTTTACAGCTGTATTGACAAAGGAATAACAGGACACACCAAACATCATGAAAGCGCTGCCCACGGGGCGGAATAAATCTGATAAACCCCCATGTCCCCGTAAATCAGTAAACCAATCTCCGTGGCGGTGCCGTGTGTTCGTAAACAAACCTGCACAGGCAGGAGGGCTTGGGGTAGCTACAAAGCCATGCGTCTCTCTCTCTCTTGCTGTCCCTCTCTCTCTCTCTCTCTCTCTCCCTCTCCTTTTCTCTCTCTCTCCCTCACTCTCTCCAGTAGCTCCTGGCTCAGCTCCTACTCCCGACCTTCCATATCCGTCCTGGAATAACAGTTTTTGTGATGCTCGCACGCGCACGCTGCGCATTCGTTCGCTCCATGCCGGCCTTTTTCCG
>NC_084995.1:23982474-23984974 GCF_963854185.1 Sardina pilchardus | reverse complement strand
AGAGGCAATAAGTTGAAGCTCTAGGCAATTTGCACACTGTTTCAAGTGAAATGCAGTGAAGATTCATATTCCAGCTTTTTGCCTTCCTCCTCCTCTTCATTAAATGCAGATATCGTGATCTTTTGCAATGTATTGAGCATTAGCCGAGTTGCTGAATCGTGATCTGACCGCTATTGTGTGCAAAGTATGTTGTTACTCTGTTAGTCTGTGCTTCCAACCGCTCGTAGGTACAGGCTGTGGTCATGATTACCACTGAAGGGGTGAGGTTGTGGGTTGAGCTTGGCTGTCTAGAGGTTGCAGGAGTGGTGACTGGTGAGGTTAGAGGTTGAGCTGTGTGTGAGTGGCTTCATGCGGAGAGAGCCTCTACTCTTATGTAGGCCATATTTCTGAGGACTGTGGAGCTTTGTTTTAGAAAGCCGCTTCACTTGCGCGCGCATTGTGTAGTGCCTGCTGCCATCATTTAGGCATCGATAGTGTTGGTAGGACGCCACAGTCATCATCGTGGGGGAGATTAAGTGGGAGTCGGATGATCTCTGAGCGTTTAAATGCTTGGGCGGTTGGGGGTGGGTTCTTTTGGCAGTAGGTGGAGGTATGGTGAGCCTGTAGCTCCTCAGAGGGAGGCCATGCAAGGCGACAGCCATTAGGAACGAGCTTTGCGGTTGTGTGGCAGTGGGCTCAGAGCCAGACGATGAGACGCCTCGCTCGGTCGGCCGTTGTGTGCGAGGTTATGTGGTAAGAGGATTCTGTCACGAGAGTTGGGGATGGTGTTTGGCAGCAGTGTCAGCTCGTTGTGTGTGTGTGTGTGTGTGTGTGTGTGTGTGTGTGTGTGTGTGTGTGTGTGTGTGTGTGTGTGTGTGTGTGTGTGTGTGTGTGTGTGAGTGACAGTATCGACACTAGGAGCGAGTTTGGCGATGGGTTGAGCGCTGCGCTCTTGGAGGCTGTGGTGGTTCAGTGGGAGGTTCCATACAGCTCTCTGTGTTCAGGCATAGTCCTTGATTATACAGTACGCTTTGATGTGAAATAATCTCTTCCCAAGATCCCCTGTAGCTGTCTGTGTGTGTGTGTGTGTGTGTGTGTGTGTGTGTGTGTGTGTGTGTGTGTGTGTGTGTGTGTGTGTGTGTGTGTGTGTGTTTATGTGTTTGGTGTTTGTACACAGTCCTGGCTGTGTAAATAGGAAACAAATTGACTCAGACTGAGCGATACACCACTCCGGCTGATCAGCAGCATTGCTAACAGTAACACTAAAGGGACGAGGGAATTGGATTGGCTATTGAGATACAATATCAAGTCTATAGCCTGGATTATGGTCTACTCTATGCCCTGATAAGACTATGGAGTATGGAAGGATACCTAAGATCTCCTTTGCAATCTAGCCATAATGCCCATCTTCACTTTGTAAGTTGCTTTGGATAAAAGTGTGTGCTAAATAGCTAAATGTGATGTAAATTGAAGAAGTTTGTGTAGCAGTGGGTCCATTTTGTCATTGTGAAGGAGTTGGTCCTCGTCATTGTGCCGGTCAAGGTGAAATATCACTGCGCTATGACCATTTGGAAGGACTAAATCGTTGGAATCGAAGGAAATCGTTGATTTATTATTATTACTGTATTATTGATCTATTTCCAACCAAAGACCAGGTCGTGGTCCAGACGGGGTCAGTTTGCAACCCTGTCCAACCCTGTGCAGCGGCTGCAGTTGTCAGCAGCGATGCTCTACATGTTACAGTTGGAGGAGTCAGGATTCAGTCGGCGTATCACCGAGGCTGCTCGCTGCGCTCCAGTACGAGCTTTGGGGCGGTGCGGAGCCGTGGTCGTTAAGGGGAGGGAGTGATTTCGGTTTTGGAGCGCGCCGTAAGGTCGTTAGGCGGGCGGGCGGGCAGGCGGGCGGGCAGGCGGGCGGGCGGTGTGGCAGCAGGTTGAGCGGGGGCTCCGCGCTGTCATTAGGCGAGAGAGGCTCCTCCCGCTCCCCGAGCCAGACTGAGACCTGCTGGAGATCTGCTCTCACACAGGTGGGCGGGGAGCAGAAGCGCCGCACAGGATGGGAGCCAGTGTGTGTCTAATGTGTGTGTGTGTGTGTGTGTGTGTCTAATGTGTGGGTGTGTGTGTGTGTGTGTGTGTGTGTGTCTGTATGTGTGTGACAAAGTGTGCAGTGTTGCTCTGAGTGTTGAGCAATTGTGAGCAGACGCGGCACGCATGATGGGAGCAAGAGGAGCCAGTGTGTATCTGTGTGTGTACGTGTGTGTGTGTGTGTTTAGGTGTGTGTGTGTAAGCAAGTGTGTGTGTGTGCAGTGTGCAGTGTTGGTATCTGAGTGTGTAATTGTACATACTAATGTGATGTGTGATTTGAAGTGTGGTGTGTGTGTGTGTGTGTGTGTGTGTGTGTGAATGTGAGTTTGTGAATCATGATAAGATTGTGTGTGTGTGTGTGTGTGTGTGTGTGTGTGTGTGTGTGTGTGTGTGTGTGTATGTGATAGAGAGTGTGTGTGAGTGTGAGTTATAATGAG
>NC_084995.1:23944974-23969974 GCF_963854185.1 Sardina pilchardus | reverse complement strand
CATTGTAGCCTATTACTGTTCATAGCTTTCATACCAGTGCCATTTTGCTGTCAAATTTGCTTTATTGCAAATTATTGGATCCAGAATCAGAAATGCTTTGATACCATTGAATTGATTCCATTGATTTGTTTTTTCAAACTGTGGCTGGAAACTGAAACACTGTAAATATTACACAAAATACATGTAAACCAAAATAAGATCTATCAGAGTATTAAAAAATTACAAATAAAATCTATTACATAAAGTATAACAACATGGACACTGCACCTTTTAAGGCCTGCAGACTGGTTGCTAATTGAAGATGAAGTGTCAAACAGGTGCTTCAGTGAATTCATACTGATGTAGGTAGTTTCTAATAGTTAGGAACAGATGGTTTCTGTTTGGACTGCTTGAATGGCGTTTGTGTTAACTGGTGGAGGGTGGAGAAAATGTGTGAATCCAATGAGAAAGGGTTAACACATTTGCAAAAGATGTCTTCTGCTCTGCTGAGACAGTGATAATGAAAACCGAGTGGGTCCCAGTTTGTTTAAGCAGGTCAAAGCAATCAAGAACAACTGTAAATGTATTTTTGGGGGGGGGGGGGGGGGGGGTGGTGCGGGGGCAGGGGGTGCAGAAAGCAGTTAAAAAACATTGTAATACAATAGCGCAAACACACACAGACTCAGCAGGTAAACAACCAACATCTCAGCACATATGGGCACATCAGGTCCACATCCTCAGTAGGCCACTTCATCCCCAGGCCCAGCAGGTGTACAGTATGAGTGACTGCACAGTAGCCCATGCTGGTCAGAGTGCTGAGTGCATGCTACAGGATGCTGGGGCTCTTCTCCAGCATAAGCACCAGTGTTGTTCTCTCTCCACACTCTCCACACGGTCTCGCCAAAAGCATTCTCTCTGTCCCTGTCTGTCACTCTGTTACCAACTCTCCTTATCTTTCTCTCCCCCTGCCAAAGCTACTCTATTTGTGTGCCTGTAATCCTGCCTTCCTCTCTCATTCTGTCCCTTTTTTCTTATTTTGTCTCTTTTTTCCTCTCATTCTGTCTCTTTTCTCCTTCTGTGTCTCTGCTCTTCTCCTGCGCTGTGAGAGGCATTGTGCTTCCTCTCGAGCTCGGTGATTAGTACTTTCTGCTCTATTATTCAGCCAGGGTTGCTAAGTAACACTCACACACAGTGTAAAATCAGGCTCTTTTTTGGGGAGTAAATGACAGAGTTATTGCAATTGCAGTGTTCTAGCATAACAGCTGCCTGATGACTTAATGTCCTTCTGAAATGTCTCTGTGTGTTTTTGTCTCTGTTTTGTTTCTGTGTATTGTGTGAATATGTGTCTGTGTGTGTTTATGTATGCATTTGTGTGTTTGGCCTGTGCTTCTGTGCGTGTGTGTGTGTGTGTGTGTGTGTGTGTATGTGTGTGTGTGTCTTTGTGTGTGTGTGTGTGTGTGTGTCTTTGTGCATGTCTATGTGTGTGTGTGTGTGTGTGTGTGTTTGTGCATGTCTCTGTGTGTGTGTGTGTGTGTGTGTGTGTGTGTGTGTGTGTGTGTGTGTGTGTGTGTGTGTCAGGTGATGGAGCGCCTGTGTGTGCGTGTGCAGCAACAGCTGTGTGTTCTGCGGGGCTCAGCCGAGGGGGAAGAGCTGCAGGCGGCGAGGCAGGTTCTAAAGGAGGCCAGGAACTCACGAGCGGTACGTGACGCATTTCGCGCGTGCGTGTGTGTGTGTGTGTGTGTGTGTGTGTGTGTGTGTGCGTGTGTGCGTGCGTGCGTGCGTGCGTGCATGCTGCGTGCGTGCGTGCGTGTGTGTAAATACTCATCAATGTGTCCTGTCCTCAGCTGTACCCGTCCTTGTGTGAGCTGGCCCACGTGCTGTCGGTGGACGGACCGGTCAGGCAGAGGCTGGACGCGCTGGCTGGGGAGCTGGCCAAGGCAGCCGATAAGGAACTCCAGGTGAGAACTCACTGCACCGCACTGCACTGCACAGCCCAGTCTATCTGTCTTTCTCAATATGCATCCCCCTCTATTCTCTCTCTCTCTCTCACTCTCCCCAGACTCTCTCTCTTCTTCCTCTATCTCCCTCCCTCTCTCCAGATTCTCACTTTTTTCACTCCCTCTCCAGACTCTCACTTTCTCTCCCTCTATCCAGACTCTCTCTCTCTCTCCTTCTCTCCATATTCTCTCGCTCTCTCTGTATCTCCCTCAGACACTGACCTGTGTGTCTGAGAGCCTGCACCTCTTGTCAGACAGATCAGAGGCCCCCCTCCCCCCTCTCCACCCCTTCTCCTCTCTCCTCTCCTTCATCCCTCCTCTCCTCCCCCTCCCTCCTCTCTCCTCTCCTCTCCTCTGCTCTGCCTTTAACTGCAGTCTGTATAATGGGCCTGTCAGAGGCCCAGGGAGAGTGGCAGAGAGGGTCAGCCTCCCGCCTGATATGTTTCCTCCAGAATAATAACCAGGTGTGCTACCTACCTACTGCACACCACTCTTGTGTTCACACCTTGCTGTACTGTAGCAGCAAGAAAGACTTAACCATGGCCTTTCCTCCATAATGAAACAGCAAGATCATGTCCTACATGCAATAGAGATGGCACTGTATCCTCTCATTTGTCACCCTCATAGCAGTCGGTGTCTGGCTATGTCATGGTATCACATAACCATCGCCGCCCCTTTTCATCATGAGACTGGCAAGGTTATTTTGAACCCCTGTTCTAGCACTTACTGTATTATGTGTTGTTGTTGTTGTTATTAGTCTGCATGGTGGTTGGCATTCAGTGGCGTGAGATGGTGTCACTCAACAGTCACCAGCAGTGATGACAGCTCCCTGGGTTCTAGACACGCCGTCACCGACTCATAAGCTGTCGTTGTGTTCCGTTGTGTCCTGTCCAAAGCTCTGTGGGCATCTCCTGAGGGTGATCAGGGCATGGTAATGTGGCGCTGTGGCATTGCTAGTCACTGGCTGTCATTGGGGCCTCAGGGCAGGAGATACAGTAGCATCTGCCATTACATATTTATGATCTGGTCATGATGGAGGGTTCACGTGAAGTGTAAGTGAAAGTGACCGACACTTGGCCGCCCACCTCCTGTTGCTACATACACACAGGTGGAGGAGAGGAAAGTCGCTCAGTGTTGTCTGTAGAGTTTCATGAGTATGACACCGCGTTCACACTGTCCACGTCCGTCAATAGATCTCGGAGGGCCTGTCTGCCTTATGGGAGAGTTGTAGCGTCACACATGTACAGTATTTGCATACACGCGATCTGATTGGCTGATGGATCCATCGCTGCCTGAAAAGTTGAACATTTCTCAAATTTCTTGACGGAGGCAAAGGAGCTGAAGGAACGGACGGACCCACAATGCATTTCGAGTCCGTCCCCATGCAAAGTCAATGAGATCCGTTGACGTACGTGGACAGTGTGAATGCGGTGTGACTGAGCATTGCACAGAGCTAGCCTGTGTTGCTACTTTCTGTACTCCTTGATGCATTCACGTGGTATTGTCTGACGTCGGTTGTGTTTGTGGTGCCTTGTCAGGTGATCGTGGACTCCATGGTGTCCCTGTGCCGCGAGCTGTGTCCACTCTCCGCCACCTCGGCCGAGCTGACCTCCCCTCCGCTCTCCTCCATCTCGGAGCGCGTCTCCATCCCTCGCTCGGTCATCCGCACTGCCCTGATGGAGAGGGCGGCGCAGGACATCAACAGAGCCCTCGAGTAAGAGCACAGCAGTGGCATTTTTTAAACCCATTTCTTTTTAGATGGCCAACTTTGACAAACCCGATGGAAAAGTCAATAAACAAGACAGCCCCCTGTTTTTCTTGACCATATTTATATAAGTGCCCCAACAAATTCAAGTGGGTATGTGAAAAGCATTCCCCTTACTTTCTGAAAGCACCCCTGCCCTGCTACCTCTCACATTGTACAAGCTATCTAATCATCCCCACAGAATGGACATCCCAGTTCTAACATGACTCAGATGTACCGCATGTTTGATAATGGAGCTCCAGCCTCATGGAACAGAGAGAGAGAGAGAGAGAGAGGGAGAGAGAGAGAGACAGAGACAGAGAGAGAGAGAGAGAGAGACAGAGAGAGAGAGAGAGGGCAGGAAGAGGCAGAGGAGAGACAAAGCCAGAAACACAGAAAATCACTCTGAGAGATGGAAACAGAGATGGAAAAAGACAACAAAACAGAGAGAGATGGAGAGACACAGACAAGACAGAGAGAGGATAGAGGAGGGAGGGAGAGAGGCAGCGCACTCTGGGGACATCATCAGAAGGCTGATGATATTATGTGCTGAAAGGGGAACAACCGAAACGACGAGGAGGGGAGAGAGAGAAAAGGGGTCAGAGCAGAGCGAGAGGCCATGAACGAGTGAACGAGGCCAGAGAGAGAGAGAAAGAAAGGGAGCGAGAGAGAGATAGAGAGAGAGAAGGAGGGAGATAGAGGGAGGGAGAAAGAGAGCTCTGGGCCTCCTCCAGGCTGTCAGGAGAAATAAAGGCCACAGAGCGAGACCCAGAAAACAGGAAGCAGAAGCCTCAGCTGAGCTGTTGGGGGGGGGGCGGGGGGGGCGGGGGCGTCTCCCCAGCGTGCCGTGCCTGTGCCCCCAGACACCAGCCAAACCCCAGTGGGAACCGCCGGAATGTAAATGATGCAGAGAGACCCAAAAAAGACAGATCCTGGCAGTGTGATTTCTCTCCGCACGTGGATTTCCAGCACTCGAGCATGTTTTGGGTGTTTTTTTCTGTCCTCTCTCTGTCAGCTTTTGACACCACTTGTCTGACACCACTCGAGACCCTCTTTTGTACTGTTACTGTGTGCATGCGAGAGACACTGAGCCATATTCTCATACTTCCACCCCTCCTTCCCCTCGTCCTCTCTTCTCTCCTCTCTCTCTCTCTTTGCTGTTCTGTCACTTTTCTCAGGGAGGTTAAGCTTTCTGTCGTCTCCCATCTCACCAACACCATAGTGGATCAGATCCTGCAGGAGCTCTACTCCACACACAAAACACTGGTACAGGCCTGGCCCCTTTCTGTCTTACTGTCTGTCTGTCAATGCAGCCACTTTACTCTGCCTGCCACTGCTTACTAACTGTCAGGAACCTGAACGTTTGGTTTATTTATTTGTTTTTCATACCGACAATTCTCATTTACCTCTAGAAACAGAGATTGAGAGTGTAAGGAATTCTCCGTTGATGATGCCAACATTTCAGTTCAGATCCTAAAGGGTCTGAACTGAGGGTCTGTAGAATTCTATAGGACTTACGTTGTACTTATTACACCAAGTGTCTTCCACTAACTTGGATTTTAAGCGTTAGGTACATAGTACATGAAGTGCATAGTGGTATTGCAGAGTCCAGTCTTAACAGGACACAAATATATCTACACAGTAGGCATTTCTGACATTACATCAGTGCAGTTATATCCCCTTTGAACTGTTCCGGGAAAAAGCACCCTGACAAAAAAAGACCCTTTAAAAATGAAAAACATTCAGAAGCATCAAAGGGTGCAGTGTGCCGTGTTCATATTAGTGATAGCATGTTGTGAGTGTTAGGGAGGGATCCAGAGTCTACAGTGTGTTCTTGACCGTCTGTCTCGTGGACCTCACTCTGTTCTCAGCTGCAGCAGGTGTCCCAGGTGAGACGCCTGGAGGACAGGGGGACAACCCGACGAGCTCCGAGGCACTCGGACACGCTGGACATGGCAGACGAAGACCTGGCCATCGGCATCGTGAGTGAAATAAAGACAGGTGGAAGTTGGAGAATGACTGTGGGGAAATAGAAAGGACAGAGAAGGACATACTGTACTGTAGAGACACACATACTGTACAGCATACCTCCTCTATAAATGACAGAGACACACACACACAAACACACACACACACGCACACACACACACACACACACACACACACACACACACACACACACACACACACACACACACACACACACACACACACACACACACACACACACACACACACACACACACACACACACACATACTGTACACATACACACACACACACACAAGCAAGTTTGTTCAGAGAGAAGGAAATCAAAGTAGCAGAGCCAAATAACAAGATTTAAAGATTTACAGACTCAAAAAAGTGTGTGTGCTGTTTGTTCTCCAGAAAGAGAGGCAGAGAGACCGAGAGAGAAAGAGAAAGAGAGAGAGCGAGAGAGGTGGTGGCACTGTGCATTCTTCACACCTTTAGGAAAATTGAATTCCTCCTCCTGCTGATTCTCCATTATGTGCACCACCTTCTCTTTTTGTCGTTTGTTTACTCGGGGACTTTATTTCTCTCTCTCGTCCTCCCCCTCTCTCACCAGGACACCATCGCCATCAAGAAGCGCAGCTCTCGCACCAGACGGATCCGACCCGTGTCCACCAGATTGAGTGAGTTCAGCCGAGCTGCGGGCTTGGACTTACTGATTTGCGCTGATGAATTATGCATTCCGATTAATTATTTATCGCAAAATGGTGACAAAAGGGGAACTTCTATCCAACTTGTTTCAGTTCAGCTCATTAGCCATGCATGACACAAAATCTCTGCGTTCTCATTCTATTCACCTCTCCTTTTATCTCTCCCTCTCTCTCTCTCTCTCTCTCTCTTTTTTTTCCATGCTTGTTTTCCCTTCTTCTTTCTCTCCCTCTCTCTCTCTGCATCCCTTTCTCTCTGTCTTTTCTCATTCCGTCCCTTTCCTTCTATTTCTCTCATTACATTCCTTGTTTCTGCACAACTATCATTTTGCCTACTTTACTCCTTTCTCTCTCTCCCTCTCTCTCTCTCTCTCTCTCTCTCTCTCTCTCTCTCCCTCTCTCTCTCTCTCTCCCTCTCTTCAGCAGGTCTAGGTGATGACCCCACCGCCTCCCCCATCATCTCTGCCCCTACTCCCTCCGCCCATCTGCCCCGCTCGGCATCCTGGGAGGGGCTCGCCACCTTGCCTACCCAGGGCGCACCTCTGCGCCACGTGACGCACGTCAGACCTCGCCCCCCGCGGCGCCACAGGACCGGCTACACCCCTCCGGACACGGTAAGCCGTCACCTGTCTCACCTGTGTTGTGTCTCAGGTGCTGTGCAGAGGCAGAACCGTGATTATCATCTCAGGATAAATCAATTATTCATCCGACTCAGCATCGCACATCTGGACAAGGGAGAGTTGGATGAAATATTGCACCAGGCAGGAAATGGTCCCTGAACGTTTATCCGCGCTCCAACCTGGTTTTTCCATGACCTCAATCTATGTGATGATATTAGCTTGTCTCTTGCGCAGAATGAGAGCCAAGATGGAAAAACTGCATTAGGCTTAATGCTAGACATGGCGCTATACATCTCTGATATGATTTTCCCATTCCCGTCCACTGACGACTTCGGTGTTGTTGTTGTTTACGAGAACATTAACTTGCAACGTTCACAAGCATTCTCGCTGCAGTGCCCAGGGGAAGTTCGCGGAAGACGTCAAATCGACTTCTTTTTTTTTTCGGCGCCAACTCTGTCAGTTATGACTCACATGCAAATCTCATTTCCCAAAACCCCATGGCCCCGGAGCAGTGATGGTGCTTGCGTATTACTGTGGCTCTCATGAGCCCTCATACTTGCTATCAGTGCATTTCCAGGGCCTGCTCAGAAGGCATGCAGGAGGATGGCAGAGCAGCCGGTGCTCTATAGCAGACGGAGGAACTGTGCTGTGGAGGAATCGATGATAATGATGATCCAAATGACGACGGCGATAATGATGATGATTAGAATTGTAGTGAACGTTCTGCCGTCCCTTTCTTGCTCCCCCGGTTCTGTCTTCTGATGAAACACTGCTGTAATGCTGTTCTCTCTCTCTCTCTCTCTCTCTCTCTCTCTCTTTGTGTGTTTCTCTATCCCTCTCTCTCTCTTTCTCTCTCTCTCTCTCTCTCTTCCATTCATGTGCAGCACTGTGCTGAAAATGGAGGAGTGAACCTACTGGACGACGGCCTCCCTGACTTCTATACCAAGAGGGTTCTGCCAGACAGGTACAGGCTTGCTATGAGTGCAGCAAACTGGAGGAAAAGGAAGTCATGCACCGAACACTTTTAACATTCAAAGTTCTAGATCGGCAGACTGTAAATGTTTGATAAAACAGTCAGGAACACATTCTCATTGACATAATTCATCTCACTCTCCTGTGGGTAAACTCAATTGATTACAGCACTTAGCATTAATTGATTTTTTTTTCTGAAGTCACAAATTGTTTGATGCAGCTGCTACAATTGAGACACAGTATTTAAACGCTAATGCAGTTTGTTGTCGATGAAAAAAGAATAAGCGACACGTAAAGTAGCCGGGGCCGTTCTGCGTGTGTGTCCCCTACAGTCAGCTGGCGTCGCATCACCAGGCCCAGGCGCTGAGGAAGCAGAAGAGGCGGAGCGTGCTGTCCATCTTCTCCGGTTTCCGTAAGAACCGCCACTCCACCATCTCCTACCAGGAGGCGGAGTCTTCAGGACGGGCAGGGGCCTGCGGAGAGGAGTGCCGAACAAAGTACATCCCACCCGTCAATCACACCTGTCAATCACACCCGTCATTCAGAGCGGTGTCAATCTTAAGGAACGGAGATACTGTTGCACACGTTTTGCGCCACGCAAATGTGAACTGTGTGCATCGTGTCCCAAAGCCTTATTTCATCTACTGTTGCAACGTGTAATCAGAGGACAAGTCCAACTTCAGAAAGTAAAAGTCCTGCTATATATCTGTACCAACCATTCACTTCAATCAGAATCTTCAATCTAATCAGATTCTAATTATCACAACTCTTCAGCCAGATAAGAGTAGCTAATTGGTGAGATAACATTTAAACATCTAAAAATCATGGAGAACAAATTGTCATTCTCCGCCATGTTTTTCTAGATGTTGAATAAAATGCAGCAAACGACTCTGCCGATCTCTGCTGTGGTGCCAGAGGTGATGGTTGAGGAGAGGCACAGTCAGTACTTCCACATGTCTGTCAGAGCTGCTGGAGGGGCATGTCGGGCAAATTTTAGTGGCATGCGACAGCCCCCACAAAATGTATGGATGTCAAAATTTGTGTCACGCAGGCCACAGTGGCGGAAGTATGCCATAGCCTTTAGATATCAGAGCGGTGGAGTTGCACGATTTGTCACAAGATGCTGCCTGTAGCTAAATTGTGGGTGGAATGTGCTTTACCACCTGAGTGGGTTTGACATTTATCAGTGTGCACCTCCTTTCTACCTTTCTATTTGTTTCTTATTTTTCCTCTTTTCTTCTATTTGCCCCCCTCCCTCTCTCTCTCTCCCTCTCTCTCGCTCTGTCTTAATGGTTTTCATTTGTAACTGTGTGTATGTTTGAAGGTAAAGGATAATTGAATCAAGGTCTTCGGACTCAAATCCACCTCCCCCCTTTTTTTATTTTTGTTCCGAAGGAGCTGCAGTTTATTTTATGATATTAGGTGGCATTTAAGTTCATTCGGTCCATTAGTGAATGTGTGTGTTGGCTTTTAAGGATGATTGAATTCCACCCCATCACTTTCTCTCTCTCTCTCCTTCCCTCTCTCTCTCTCTCTCTCTCTCCTTCTCTCTCTCTCCTACCCTCTCTCTCTCTCTCTTTCTCATGTTACAGTGTGTCCAGTGAGAACGTGTACTCCATGGTGCAGTACCCAGGCGAGGGCGAGCGAGCCGTGGAGGTGAGCAGTGACCGCCCCCAGCGGCGGCTGGAGAGGCAGGGCTCCCAGAGGAGCACCCCCCAGGCGGCGCGCCCCCACCACGGCATCGCTCTTCCCGGCCTCCGTGGCGGCCCGGCCTGCCTCACGCACAAACAGGTGAGCGCCCCCGCCCCCCCTCCCCCCCCACAGAGGTCAAAGGTCAGAGACACTTTCAAAATGTTGACACACACAATCTTGACTCTGTAATGTCTTTAGCAAAAGGGATATATCCCACAGCTATGTATGGTGTATGGTCCTTCTCTAGTGTATGGTTCTTCGCTAGTGATATCAGATCCAAATTTCCTTCATGAAGATGGTCTGGCCATACTCCACTGGAGTTTGTGTCCAGTCAATGCATCCCAACGGGTGTGGACTTTGGGTTGACTTTGACACCACTGGACCAGCTTTTAACCAATCGGCACTGACCCCCCATGGGACTGTTATTAGTTACTATTAGCTACCTCTACCCTAATGATACACGCTGACATTATTCCCAAATATCACTGGCAGTAAGGAAACAATGTCCTCGCCTTTGATGAACACATTGAAAAATTCTTGCTCCAATTCCTCTTTGTTAGCTAGTGGTATTTGCACAGCTTTATGTAGCTTTAGCACTGCTGCTATTGCTGTTCCAACATTTTCATCTTCAACATCATAGCATTTGGCCACCCCCACATGTCACTGATTGGTCTGGCCCTGGCGCGTGTGGCTCTCCCTTGATCTTGATGGAAAATGCCATAAAGGTCAAATAGACCTGTGTGTAGGCTACTCATTTATTCACACAACATGTCAGGTACACCTATAGACCATACACTTCTCAGCTACACACAGTAACCCCCTATTTGACAGTACTTCTTGCAAAAGTTTGCCAAATAGTCAAATAAACTCGCAGCACAGAAAAGACTCTTCAACTATTCACACTGGTTTGACAGTGTCTTCAGCGAAAAGGCTTCCGAAACTTAAACAGACCTGTAGCTGCCTCAAATATTATTTTCTCCAAGGAAGGAAGAAGGGGATGTCACTTTGAGCGTTTGATGTAACGAGTTCCCTCCCCCGTCTCTCTCTCTCTCCCTCTCTCCCTCCCTCTCTCCCTCCCTCTTTCTCTCTCTCCCTCTCCCTCTCTTTCTCTCTGTTTCTCATTCTGTCCCTCATCTGCAGTCTTCAGACACGGAGAGTGACACGCACAGCTCTGTGGGGACGGGCGCGTACACAGACACGCAGGGCGCCGACAGAGACACCTTCGACAGCGACGGGCCTCCGCTGGGCGCCCGGGACGAGGAGGAGGTGGCGGCGCGCGCCGAGGGCCAGACGGCGGCCGTGGATGGCGGAGAGGAGGAGGAGGAGGAGGAGGAGGAGGAAGAAGAGGAAGGCTACGAGGACGTGCTCGTCTCGCCCGGCGCCGCGATAGAGAAGTGGACGGAGACCGCGAAGGGAGTGGAGGAAGAGCAGAAACCTGAGGAGGAGAAGAAAAAGAAGGAGGAGAAGGAGGAGGAGGAGGAGAGGCATAAGCCTACGCCGCCTCCTCAGAGCTGCAAGCCCAGCCTGGCCAGAATGAGGCAGCGGCACCTGCTGGACAGCTCTGGTACTGCAACTCTGCGGCCACTGCGCCACCATCACAGTACACCACGCAACACAGGGAAGAGGGCTTGAGAGAGGAGGGGGCAGAGAGGCTGTTGTAGTGCATTAGTATTGGCAGTGGCAAAGATTTCAGATTCTAAACTTGAAGCAAAGTTGCTGGACTGCGGCATACTCCGCAGAGTAGACTGAACCAGGCCGAAGACAACACAATGCCTTCTTGGTGTGACAGCGACACAACTACACTCAGCTAAACTAATTCACACCAGCCATCTGAAGGCAGCGTTATTGATGATCAGGATAATAGCTGTTTCAAATTCCAATATATTGAAATGTTGGAGCACAGATATTAATATTCCATCAGTGTTTGTGCTGGCCTGGGTGTCCAATCCATCCACTATAAGTCTCTAGAAACGCTGTTCTGTCAGTTACATAAGAGTGTTACATTGTGAAATGACATTGTCAGAGCGAGCGAGGCACCCAGTTTGTTACAGAAGCTAGATATCTTCACTCAAAGTAAAACTCGAAAAAAAAAAAAAAGTCTGGCTTGAGTAATGCTCCAGGAAGTGTTGGAGGGGGGCTTTATTGATTGTTCTGAGAGGCAGTCCATGTTATTGGTTAGCAGTGCTGTTTGGCTTTAATAAGATTAAATGAATCAGTGGGCAGTCTGAGCCCTTTTTGCTTTGTGCGAGCTCTCCCTGATGTGATGACACAGGCATTCTGCCCCCAGATGCCGGTGGAAGTGAGGGGGGATTCACGCAGACCAAAGCTGTGGCCCGTGGCTAAAACTAAGCTTGTTTACCTGTGCAGAGCCCTCAATAGAGGAGGCCGCCGTAGAGGAGGAGGAGGCCGGAGAGGAGAGGGAGGAGAGGAACGGTGCCGGCACTCAGAAGGATCAGAACATCAAGGCGCATTCTCCTGGAAATGAAAAGGTAGGGATGTGTGTGTGTGTGTATGTGTGTATGTGTGTGTGTGTGGGGGTGTCCATGCACAAGTATATCTGTTTGTGTGTGTGTGTGTGTGTGTATGAATAAGTGTAAGTGTGTGTGTGTGTGTGTGTGTGTGTGTGTGTGTGTGTGTGTGTGTGTGTGTGTGTGTCTATGCACAAGTATATCTGTCATATCTGTGTGTGTGTGTGTGTGTGTGTGTGTGTGTGTGTGTATGCATGCATGCCAAGATAAGGAAAGTTTTTAACATCTGCCAGCCGCAGTTCCAATTTCAAATTTTATCATTTGGCTGGTAGCTGGTGCTAATTTCTGTGTCTGCGTGTCTGTGTCTGTGTGTGTGCGTGTGCCTGTGTGCGTATAATATGTTCCTGCCTGAAGGAGAGAAACCGTGATAGGATTATATCAGCTGTGTGATGCTTTGTGATTCATTTTTCTCCTTCCTGTTTGCCGCGGCCTCCTTAGGCAGGTAAAGAGCAGACAATCACAGACAGGGGTTCACCTGAGGATAGTCCCTCCGTCTCCCCCTCCAAAGAGAGAGCCAATCCCAGGGCAGGACGGCCTCCCGTACCTCCCGCCTCTTCAAAGCCTGTACTTCATCATTCGTTTGACTCTGCTGTCACTCAGGGTATGTTGTGCTGTATTTTTTTTTTTTTTAGCTTATTTTATTTAACCTTTATTTAGGCAGGCAAATCATTAAGGACATGCTCTTATTTGCAACGGCAGCCTTGAAAAATGCAAAAGCCTGTTCAGTGATTAAATGAATATAGTCACAGGTAATATAATATACAGGGACAGACACAGACAAATCGTAACATAGACACTGGGAAAGCAGACTGCAAACAAGCAGATACGCGTAAAAACCCTAAAACAACAAACTACACACAACAACAATAACAGCAAGCTATACAACAACAACAACAACAACAACAACAACAAAGAAAACAACAACAAAGAAAAACTACGCACACAGCAACAGGCAGCTAACACATACAGATGATGCAGACAGGGCTAGGATACAGCAAGCATGAGTTATAACACTATAACTCATTGGGCACTATACATGTGATTACGATGATGATGATGGTGGCGGTGATTAATGGGTTTTGTGGTGTTAGGTGATGAAGATGGCAGCAACTCCAACGGAGTACCGCTGAAGCCGTACCGTAACAGAAAAGCCAATTCTTGTGACTCAGGTACACGCAAGAAATCACATGTATAGTGTCAGCGTTTGTTTACATGTCTGCATGCGTGTGCTTGTTTGTGTACATGGAGGGCTGATCATAAGTGATTAACCACAGGTGGTGCATGTATGTCATCTCCAGTTCATTCTTTAGTACGTTTCACTGCCTGCAGGCACAGCATGTCCTTTGGGTTTTGCATGGTTTTGTGTGTGTGTGTGTGTGTGTGTGTGTGTGTGTGTGTGTGTACCTCAGGACATGCTCTCATTCCCTGTACCTCCTTTCATCATTTCCGCAGCTCCTCTTAAAATGATTTGCTGCTCTTAGCATCCGTAATAACAGGTCAATGAGACGAGTGGCTGACTGCCTCCAAGCCCATTGCGATAAATAGGTCATAAACCCATAGTCAGGGTGATGTGAATATAATAACTGTAATTATCAGAGTAGATCTAAAACACCCACTCTCCTCCTCCCCAACTTGTTTACAACACTGTGCTCTCTTATTGACTTGACTGTTTGTCTGTTTCTCTGTCTGTCTGTCTGCCTGCCTGTCTGTTTGTCTCTGTGTATGTCATTCTTCTTGTTTTTGGCCTGTCTGTCTATCTGTCTGTCTGTTTTTTTCCCTCTCTCTCTCTCTCTCACTCTCTCTCTCTTTTCGTTTGTCTGTCCACCCTAGTCCACCTAGTGTCCGTGTATCTGTCCATCTATCTGTTACTGGAGAAGCGTAAATCAGGTTTGCATGCCCTTTTTCGGGGGCTGTGCTGAGAATGCCTTGGCTGTAGCTCACACTTGCCTGTAGCCCCATGTGTATGAACGTGTGTGTTGTGTCTGGGTTTGTGTGTATGTTCATTCTCAGGCGTGGGACACAACAGCCCCAGCGATCTGGAGAAGTCCTCAGATCGCAAGCCCCCAGTGAAAAAACCCCGACTACCCCCCAAAAGACACAAATCTGTGGATTTTCCCGGTACTTGTTGTGTGTGGGTGTGTTTCAGTGTTGGTGTGTGTGTGTGTGTGTGTGTGTGTGTGTGTGTGTGTGTGTGTGTGTGTGTGTGTGTTGTGAAAGAGTGTATGTGGGTATGTGTGTGCGTGTAAGTGTGAGTAATTGTGAATGAGTGTGTGTGTGTGTGTGTGTGCGTGTGTGTGTGTACGTACACTATATTGCCAAAAGTATTGGGTCACCTGCCTTGACTCGCATATGAAGTGTCATCCCATTCTTAATCCATACAGTTTAATATGATTTTGGTCCACCCTTAGCAGCTACAGTATAACAGCTTCTGGGAAGAGTGTGTTTATGGGAATTTTTGACCATTCTTCTAGAGGAGCATTAGTCAAGTCACTGACAAATTCGTCACTGATGTTGGACGAGGAGACTGGCTCTCATGTCAAGTTCATTTGCGAGTCAAGGCAGTTGACCCTATACAATATAGTGTATGTGTGTATGCATAAGTGAGTAATCGTGAATGAGTGTTTGTGTGTGTGTGTGTGTGTGTGTGTGTATGATTGATCCTGTATTTGCATAAAAGCTCCTGCATGCGTGAGATTTTTATGCTCCATGTGCTCCACACTGTATCTATGCCTGCACTGCTCAACTTCCAATCAGGACCTAACCTCTTTGTTTGAATGATTGATTGATTGATCAATTGATTGATTGATTGATTGACTGATTGACTGATGGAGTTCAACATCTCCCAAACTCAGACAAAGTAAGCCTGTGGTGTTCGTCATGCCGTACATGCTGACTCATAAAAGCTGGACATCCCGTAGGTGGGATGACCGATAGGCACTTACAGAGGCACACCTCTCTCTCTCTCCTTCTATCCCTCTCTGGCACTCTTCTTCTCCTTCTGTGTTTTGCTTTCTTTCCTTCTCTCCTCTCTTGCTTTCTCTTCCTCCCTTCCTATCTCCCCCTCTACCTTTATGACTCGTCGTCTTCTTCTCCTCTTTCTCTCTTTCTCGTTTCCCCCCTTCTATCTTCTCTCGCTTTGTCTTTTCTGTCCTTCTCTCGTTCCTTCTCTCTGTCTCTCTATCCTTCCATCTTGCTATGCTGGGCAGATGGCTGTGCGCTGACCTTTAGAGTGCTTCTAAAGCCAGCTTAGTGCAGAAGGTGAGGTGAGGATGCTGGCGTTAACCCCCCCTCTCTCTCCCCCTCTCTCTCCCTCCCTCCCTCTCTCTCTCTCTCTGCACTCTCTCTTCCCCAGGTCACGCAGGTCCGGAGCCTGGCAACGGTGAGGCGTCATGACAACGCCAGCCTAGGAGCCCGCCAGCCACATTGGCATGACAACCACTGCTGGGGGGTGGGGGGGGGGGGGGTGGGGGGGGGGGGGGATTATTATGATGATGGATAGAGGAAGGGAGGAAGAAAGGAGAAGGAAAAGTACTTGGCTAAAGAGATAGAGAGGGGGATACAGAGAAAGAAAGGAAAAGGGACAGGGTAGAGATGGAAGAATGGAAGAGTGAGAAGCAGGGAAAGAGAGAGAGCAATACATGTAGAGAGAGAAATAGGAGAATGAGAGAAAGCAAGGATAGTGTGTTTGTGTGTGTGAGAGAGAGAGAGAGAGAGAGAGGGAGGGAGAGAGAGAGTGAGTGCAGAGAAGACTGCTGGAGAGATCATTTGGCTCTCTGTAAACAGCCCAATAAATGTAGCTACACTGTGTTCCGTTGGGAGCACTCAAACTCTCCAACTCGTATTTATCCTCCCCTGTCCAGTTCAGTCCATTCTCTATCTCGCCTTCTCAAACTCTCCAACTCTTATTTATCCTCCCCTGTCCAGTTCAGTCCATTCTCTATCTCGCCTTCTCGAACTCTCACGCTCTCAGCCAGCTGAGCCAACACCGGCTCGGCTCTCCACTTACCACAGCACTGTCTTAAATCAGGCCTCTGTTAAAGTACTCTCTGTCCTGTCCCCTCTCCCTTTCTCCCTTGTGTTTTCTCTCTCTCCTCTCTCTTTCATTCTCTCTCTCTCTCTCTCTCTCTCTCTCTCTCTCTCTCTCTCTCTCCCCCCCCTCTCTTGCTTGTCGCATTTTTCTCTTATGTCCGTAGACAATCTTTTGACACTGAAACTACAAGCTTTGGTGTTTGCTTTTAAGGTGATCACAATCTGTAAATATGAAATACAACAATCACTTTTTGCACAAGTCAAAGTGAGGACCATTGCTCTGCATTTTATGTTGATTTTTACATATTGATAAGTGTTGCATAAGTTATCAGGAAGCTGTTGTGTGAAGATGTTCATTTTGGTATCATTATTGTTATGTTATATCATGGTTGCTACTTGGTCAAAGAAACCTTATAACAATCAAAGTTGTGCAAGAACAAAATGAGCTTTATTTTTTAAAAAATGTGAATGTTACTTTGACTGAATAAAGTTTGGGCCTTTGAAAATGTGTCCTTTCTCTCTGTGTGTAAGTGAATGTGCTGAATTGAGGCGATACAATGCACTCGCTCTACTTACCAGCAGGAGGTGCTATACACCCAGAGAGCTTCCCTTCTAAATAGAAGTGCCTGGCTGATCATGGCTGGGTCATTTTTATATCACAAATGTTAATCAATCGATCAAGTTGTCACAACCTTTGTTCCTCTGTAGATTTGATGTATGCACTTGTTTACCGAACAGGCTAGAGCAAGGTAGGCTACTTATTACACCCCTGTCCCCATGGATACATCATTGATCAGTCTGCACAAATAGTCCCCATTCACTAATGGTAGTAAAATCTATTCACTAACAATCTGTTAGCAGGTATGTAAGATCATTCCACTGAGGCAGAAAGCATTGTGAGTGCTTTGAATGTGCCTTTGTGCATGGAGACCTATTTCTACAGAAGGTGACTGTCACACAGTAGAGTAGCCTATGTTTTTATTACTGTAGTGTATTGACCGGAGGGGAGCTGCATTTCTATAAAAGCCCAGATTAGAGGCACATGCTATAAATATTTAGCTCAGCATTAGAATTCTGTTGACGTTACTGCTGTGCGATTAAGCTAAGTACTATGGCTCTGAGTGAAAAAGCCACAAATGATTGGTGTGTACGGATTTAACATCATGGGAGAATAAGATGTTTATTGTTTTTTTTTTTTTGTACATTGCTCTGTTTCCCACCTCGGAGCACGCACAGTCTAATATGGCAGGGAACTATAGCTCAGCGATTTATTTGCCATTTACACGGCTCCCATTAATTCAGCGTTTAATTAATTGGGTCTTTTCGTAAGGCCCGCACACATTCCAGCGTTCACAGGCGCGCGCGCCTGGTGAAACAAGTGATGTTCTCTGACGCTGTGAGATGTTGTTTAATTTATGAGCTGCGCCACCATGCACATTCAGGAACTGCACCAATCACATTCATTAGTTAGGGGATGAATCTTTCAACACGCACACACACACACACACACACACACACACACTGGTGAAGTGTGAGTAATGCTGACAGATGGGATTAATGACGAGGTTGTCAGAGCTGGCCGTAAACAGCTAAGAGAATGGTGAAGGAGTTTATGAGCCTGAGTGCCACAAACCCGAGGCTGCTGTCTGGAGACCATGGATCAGGCCCTGTGAAGTCTCTATCCACCGTTTACCCTATCACAGCTCATTTCCATCAGTGTCATAAACCAAGCTATGATGAGGCTGTAGTATAATCAAACAACACATAGAGTATACTCTGAAGATTCCTTGCCTTAATGATTGTGAACTATTTCACTAAACTATAACCAACTATAGTGCTCGCTTTTTTTCTTTTTCTTAGAACAGGATTCCCTAAAGATTTGTTATTCACCTCCCCAGTGCTTGGCTGAGGGATTAATATTCAAGGGAACCGGTAGCCATACTCTTAACTGTGACCAAATTAGTGAACATCTATTTGGAGAGGTGGAGAGGGTAGGCAAGGGCCCCCCTGTTGCATCTATGCAATTAGCCAGAGAGAGAGAGAGAACAAGATGGCGGGAAGATGTGTGTTGGTGCATATTTGAGTGAATTTGAGACAGTAAGTGAAGGAGGGGTTGGCTTTACACAAGGAGACAGGTGGGCATACTCTTGCTCCATCCCTCTCTCTCCCTTCGAGAGTGTGTCTGTGTGTTTGGGAGAATTGCTGGTGGAATTGCACTTTTCTGGAATAGGATCCACTCTCCGACCTAGATGCTCACTCCTGTCTGCTGAAGTAATCATTTTTTTCTCATGTCTGTTGACTGTGTGTTTTCAGTAGACTAGGAGCTATTGCACACATCTGATCTATTATGTTTTATTAATTCTATCCATCTGTTCAGAAGTATGGTGTGTGTGTGTGTGTGTGTGTGGTGAAGATGTTGTTAGTGATGGAGTGAGATGATGTTTTTCAGAGGATGACAGAATTGTTTCAGATGTCAAAAGCAGTTTATCTCAGTGATCAATGGATTAATCTGACAATCGACAAAGTATGACAGCGTTTGAAAATGTCTCATTTTGCAATCCAGTGAGAAAAGTTTGTAGCTGTTTTTACTTTGAATAGAATGTGCATTTCCTTCGCTCTCTCTTTGTTCTCGAGTCTTCATCATCAGCCTTTTCTTTTCTGTCTCTCTCCCTCTCCCTCTCTCTCTCTCCCCCTCGCCCTCTCACTGTACCCAAGTTTTTTTCCTTGCTGCTACGTTGTTCGCCTCTGATTCATGTTATTCTATTTATGGGGGTGTTTCTCTTAGACGCCTTCCACTGTTGTAACACTCGGCTTGACAGGCTGTGAATGAATCTCAATGACTTCGGTACCCGTCTCTCTGCATGTGTGTGTGTGTGTGTGTGTCTGTCTGTCTGTGCGTGTGTGTGTGAACTCACCAGAGCGGATAATCGGTCGGATATATGGATGTATGGATATTACTGAATGTATAGATCACAGGGGCCTGGCCATTGCTTGTGGCACTAATGCACTTTGGGTGGCTCTCTGTGCCCGGGCAGAGTCCGGTGGGGCCCTGGCTAATGACTGGTATTGCTTTATAATTCAGTAGAGTGGCTGCTGCTGTGGCCCGCGCCGCCGTCTCTCTCTGCCCTCGCTCTCCAGACACCCGAGTCCCCAGACACCCAGAGCTCAGCCTGCTCAGACCCTCATGACTCATTGGAAGTGACATCAACTGTGCTTTTAAGACTTTGAATGCACGTGCCCTTGTGTGCGTGTGTGTGTGTGTGTGTGTGTGTGTGTGTGTGTGTGTGTGTGTGTGGAGGGGGGGTCTGGATGTGGATGTGACTGAGATGGTGGGATGATGTGATATCCTTACTATCATTTTTTAAAAGAATATGCAATGTTAAACCTAAGATCCTTGATTACGCCACTACAACCCTCTCTAGTTATACTGTGGAGAGTTGATGTGATATGAATCCCTCCTACAAATGGTGAAAGAATAGGCAATGTGACATCTTGTGCATCTGCTGATCCCTTACTTCCTCCACCCCCCTCTCTCCGCTGTTATATTCCTGCTGGTCTCTGTTTCTCTGTGTTGCAGTGCAGAGTCGATGCACAGGTTCTCAATGCACAGGTGCTTCTAGTCAGTTGATCAGGGCATCCATCTACAGTATATAAGAGGCTACCTTAGGGGGTTCGGGGTTCCCTCTCTCCAGGAGAACATGCGGCCTTTATCTACAGTCTGAATTTTTTCATTTTACCCTAATTTACATTACAATACCATTACATCACCATTTCATTAATACTGACTGTAGTTTATGGTTTGCATACTGTACATATTACTCTAATAAACATAATTGTTAAGTAAGAGAAGACGCAGGTGTAGTTTATTCAGGGGTTGGATGGGAGAGCATGCAGACAATGCCGGTCATACACAACCAAGTGAATGGTAGGCTATAGTTGATTAAGTTATCAGTCACTCAGTGTGGGAATTCTGTGGAGTGTTATCACGTTGGTAAACTTTGTCAGATTTATTGTAGGCTTCTTTGCTCAGTTGGTAGATTAAAATGGACGCGGTTGAGAGATTTATGGCCGCTCCTTCGGCGGAACTTTTAGATCGTCTCTCCAAAGATAATGTTGATAAGGTGGCAGAGCATTTCCAAATCGAAATAACCTTATGTAAGAGCAGTGAAGTGCGTACACTTCGGAAGTTTCTGAAAAAGAAGCTTGTTGAGTGACAGGTGTTGATTTCCTCATCTGATATGATGGAGCCAGCCGTAACTTAGAGCCCTTATCTGGAAGCCCTGGTGAAATTCTCTCTTGACACTTCACGTTCCAACGAGGGCCACATGATTTGAACAGCGTAAAGCGTTGCGGCTGTTAGAGCTGGAACAACAGTCTAAAGAGTGTGGTTTAGATCGTCAATTGGAATTGGATAAATTTAAGGTGGCATCACAAAAAGAGGAATATGAGTTGAAGTACAGGGAACAGGCACGTCAGTTAGAACTGGAGAAAACTCGCCGGTTTGCGCATCAGTTAGAAGAGAAGAAACTGGCTCATGAATTGGAGCGTTTGCGGCTTATGGCTGAAGGTAAGATTACTGATTGTAATCAGTCTGGTAATAGTGAGGGAAGTTTGGCAGGCGTGAATTTAGCCCATATGATTAAATTCTAGATTCAATGAGAAGGATCCAGACGTTTTTTTTTTTTCTTTGTTTGAGAGCTTGGCAGATAGAGGTTGGGATGACTGATAAAACCTAGCTCTTGCAAAGTGTACAAGTGGGGAAAACGCAGGAGGGGCCTCAGAAGAAACTTTACTGGGGCCTCAGAAGAAACTTAAAAAAAAACAACAAAAAAAAACGTCTTAAAAGTGTACGAGTTGGTGGCAGAGGCCTACCGCCAGCGTGTCAGGAGTTGGCAGAAAGTGAATAAGCAGGCTTACATGGGCAGGGTGTGATTTTGATGCTTTTTGCAACTTGATAGAGTTGGAACAATTTAAAAGCATTGTTCCAGATCGTATTGCTACTTGCATCAATGAACATAAGATGAAGACTCTATTTTAGCAGATGTGTTTGTGCTAACCCATAAGACATTCAGCAGAGACAAGTTACCGCGGTGAGTTTGGCCATAGGGAAGAACCACACCTGGGAAAGTTTTCTGCTGGTGCTATAGGTCTGTTATGGCCATGTTTGATTTTAATTCATTCTAAAGCGGAATCTGATTCCAATTGCCATTATTGTCTTGAGCGTGGCATTGGGAAAACGAGTGTCCAGTGTTGCGTTCCAGGAAGTGGTCAGACAAGAAGTAGGCCTATGACTCTGCGAGGCCAATGTTTTGGGTATAGGTGAGGCAGATGGGTATGTTCCACTTCAATCAGTGGAGGCTAGGCCAGTTGTGTAGGAGACTCAAATGAGTAAGTCTGGCAAAAATACTGAGGCTTGTGTACCCGGTAAAAGTCTTGTTGAAAAAGTCCTGGATGTTGAGCATGCCCCATTCATTACTGAAGGCTTTGTTTCTATGATTGACAGCTGAGAAATTGTGGGCATTCGGATACTTTGTGATACTGGCACTTCTGAATCATTTATTTTAGAGTCTGTTTTGCCATTTTCCCCACAGTCTAGAACCAGTTGCAGTGTCTTGATTAAAGGCACTCATGGGACTTCAGATTGTTTCTGCTCCTTTGCATGAGGTGGTCTTGCTGTTAGAGTTGGTGCAGGGACTCGTGACCATAGCGGTTCGACCGTCACTGCCTGTGGAAGGCGTAGATGTAATCTTAGGGAATCATTTGTCAGGTGGACGTGTTTTGCAGGATGTGACGCCACCTCCTGTTGTCACAAATGTTCCATCTGTATCTGATTCTGATAGTTGTGCCATTGAGTTTTCTGACGATTTTCCATCTTGTGCAGTGACTCGTCTTGTGCTATGAGCTGGTCTTCAGATGTGGATTGTAGTGCGGTGGGCGGCAAGTCCGAAAAGTTTATTTGTTTGCCCTCTCCTTTGTCTCACAGTGAACTGGTGATGGCACAGCGAGAGGATTCAGGTCTAGTTGACTTGTTTACATCTGTTCAGTAAAGGGAACAGGTTAGTCAGGGTTCTTCTGGGAGATAGCTAGACCTGCTTATCAGATTGTGGTGCCCGGTCATGCGTTATTTCTACTGGCCCCGTTTGAAAAAAGATGTTGCTCATTTTGTGAAAACCTGTCATACATGTCAGGTTATAAAACCTGCCCCCTTGTATCCAATACCACCAGTTGAGAGACCCTTGGAGCATTTAATTGTGGACTACCTTGGTCCATTGAGTCCTTCAAAGTCTGGTTCTGACTAACTTTTGACGTTAATGTGTCAGTGTGCCCGTATCCGGCGGCATATCCATTGAGGTCTATTACAACTGAGTCTGTGGTTAAGGCGTTGTCCCAATTTATCTCCATCTTTAGCATACCAAAAACTGTATAGACAGACAAGGGTTCTAATTTTACCTCACGTCTTTCTGGAGAAGTTTTAAAGCAGTTAGGTGTTGCACATCAACAGAGCAGTTCTCCTTTTCTCGCAAAGTTTTCTGGCCCTTACTCTGTGGTGAAGCAAGTGTCTGAGTTGAATTATCTGGTTTCTATGCCAGACTGGAAACGGTCAAGTCTGCCACATCAATTTGTTCAAGCCTTAATTTTGTCAGTCTTCTGTGGTGGGGGAGGGATCAATACTGGTGTGAGGCCAGTGGGAGTAACATCAGTCAGTGAGAAAGTTAATTCAAGCATGGTGGCAGCATACACACAGGAGGATCAGATAATACAGATTTTGTACAGACTATCGGAAATTAAACAGCATTACCAAGCCTGACTCTTTCCCGCTGCCCCGGATGGAAGACTGTATCACAGTGAACTGGTGGTGGCACAGCGAGAGGATTCAGGTCTGATTGATTTGTTTACATCTGTTCAATCTAGGGAACAGGTTAGTCAGGTTTCTTTTGGGTATTTTCTGCAAGATTACCCTGTTGCATAAATGGTTTCCCTTCAGTGACCGGGAGATAGCTAGCCCTGTTTATCAGATTGTGGTGCCGGGTCATGCGTTATTTCTACTGCCCCCGTTTGAAAAAAGATTTTGCTCATTTTGTGAAAACCTGCAGTCATACATGTCAGTTAACAAGGAAACCAAATCAGGTTATAAAACCTGTCCCCTTCTATCCAATACCATCATTTAATTGTGAACTGCCCCGGATGGAAGACTGTATCGTCCAGGTTGGGCAGTGAGGTTTGTGAGTACATTTTATCTACTGAAAGGGTATTATCAGGTTCCTTTGTCTGCTGGTGCTCAGGAGGTCTCTTCATTTATTACTCCATCTTGGTTATATTCCTACAATTTTATGGGTTTTGGTCTACGGAATGCGTCTGCCACCTTCCAGTAGTTGATGAATCAAGTTGTTTCTAGTTTGGAAGGATGTGCAGTTTATCTGGATGATGTGGTTTGTTATACGTGGGAAGACAATGTAGTTCACATTATTCCATTATGCCTTATTCCGAAGGTTGACCGAATATTTTTTTTACTATTTTCAAAGGGCAAATAGCAGTGTCATATGGTTTTGTAATGAATGTATTTTCAGTATGATTTCTCTTTGAGAAAATAAAGTCTGTTATCCTTTAATCGTTTCTTCTTACGCTGCAATTGGAGTGATACGAAAGTTTCATGAATCACACGTGATCCCCGTTGTAAGATGATTTTTGTATATTTTGGTATCGTGTGGTCTCCTATATTATGTTAAATCACCACAAATGAGCCTGGTGGTCTCAACACCACCTCTTTTGCTCTTCACTCCCTCTCTCTCTCACAGGTCATCTCACACCTCATAGCCACACAACCATTCATCTCCCAATGACATTATCTCATCGCATTCATCCTTATATCTGACCTTCGACCTCTACTCTCCGTGACCCGACGACCCCTCTCTCTGCACCCGTGTCTGATAACTGCAGCCATGCCGGCCATCGTCAACCTGCTCTTCCACACGGTGTCCACCAACACCACCATCTCCTTCTCGCTGGTGCTGCCGCTGGTCAGCGTGCTGTCGCTGCTGGTCGGCGTGGGCGGTCACCTGCTCATGTGGCTGGTGCTGATGCGTAACCCGCGGCGCCGCTCCAAGCCCAGCTCGGTCCTGCTGCTGAACCTGAGCCTGGCGGACCTGGGCGCGCTGCTGACCCTGCCCTGCGTCCTGCTGAGCGCCAGCTCTCAGGACTGGCAGCTGGGCGGCGGCATCTGCATGCTGCTGGGCTTCATGACGTCGCTGACCGCCGGCGTGGACGTCTTCAGCCTGGCCGCGCTCTCCGTGCTCCGCTACCGCATTGTGGCGCCGCCGCGCACGCGCCCCAGCGTACGCCCCATGCAAGTGTGAGTGCATGTCCCACACACACACACACACACACACACACACATACACAATGAGCAACGCACAGGCACGCAGACAATCACACTCACACATGCACAAGACACACACACACACACACACACATACAGTACATACTCTCTGTGGTATACAAGTCACACACAAACATCATGCACACTATGTTATGCATGCACAAGACATGCGCACTTTATATTCTTGGCTACACACTCTTGGGAAGAGAATAGCTGTATGGCATTCAGCACCCTCATTCATTCAGAATGCAGCACACAAGTTATTTTTGGTAAACTTCCTAAACATTGTAGTTCAGTCAGCTCATAACATTTTATGGCAATTGCCTCCTGTGATCGCATAACCTTGAGTTGACCTTCAATTCCTTTAGTAACTGCTGTTTGTAC
>NC_084995.1:23922474-23939974 GCF_963854185.1 Sardina pilchardus | reverse complement strand
AGAATTTGACTAAATTTTAACATTTCTGCACAGAAAATTGGGCAAATATTCCCCTATCTAGGTGTGCAAAGCTATAATAGAGGCATATCTAAACAGATTGATGGCTGTAATGAAAGCAAAAGGAAGCTTTACAAAGTATTAAGTCAGGGGTATGATGACTTTTCCAAACCTGTTATTCTAGTTTTTAATTTTTTATTAATTTTCAGAACTGTTGACTTTTTTTTCATTATTTTGATCTTGTACAGCTAGATTTGTTAATAAAACTGGAAAAGATTTTTTTAAAAATGGGTTTTGATTTCAGGCTGTAAGACAAAATAAGTAACTATTTCAAAAGGGTATGATAACTTTCTATAGGCACTGTATATCCAAATGATAGTAGCCTAAGCTAGGAAAATATAAACAGAGTTAAAAATATAGTTGGCCATTAATTGAATTATTCTTAAGACTAAGTACATAGACTGAAGAAAAAATACTTTTCTTGAACATCCCCAGAACTTGAAACGACATTTCCCAATTACTAATTTCATTTTACTATGTATTCTTTCCCTAAAGCCTAAAGAGATGCAGGCCTACAGTACATCATCATCATCAGTGCAATTCATTTGGAACACATTCAGACAACATTTCCCCCCAAGAATCACCTGTTAAGTGCCTCAGAGATCAATGTAACGCCGAAGTGACTAAATGACTGGGAGGCTGACGGTGAACTTTTCATCTTATTTTGAAGAACAGACTCCAAATGGCTGGGGAATGAGTAGCATAGTTAATAGAACTCCAGGTCTCTTTTGTCATTCAGCGTAATTCCCAGATGCCCCCAGTTTGACTCTGGCTTCAGGGTTCTGTTGCAGATGTTACCTTTCTCTCTCTCGACCGCGAGTGCAGGTCGGCTCGTTATCTTCTAAAACTTGCCTGCAGCTCGCGAGGTAATCGTCGACAGATTATCCTACTGTTATTGCCGTATGGTGAGGATTGAAAGATGCTTGATGTTCCGGAATGCCAGTTTAATTGACTACTTTTAACATGGAGATCTCCCGCAATGGATTAACATACATCCTACTAACTCCCGCACTTACATACATACCACCACACTTCCTGCTTACGTTTAACTACGTACCCCATTCCCATGAGCCCCCTAATTAAAGCAACAAGCCTACCCCCTTATTCTAATAACACTACCCCCACTCTGGATGGCAATTAGCTAAACATAATTCCACTCCAGTACCAACAATGCACATAGTTTACACAGTTTTACAACAGGTTTCTTTTTTTTTTTTTTTTTTACAAGTCGGTAGGGTACTTCTCTTGCGAGACGAGCAATAAGTCTGTTAGCTGTCCAGTTAGGTAGCCCAGAGGGGTGCCTGCAGGGAGGGGGGTGGCCGTGCTGAGGGTGCTCATATGGGATCGAGATGACCAGTACGCCTCTGGACACATTTCTGTAACAGTGCCTAAGAAAATAGAGTAAATTACTCAACCCACATATTGCAACAAGGTAACAACTCCAATATGTAGAACATTAATAACACAATATTCTGAATTACAGTTGGCAAGCATTAATAAAGAACAATAACACCGGCCCCTTAAGACTATGATGTCTCTGTATAACACCCATTACAAAACACAGTACTACATTGCCATTAACAATCAAATGCATATTAAGTAGTAAATATCACCATTCCACAGTAATAACAATGCTTAATAGCAACAGCAATACTCATCTCTGTTTAATGGTCTAGCCATTCTCCATAATGGTCCGGTCGCGTCCTGTTCCTCTTAGGCCGTCCAGCCCTGGGTACTGGACTGGATACATCTCGGTTGCGAAGTTCTGCACTACCCCCACTATCCTGAAGAGGGCTTGCTTCCTCGAGTGACTGTTCAGACTGTGGGGAACACGGTGGAACCGGATCAGTGGAGCCATCAACTGCTTGCTCCGAGTGCTCTAATCCGCTTGGTTCCTCAGGAGAGCTGCCGGAGAAAAGGCTGGATAGTCCCAGGTCCCCGTCTGTTGTTGGTAGGTCAATATCCGGAGTGGCCACTTCCGTGGGATTCCAGCCGGCTGCCTGCTCAAAGGTCCAGCCGTTATCGAGTGCAGCACGAGAATGGTATGGTTTCAGCTTGTCATGGTGGACCACTTTCACTTTAGTCCTAGGACCCTTCTGAATTCGGTAAATCAGGTCATCCAATTTGCTTAGAACGAAGTACGGTCCTTCGTACGATGGTAAGAACTTCCTCACTCTGTTCCGGACACGCTGCGTCCCCTTTACCAGATACCAAACAGCATCCCCAATATTATATGTGGTCCGACAGATGTTCTTGTCATAATGCCTTTTGGCTCTCTCAGTGGATTGCTTGAGAACATCTCTTGCTATCTGATGGGCCAATTCCAGACGCTGCCGGAGGTCTTTTACATACTGTGGGGGACTTTTGATGCTATCGAAACCAGGGGGCATCCCCGAAACAAGGTCAATTGGCTCTGTTAGCTCCCTTCCAAACATCATCATGTTAGGGCTAAAACCAGTTGAGCTGTGTTTTGTTGCTCTGTAGGCCATAACAGCGTATGGAATCATCAGGTCCCAATCCCAATGGCAGCTTTCTGCGGTGGTTGCCAAGATCTTTTGAAGAGTTGCATTAAAACGCTCTACTTGCCCATCTGATTGTGGCCTGAATGGTGTCGTGTGTGTTTTATGTATTCCCAAGGTCTCACACATCTTACGGAAAACTTCGGATTCGAAATTTGAGCCTTGGTCGCTATGGAGAGTGTATGGTGCCCCGTATCGGCACACCCATTCGGAGGTCAGGATTGCTGCCACAGTCTCGGCTCGTACATCAGGCAGAGGATAAGCCTCTACCCATTTGCTGAAATAGTCTTGGACTACCAGCACATACCGATTATGTCGATCCGTCTCATTTAGTGGCCCCATAATGTCCAGAGCAACTCGCTCCATGGGTGCCCCTACTTGTACTGTGCCCATGGGGGCCTGAGGTGTTTTCAGCGGCCGGGCCTTTGCAGCACAACTTGTGCAGGTTCGGCACCAGAGAACAACGTCCTCCCGCATTTGGTACCAGTAATAGCGAGTCTGCAGACGAGCGAGAGTGCGTTCTACCCCAAAATGACCTGCCACAGGTACATCATGCATCTGTGTTAGCACATCTGACTGCAGAGCACGAGGCAACACGACCTGAGGGTAAAATGAAACATCATTGGTGTTATAGAATCTTCTCATCAGGATACCATCTTTGAGGTACAGTCGGTTCCACTGACTCCAGTAGGCTTTTGTGGCCGGACTACAAGGTGCCACCTCTGGCCATGGCGGACGCCCCTCACCGGACTCCAACCATCTACGAAGAGGTGCAATATGTGAGTCTGCTGTCTGTGCGTCTCTCAACTGTTCAGTAGTCCAACCAGCAAACAGGCTCGAAGTACTGGCATTGGTAAGACATATCCTATCCATCTGGCTTCTCTTCAGCTCTTCCTTTGCTGACTCCTCTACCCCCACTAGAGCCGGCCTCACCAGTTGAACTTCCCCTTCTAGGTTGCACTGTATTCCCTGATGTTCCACCGTCACAGGGTCCTGGGTGACCTCGGGCAGCTTACAAGGGCAAGTAGCACGGCATGGGCGTCGAGAAAGACTATCCGCATTCACGTGTAGACGACCGGCCCGGTGAATGATGTTAAAATTGTACTCGCCAAGCTTCTCCAACCACCTTGCTAGCTGCCCCTCAGGCTCTTTCATCCTGGTCAGCCAGCGGAGACTGTTATGGTCGGTGCGGACAGTGAAGGTCCGGCCAAGCAGGTATTGGCGGAAATGGGTGACAAATTCCACCACAGCCAGTAATTCCCGTCTAGTAGTGCAATAATTTTGTTCAGTCGTTGACAATCTCCGACTTCCATAGGCCAACACACGCTCCTCCCCATTTTGAATCTGAGCTAGAACCGCTCCTATCCCCACATCACTTGCATCAGTATCCAGGATAAGGTCGCCATGGTCCAGAGGGTAACCTAATACTGGCGCAGAGGTAAGTAGATGTTTTAGTTCCCTGAACGCCTTATCACATTCCTCCGTCCAATGAAAACGAGCGTATTTCTTTGTGAGAGCATGGAGTGGTTGAGCTATGGTTGCAAAATTGCTGACAAAACGTCTGTAATAGGATGCTAATCCTACAAATTGGCGGACTTCTGAAACTGTGGTTGGGGTTGGCCACCGCTGCACCTTGGTGATCTTCTGAGGGTCTGTCGCAACACCAGCTTCAGATACAATATGCCCCAGGTAGGCGACCTCGCGTTTGAACAGGTGGCACTTGGACGGTTTGAGCTTGAGGTTTGCCTGCCGGAGTCGGTCAAAGACCTGTTGGAGGCGGTGGAGCATCTCTGGAACATCTCTTCCCAGGACAATGATGTCATCCAGGTATACAAGGCAGGTTTCCCACTGCAGCCCTGCCAGCACACGATCCATTAATCGTTGGAACGTGGCCGGCGCGTTGCATAACCCAAAAGGCATAACATTCCACTCAAACAGCCCCTGTCGTGTACAGAATGCTGCCGCCCTTCGCGCCCTTGGGGTGAGTTCGACCTGCCAATATCCTGAAGCCAAATCAAGTGTGCTGAACCACCTCACACCTGAGAGGGTATCCAGGGTGTCCTGTATACGGGGCAGGGGATACGCATCTTTGATGGTGTTCTCATTTAAAGCCCGATAATCCACGCAAAGACGGTAGGACCCATCCTTTTTGCGTACCATCACAATAGGGGCGGCCCAACTACTGTGGCTATGGCGGGCAAGACCCACATCAAGGCTTTGCTGGATTTGCTGATCCGCATCTTTCTGTTTTTCATTTGCCATGCGTCTGGGTCGCTGTTTAATTGGAGCACCTGGGTGGGTTTCAATGTCATGTTTAACTAGACTTGTGCAGCCTAAATCACCAGGGCCTGTTGAAAAGATGTCCCCATAGCGGTGCAGCATCTGCTCCAGGTTGTGTCGGTCTCCAGTATTTAAATCAGTGGAGCTCTGGGTGTACAACTCTCGCAGGTGATCTGGTAATATCTGATGTTGAGCTTCAATGGGGGTGGTTTCGCTGGTGGTGGCACAGTGGACCACGTCAGCTGGATGGAGAAGCCCCACTACTGCTCCTATTTTCACTGTGACTGTTGTGCTCCCTGGGTTGTACACTCGAATGGGGATGCACCTGTTAGGCCCAGCTTCCATGACAACCCGTGCGACCAACACCTGATGCTTCTCCACAAATCTCTTTGTGGGGCTTAGGAGAATTTCACCTCTTACAGGTCCACGAAGATGGGCACGGCCTGGTATAATGAATTCTTGACCTGGTCCTAAACTGGTGGTGCGAGCTATTCGGGCAATGTGTGTCTTTGGCCGGTTGTTGGGGTGGAAAAATGGTATTTGCTCACCGAACAGTATGATTTTCCTCTGTCCAAAGTCCAGTCTCGCATGAGCCTGCTCCAAAAAAGGATTACCCAGGATAGCATCTGTATCAGCTATGTTGGCAACAATGAAGTTAACACTCACCGTGCGGCTTCCCACTTGCACAGGTAGATGTGATTCCCCTAGTACAGGTATCTTCTCTGGTCCAATCCCCTGCAGTGACTGTACCATTGATGGTTGTAGCGGGGGTCTGATGTCTGGATCCAAAGCCGAGTAATGGGCAGCAGGCAGAACATTCCTCCGTGCCCCTGTGTCCAAGAGTGCACAGACCTCATTGTTGTGTATCAATACATGGATGCTCATCTCTTCACCTTGGGCTTTGACATGCAACACGCTTTGAGTGTTTCCCCTCTCAGCCTGGGGAGGTGTTGACATGACAGGGGCTGTTGTACTCAGGCCTTTAGGGCTGGGGCATTGCCGTTTCATATGTCCGAGGCCAGAGCAATTATGGCAGCGCACTTCTGCCCAATTGATACTTCCACGTTTACCTGCTCTTGTCAGCCTATTACGGATATTTTGCGGTCGAGGAGCTGTCTCTGCCATGTCTTCAACAGGTGTGTCATCTTCTCCTCCGTCGCAGGCTAATATGGAGGCAATTGAAGGTCTATGAGTGGCTGTGTTGCGCGCACCTGCTCCCATCAGGCGAGTCACGTTTTCAGCTGCTTTTTTGGTAGTCTCATAACGATGAGCAATCACATAGGCCTGGGCCAAGGTGCTGGGTCGCTTTTCAAGAAGTTTTTGTACCATTCCTACATCTCCTACTGCATTGGTGAACACTTCTACTGCAAGAGCATCTTGTTCTCCTTCTGTCTTGTCCGCATAAACTATAGAGATCTTATCATAGATGTCATCTCTCAGGCTATGTAAGGCCTCACCTGCCTTACGTACCCGCTGCCTTAACTCAATTCCCACAGCAGCTGCGTGCTGCGAGGTGGGGCCATAGGCCATTTCTAGCTCCTCCACAATACGATGATAGCCCCATCCTGCTGACCTCGGGTTTCGGTTTACAATGCTACCTGCAGCCCCCACTAAAGAGAATTTTAACTGAATAGCCATTGTTTGTTCTGACCAGTGGTTGGCTAACGCACAACTTTTGAAACGATGGATAAATTCTCTCCATGGTGTAGTACCATCATATTGACCTGGCTTTAAAGTAGGAATGCGCTCATGTTGACTAACCTCATCCTCGCTCTCCGAGGACTGACCATAGTGCCTTGACTGATGACACCCTCTCTGTGCACGGGGTCTACTGCACTTTGATGGTGGATGTCCTGATTGCTGCTCTCTCCTAACATCGCACTGCTGACTCGTGGGCCTGTCAAACAAGGTAGCTTTGCCAGTCTGGTGTGCACATACACAACGTTCATTGGAAAACCCTGGCGTGGTGAACTGTGGAGACTCAATTAATGATGCGGTGAATGGGTTAGTTCTTCTTGGTGTGCTTTTAACATGAATGCTATGAGGATCAGGTATGAAAGGGTTAATATGAGCTGTTCTAGGCATGGCATTGGCTGGACAAACACAAAATGGTACATCAGTCTTGATATCTGCTTGTGTACTTTCTACATGCCTAGGCAACATGCTATATGAATACTCCACTTCTCCCCTCCTCGCCATTTCATTCATTACATCAGTCAGAAAAGGATTCGTAATTGACAATGGTGCTGTTTCGTGAGTAAAAGTACTCTCATTGTCATTAGAACATGTAGCCTGTTGCTTTGTTGTGCATATTAACTGACTGGGCTGGCTAGCACAACCAAAGCAGCTCGCGCCAATTTGCCCAACATTCTTTGACAATTGTGGCTCCAAAGATGACGACTGACTCATTTCAAGAGGAGTTAAACACATAGATTCGTTGAAATACGTTGTCAGATCGTTTTCATATTCACTTATCACGTTGGCATTTCTCTCGCGGGAGGTCGCGGTAAATTTGCTTGAAGTATTATACTGCATCCCTCCAATTTAGTGACGGTAAATTCTGGCCGTAAACTTATCCTCACGTCTCACTCACCAAAAGGTCGTAGGAATTCCGGACTGAGCCCCCAGTGTTACCTTTCTCTCTCTCGACCGCGAGTGCAGGTCGGCTCGTTATCTTCTAAAACTTGCCTGCAGCTCGCGAGGTAATCGTCGACAGATTATCCTACTGTTATTGCCGTATGGTGAGGATTGAAAGATGCTTGATGTTCCGGAATGCCAGTTTAATTGACTACTTTTAACATGGAGATCTCCCGCAATGGATTAACATACATCCTACTAACTCCCGCACTTACATACATACCACCACACTTCCTGCTTACGTTTAACTACGTACCCCATTCCCATGAGCCCCCTAATTAAAGCAACAAGCCTACCCCCTTATTCTAATAACACAGACTATAATGCGTGGTTGTCTAATGGGAGAATGCGATCATATAGTGGGTTGTGCGTCCCTTTCTTACGAACATGAGTCACGAAGCAGATGTAAACAAATAGTCTGAGCAAGCTCTCAATACTTAGCGAGAGAGAGAGAGAGAGAGAGAGAGAGAGAGAGAGAGGTTCAGGTATTTCTACTCGGCGGAGGAGGGTCTGAGGGGACGGGAGGCGGGCTAAGCGCTCTTCTCTCACACAGTATCCACTCTCCTAACTGGACGGGAGTCCCAGGTGTAGCTGCACAGACGGAGCAGCTTTGTGGCTGAAACCGCACAGGGGTTTTTACGCGTCTCGTGGCTACATAAACATGTGTTCTATCATTTGAAACAGTAGGCTATCTGAAGCATTTACTATCGTAAATGCCCACACTGGTGGAAGGTTGCATCGGCGAACGTTTGGCACCAATGTGACATGACATGGATCGTGCCCACCACTGCCAAGGACTTTCTCTGTGAGAATAGATGAAAAATTGAGAACGATGTCAGACCAGGTAAGTCGCATGCATTTTACCTTACATTTACCTGTTTCCTACTTGCACACTTCCCAGTGTCTCCTGTCTCCAGCGATCTATATCCAGCATGCAGTCCAGCATCGCCTGCCTTTATCCAGCCTTGTCGAGCCGAGCCGGTGTACACACCCTCCTCTCGAACGGAGAGCATCCTGAAGAGCCGACTGGAGGCTTTGTAGGATTACTATTACTTTGTGTATACGTACTCATGTATTCTCCCGTTATCTGCCTTACGTGAATCTTTCCTCCCCTGTAAACAAAACACATCTGTAGCCTTGTGCTGTTGTGCGGTATGCAACTGCCCATTTAACAAAAGTAAGCTGTAATTGTCGTTATTTGCTCACTCTTAGAATTTCTAGCCTATAGACTGTATAACTATATCTGTTTTGTTTTTTTCCCGAACATGATGGGATAACAGTAAATGAATAGTCTATTTCGGACCACGCGTAAAGGCTATTAGCGATATTAAAGATACCATAATCTGTCATCGAAGACGTTTCTCTCCTACTGCGCCTCTCTCCCCCTCCCCAGCATCTTATTGACAATAGCCATGATTAATTAATCAGCTTCTTTCAATTAGTGTAATTGGGGGTCTGCGTCTGAGCGTCACGCTGCTGACGGCCGCTGTACTGAGGTATAGGCTTTATCAGCCTGATGTAGTCACACACTCACCTGCTCTTGTCTCCAACAGGGCAGGCTCAGAATTAATTGCATATTAATATTAATGGCAGCCATCCGCTCACCCAGCTCCTGTAAACATGCTGAAAGACAGAGGGAGAGAGAGAAAGAGAGAGAGAGAGAGAAAGAGAGCGAGAGAGAGAGAGAAGGAATCCTCCTATTGTTGCCTTGTTGAAATGGGTGTTAAGATGCTTTAACTGGACAGGAGCCTTCGGGCAGCCCAATACAATGCTGATCTTGTTGTCATGTTTGTGTGTATTTTTGGACATGTTTCTGTGTGTGTGTGTGTGTGTGTGTGTGTGTGTGTGTGTGTGTGTGTGTGTGTGTGTGTGTGTGTGTGAGAGAGAGAGAGAGAGAGAGAGAAAAAGAGAGAGAGAGAGAGTGAGTGAGAGAGAGAGTGCGCATCAAAGTTTATTTCTGTCAGATTGCTTTGTGGCCGGCTGGCCGCTTTTGACCCATTTTTTATTTAATGTACAGTCCTGCAGAAATCCCATAAGTGGGAGCATGTACTATGCTGTAACCGGCCCGCAGCCCTCCCTCTAATGCAGTATTAATACAGACTAGTAGTCAGACATGTGCGCACCAAGTGCGCTGCAGCGCAGTCACTCCTAATCGAGTTTTCATTGACAGCTTGTGGCTCCCGGGTTATTAACCGTCTGTAGAGACGGCATCCCAGTCCCTCGCTCTTGCCATGGCCCCCTGCGGCCATCGCACGGTGGATGGTGAGTTAATCTAAATTTCCTGTTTTTTTTCTCCCCCTGCCCAGGGTTATGGCTTGATGCTCTCGGCGGCGCCCCCTCTGCGTCGAGGCAGCACCCCCGTGCCAATCAAGCACCAGCTGAGGCGGGAGGAGGCCGTCTCGGAGGACTACGATTGGACGCCGGGCTTTGACGAGGCCGCCCCGCCGCCCGTCATCTTCAGCGGGGCCCAGCGGGGGGAGGCCTCGGGGCAGGCCCCCCAGGAGCGCTACCACGGACCCCTACGCATCGTGCTCCTGGGCCAGAACGGCGTGGGCAAGTCCTCCCTGGCGCTGCTGTTGGCTGGCCAGTCGGACCGCTCCCTGTCCCTGGACTCCGAGAGCTCCAGCGGTAAACAAACCACAGAGCAAACAAGCAGACAAACAGACAAACAACACCCTACTAAGTTCATGTTTACATTGACGTTTGTGTTGGTGTTTTTTTTTTTTTTTGCACTGACCTTTAAGCCAGTGTTTCCATCTAATTTTTGTTTTGTTTTGTTTTTTTGTTTGTTGTTTGTTTGTTAACTGTCTCTCCCTGAGGCTGGTAAACAGTTCCCTGATTAGGCTGCTGAATGTTGAGGCAGAGTGTGTTCACATCGTGAGACATGTGGCATGACATGAAGTGAAGCCTCCCCGCCCAGCCCAGCCTCTCTCTTACCTCATGTCTTCCCCCCGTCCCCCTCCCTACCCGACCTCCTCCTCTCTCCTCTCTCTCCGAGGCAGGTTTAATAGCTTGTGTCTCTTATCAAAGCAATTCCACTGCGAACAAGAGAGAGAGAGAGAGAGAGAGAGAGAGGAGGAAGAGGGGGAGAGAGAGGGGAGTGTGTGTATGAGAGAGAGGGAGAGGGGGAGAGAAGGCCAGACAGAGAACTGAAGAGAGAGAAATGAGAAAAAGAGAGGGTGAGCGAGAGAGAGGGAGAGGGAGAGAGGGATCTGTTGCTTCAGGAGCTGCGGTGTCGCTCTCCGTATGAGCCTCATCAGCGCCTCCCTGACCCAAGCACAGTGTGTGTCGGATGATAGAGGCACTTCTGGGCATTTACTCAGGTGCAGCAATGTCTGAATAGTTCATGACAAACAGGACTCTGTGTGTGTGTGTGTGTGTGTGTGTGTGTGTGTGTGTGTGTGTGTGTGTGTGTGTGTGTGTGTGTGTGTGTGTGTGTGTGTGTGTGTGTGTGTGTGTGTGTGTGTGTGTGTGTGTGTGTGTGTGTGTGTGTGTGTGTGTGTGTGTGTGTGTTGTATCTATGTGAGTCTGAGTTTGTGTGTTTGTGTATGTACAGTATGTGGGACACAGAGACATAGAGACAGATTGATAGAGAATATAGGTGTTCCTTTGTGAGAGTGAGAGAGAGAGAGAGAATGTTTTCATGGCGCTCCCCCCTGACTGACGCCTCGGCCTTGTCTCACAGGCGAGGGCTACCAGCGCCGGGTGACACTGGATGACGAGGACAGCACCATCCTCGTTTACGACAACTGGAAGCAGGTGAGTGCCACGCAAACGCAGATCCCACACATCACCGTGCCCGCAGCGCACCGCATCGCACCGCACCGCATCGCTGCCTCCGCTCGGCTATCAGTCACTCCCTCCACCTGGAGGCCCCTCTGCAAATCCGAATGGAAAAATCCCCCGTGTTAGAATTAGGAGCAGATTTTGCGTGCGTTTGTTTGTTTGTGCAAATGGAGACAGACAGCAAACAGACTAGAGCCGACACCCCGACGCACACGCATGCGCGCGCACACACACACACACACACACACACACATATACACACACACACACACACACACACATATACACACACACACACACACACACACACACACACACACACACACACACGCAGCCAGCAGGGCGGAAAGAGACAACAGCAGGGAGAAAGACTTGTGCGTGTATATGACTGCAATGTGCTAAGCCTAAGACTGACCTTTTGTTACCCCGTATTAAACGCAATTCTTCTAATGAGTTGCATTTTATGGTAGGCTTAAGGTGTAATTTTTAGGGTTTGATTGTGTGTGTAGTTTACAAGCCACTCTAACTTACACAGTCAGATCAAGAATGCAGTGAAGTTGAACCTCACTTACTAACTAGGTCATAGACGAACGCAGATTTAATTAAGCTTAAGAAGCTAGACTTTTGTGCCAAGATGAAGGAAAAAACAAGGCAAGTCAAGCAAACTTCTGTTTGCAAATGCTTTTAATGATGCTGTTTAATCAACGCAGTGCCATGGATTAGACACTAGAGACTCAAGGCCATTTCAGTGTCACTACTTCTGAGGAAGAGAGGATTTCATATTCAAGTAATAACACTTCCTTCTCATTCAGACCAATAAAGCAATCTGAAGTTGCCTAGGCATTGTGCAATCCAAGTGTATTTAAAGCTCGCTGGGAGCACTTCAGTTAGATTGCTGCCCCTAACATGGCTAAACATTTGACTCGCATTTTTGATTTAACACTATTTTCTGGTTCTATTAAAAGTCTGGAAATCAGCCCTAGGGACTTCTCTATATAAAGGGCCCAAGTGAGACCTAAGTGATTTGAATAACTACAGACATATGCCCAAGCTCCCATGTTTAACAATCATTTTATAATCCTTTCTAAATGAACAGCTTTGTTCCTCTCTGTCTGTGATTGCCATCTTAAATCCTTATCAATCTGGGTTCAGAGCTGGCTATAGCAGCAGCTACGGTTGGAAATGATATAGCTGCTGCTGTTGAGAGTAAGACACATTGTGTTTATTGATCTGTCAAAGGCTTCTAACACTGTCAATCATACTTCTACTTCTTGAAAAAAAAAAAAAACTGGCCTTTGGATTTTGACAAAGTTTCCTTTCAATCATTTTCAAGAGTACCTCACAGTGAACACAGTGTGTAGATGTGACAGGATTAACTTCAGAGGCATTAAGACTAAAACTTGGTGTTCCAGAAGGCTTTATGTTAGGCTGATTATTGTAGACATTGTGTGTGTTATCTCTGTGCCTCCATAGAAAATTACATTTATTTGTAGATGACACAATTGTTTATGCTTACGTGCAAGCACTGTGAAATCCTCTGTGTATTTGACTGTGCAGAAATATAAAATTGGTCCTAAACGATCCAAGACTAAATCAAGAAAGCGTGCCTGTGGAATTTCCTCCCTGAATGGAAGACAGATTGAACAAATGATATATTACAAATATATGGGTATTTGGGTAGATGGCAAACTATCGTTTGAAATGTGTGCTTGAGCTAAAAAAAAATAGAGGTAGTAAGTCTGGCTCTCACCATACTAAGCTCAATCTTTTAAGACCAACGATCCAGTGCGACCAACGATCAGACCAACGATCGGGTGCGTCTTTTGGATAAGCTAGTTTGTTATTGGACCCAAAGGCTGTGGACAGGAAGCAGGGGAGATAGATCCAAATTCGCCGGTAGGTCAGGCAGGGTTCACCCAGCCTACAGGATAATGTCTTTTCTCTAGATAACAAAGTGGCAATCAACTATAATGTCAGTCATGGATTATGGTGATGTGTACAGTATGTGCATGCAGCCCCCTCTGCTGTAAACCTTATCAAAATGTGGAATGGTCATCTCTCTATTGTAAGAAGGAAAAATGCTGCCTATTTTTTGTTTATAAGATAAGATAAATTTGTCATGATACACACCCGAAACGTCTCAAATGGGTCAAATAGCAAGAGATACAGTATTGTCATTCTTTGTGTCAGTAGACCAATTTTAGGGCATAATAGACAGATGGCTGTTGTACAGTGCTCTTGCTTTGACAGATGTTTAGACTTTTTAAAATTATTTTGTATTTTATTTGACTTTTGTAGTTGTTGTTGTTGTTGTTGTTGTTGTTGCTTGCTTGATTGTTGTTGTTGAATTATCGTGAACTCAGGGCACTGCTGTAAAAGAGCTTAATGCTCAGTGAGTCCTCCGTGATTACGCGATGGTTGAGGAAACAGGGTGGACCGAGGCCCAGTGCTGGATGGCTGGCCTGGTACTCATCTGAGAGACGCACTTCCTCTTTGTTTTTTTCTCGAAGCATCTGCTGCACTGTATACGCCTGAATAATTTAAACTGTGCCATGTCTAGCCCAGGGACGGCTTCATTTAGGTCAGTGCACAAGTCCTGCATTTTCTGTCCACACCTCATTCTTTCACTCTTCCTATTCCTCTCCTTCTTCTATTCCTCTTCTTCTTCATCCTCCTCTTTTTCTTCTTCTTCTTCTTCTTCCTCTTCTTCTACTTCTTCTTCCACTTCTTCTTCTTGTTTTCTGCTTCCACTTCTTCCCTCTCTTCCTCACATTCTTCCCATGGCCTCATTTACTGTACTATGGGCCCTAGTCTTCACTGTGTTTTTGTGTTCAGTCATAGTGTTTCACTGCTCCCTTGTCCGCCGCCATGGAAGGCTCAGGGCCAGCTGGGATTTGTAAAATCCCAATGGCTTTGACTGGCGCAGGTCGCTGTGTCGATGTTGTTGTTGAGGTCGGTGATGGAATTAAGTGGACGGGCACATAAAAGCGGCCACTGCGCGACCCTCAGCGTCCGAATCCTGCCCGGCCCTCCCTCCCCACAGCGCTGCGATGCGCGCGCTCTTACATCATGTGACCCCTGACCCCAGGAATGGGGCCGCAGAGTCAGACTTACACACACACACACACACACACACACACACACACACAGACACACACAGAGAGAGAGAGACACACACACACACACACACACACACACACACGTCTCCACTCTCCACCCTCCACCCCACCTAAATGCCTTCCCTGTGGTTGCCATGACGACCGGCGAGCGGAGCAGAGGGATGTAAGCGGGGCTGCGCTCGTGCGCGTCTGTGATCTCAGTCGTGCGGTGACCCACCAAACCTGTTCCTGCGGAGCCGCAAGGTGTGCCGTGATTATTATTTTTTGGTTTATATGCGCGGCACCGGAGGGGTGGCTTTTCTGTTTTTTTTCCCCCGAGCTTTAAAAACTACTAGCGCAGTGTCCCTAATGTAGCTGCTGTCGACAAACAAGAACCCGCATGTATTATGTATTTATGTTGTTGCATCGAGGAGATTATACAGGATTTTAAATGCCATCCATCTGATCGCGATGGATTTAGTCTCCTTTTTTAGCTGAGTTGAGCAACTTTTTAAAGATGCAGCCATCCCTGGCAAGCAATTAAACCCATACACTAGCGAGGTCTCACCTCTTGCTGCTGTAGAGGCAGTTTGTAACACGTCCAGCTCAGTGTCCGGCTGACACCACAGTAAGTAAGGCATCCCTGGCCATACGGTGAACCCTAATACTGCATTGCTGCTAATGTAGGCGACAGCCACCGTGAACTCATTCTGCCACCTTATCGTGTCCGAGGCAGCCGCAGAGAGAACCGTATATCAGTCTCAGTGCTGCCCTCCCCTAAACAACGGAGCACAATACAGCAGCGCAATGAAGCAGAGCACCTGACAGCACGGTATAGTACAGCTACGGACAAGCGCTTCAGCACGGCTTAGCACAGCTCAACACAGCACAACACAGCACAACACAGCACAACACAACACAGCACAACACAACACAACACAACACAACACAGCACAACACAGCACAACACAGCACAACACAGCACAACACAACACAGCACAACACAACACAACACAACACAACACAGCACAACACAGCACAACACAACACAGCACAGCACAGCACAGCACAGCACAACACAACACAACACAACACAGCTCAACACAGCTCAACACAGCACAGCACAGCACAGCACAGCACAACACAACACAACACAACACAACACAACACAACACAACACAACACAACACAACACAACACAACACAACACAACACAACACAACACAACACAACACAACACAGCACAATACAGTACAACACAAGGCAGCTCAATATGGTCATTCCACAGTACACTACACCTCAAGTGGTATCTGAGGTTTATCTGAGAGGGTTTTTCTGCAGAGCCAGAGCCATCTAATGTAGGTCACCTTGCCCTCACCTTGCATATGCCCACAAATCACTCACATTCACTTCACCCACCCGGGAGCTAGAGCAGCGACAGATCACACGGGGAACACACACACACACACACACGCGCACACACACACACACACACACACACACACACACACACACACACACACACACACACACACACACACACACACACACACACACACACACACACACACACACACACACAGAGATACAGACACACACACATGCCTGCAGTCTGGACAGCCCTGGTAAGCCCTGAGAGAGCTTTTTGACAGTGAAGGCAAAAATGGTTTTAATAAGTCATCCCACTCCTTGAAATAGCCACAGACGTTTGCTTAGCCAGATTTTTTGGCACTGAAAAAGTCCTCTCTCTCCTTCTCACTACCTCTATCCCTCCATCTCTGTTCCTGACTCTCCCTCCCTCCTCCTCTCCTTCACATCCCCTCTCTCTTTTTCTCTATCTCCCTATCTCTCTATCCCTTTCTCTCTCTCTTGCTCTGTCACTCCCTCACTTAACCAGTGGCCACTGGCTGTCTATTTGCCTCAGCGGTAAACAACCACCCGGCCGGCTCAGTGTAATGTGAATGGGATGGGTGGTGGCAGGTCGCTGGACAGAGGGCGACCGCAGACCTGGCAGCTCTGCCCTGCTGTCGGGGCCTGGCCGGCCAGCTGTGGCCTGAGTTGGAGAGCCAGAGAGCCAGAGAGCCAGAGCCCAGTCCACTCCTGTCCTGTCACCTGCGCTGTGAACCTGAAACTTCACCTACAAGGAACCAGAGCATTTAGTTACCACACCGCACAACAAAGCCTGTTACGCACTTCAACTGCCATCATTAATGCGACTTCATGCAGTTTAGCTGTATATGTCTTTATAGAAATCTCACTACTAGTTGTCTGCACTGTAGACGTCTTTGGCCATTGCTAGAGTCCATTCACATGGATTGTGAACTCTATGAACTGAATTTTGAGCCATGCGTTGGATGTGTTTTATGCAGTTTATTAGCTACCCTATTGTACACATCTCAATATCTACCTGTCTAAACCTCTCAGTGTATCTCAATGTAGCCGTGGAGCTGAAGCTAGTGCACGTGCCCTGTGAGCCCTCAGTCACCGCACCAAGCGGCGACATCTTTGAAAAAACGATAACGATAAATGATACTCTAAATTGGATATTGTTTTCACCTCTATATGCATATTCCTATTTACCTGACTCAAGATTGGATTAAACTTTATTGTCATTTTACAGAGTACAGTACAAGTACAAAGACAGCAAAAGGCAGTTGTAGACACCCCTTAGCGTAGCTATACCTTTAAAACCTGTTCACTTGAGTAGAGCGGTCAGGCTCATGCACCACCACCTGGCTTTGACCCATTCTAAAGGCCACAATTAATCATACTGTAATATGCTGCGTCGTAAGATACAGTTCCTGTAGCTATAATGTATATGTCAAGTCATTCATCTAACTTTGTCTGTCTCTGGCCAGAGACAAAGCCTGTTCACCCAACCCTCCACACCCACGCCCAGAGCCCCTACTGCCCATCATTAATTGATCTGGTCCCTAGGTAAAATATTCATGGTGGAAAAACTGCTGAGGTGTCCAAGGGTGGGAACCGTTTGTGTGTATGTGTGTGTGTGTGTGTGTGTGTGTGTGTGTGTGTGTGTGTGTGTGTGTGTGTGTGATGTATGTCCAGAGTGGATTAATGAGTTTCAGATCAGACTGGTCTGTTCCAGCCAGCCTACCTCAATGT
>NC_084995.1:23712474-23912474 GCF_963854185.1 Sardina pilchardus | reverse complement strand
TGGCCCATCTGGGGTGTGGCGGACACTGAAATCCTCACCTCCGCTCTTGCATCAGACAGCTCCCGTGACCTGTGAAATCTGGCCACCGCGGGGACACGGGCAGAAACGCGAAAACAGACGGCCGAGGCAGAGAGGACAGGAAAAAAAGAGAGAGCAAGTGGGAAGAGAGACGGAGAGAGAGGGAGTGAGAGAGAGGGGGTGGGAGAGAGAGAGGGAGAGAAAATAGAAAAAGGAAAAAGCAATATGTGCAGCCATGCAGTGGCTTCATGGCCCCGTGCTTGGTACTGACGAGAGCTTGTGGTTCCTACGGGACAGAGGGTCGTCGCAGGAACATTCAGTGAGCGGAGATCAAACAGGGTGAACCCAGTGGTCAGAGGATAGAATCAACTTCCCAGTGCTGTTCTCCACATCACACTCCTACGGACAAACTCATTCAAGCCACTTTGCTTTAGACTCTTTGTGGTCCCCCTGCTCCTTCCCCCATCGAAGTTAACGTGAATTCCATTTTCTATGGTCCACCCCTTGTATTGTTTTTGTTTTTTTGTTGTCTTTTTTTAAAACTGTCAGCACACTGTACATATCACAGAACAGAGCATTGCTGTGAAGGCTGGCCACACAAGCTTATGCAACAAAGGGCAGCGTTCTGGAAACGCTCCTCTGATGTCAACATGGCTGCATTGTTTTCACATGTGCTCACTTGTTGGTCACTGTTGCTGAATCGTCATCACTCTGTGTTTGGATGAGAGAGAATAAATGTGTATGTTTTTTTTGCTCATACTGTGTCACAGGCTAATTTTTTTCCTCATTCGTATCTGCACCGCACAATAGGCTACTTGACATGCTCACGTTTCTTCCTCCGGGATATTGAAAATGACTGAATCTGTTGAAAACCCTCAAGATTCCAATCAGACAAAGTTTGTTCACATCGTCGGCTCACAGACAACAACTGGATGGGTCCGTGAACTCTCAGGCGATAGGAGGCGAGTCTAGATGAGTATGACAAGCGATAGTTGCTAAGCGACTGTTGTCAAGGAGATAAAGACACATGCCATGCCCCATGCCATGAATATGAATGAATTGTCTTACTCTTTGTTTTTTTTGGAGGTTGATCAATTCTGCATCGGCCAAACACACTGGAGGAAAGTAAATCTTTAACAAACCCTTTACAGAAAGCCCACATTGACCACCCCAGACAGCTATCAACCTTTCGTTTTAATTTGAGAGGCAGATAATAATTACTGGAACATCTGCCAGGTTTTAAAGGTTCAGAGCTGTGAGTGAGTGAGAAGGAGAGTCCACTGAGGAAGAAAAACAGGGTGATGGAGAGCGCAGCCTTCGGTTGCAATTGATTTGTTGCCTCGGCAGAGTAAGAGCACAAAAGACAAACCACAGGCCTATTCATCAAACAGGATATCCTAGACCTAGATATATGACCAGTGGGACTACAGGGCTAAGATTTCAGTCTGTGCCCCAGTTAACTGAGCACAGTGGTCTTACAGGAAAACATGCAAAGACTAAACAATGAAAAGAAGGCAGCTATTAAGTGGGCATTCCCAGCTCAAAAGAAAGTTTAGATTTACTGAAGTTAATTGTCAGTTAATTCCAGGGTCAGGGTTGTTACTCAATAAGGTAATTGCTCATTACTCACTGGGAAATGTAATTACTTCCCATATTTACACCCTGTGGAAAGTCAATTGATACATTTTGGTTACTGCACGTCATCACTTGAGATGCATTGTCATGTAATTGTGAGTGAACAGCCTGCAACATGAAACCTTATGCCAACATATCAACATAAATCAACAATCAATTTGACAAACACAACATCTTTATTTTATGGCCTTTAATGAAGTATCTGACAGCAAACGGCACGGTTAGTCAAAACCAGTCACAAAGCAATATATTGCACTCAATTATAATGTGCACTGTGCTGTTCTGTGATCAGTTAGGTGGGTGAATATGATTAATATAGCAATGCACCCAACACTGGTTAATTGAAACTTAAAATTAGTTAACAGCCTGCAGCAATACAAAACAGCAACAACAGCAAAGCAGCAATAAAAGTGAGATGTTTTTTAATGATGAAGGCTACAGAATTTGGCATCAGGTCATTCATACAGTACTTGTGTGACTAGGGGAACAGAATGCCTATTTCTCTCTTCATGCGACTGAGTCACAGTCCTATCAATAGAATGAATCTGAAATTAAACTAAAATGAATTTGAACTTAAACCGATGACTCACGGGTGAAGTTACCTCTTTCAAAATGCCAGTTTTGAACTTTGTAGTGGTAGGAAGCAGACGTGCACAAGAATAGGACAGACTTTCCTGCATGGAGTAATATTTTCATCACTGCCTGTCAGAGCGAGCTGGGTCTGTTTATAGTCATGATGCAAAACCTTTTTAGACTCCATAAGGTCACTTTGCTGTGCCACTCGCCTTCATTTACCACAGATTAGCACAGCACACAAATATGAAAGCTTTTATAAACTGATAAAATGAGAAGCTTAAGCCTGAGCATCTGAACCAGCACTGATGGAAGCGAGATAAACGTTGCAAAAATCCGTACGGAGCACTCATAATTCCCACCAGTGCCGCGGAGGCTTTGGGCGACCAGGGACATTTAGCGGACAAAGAGGCAACCCGACTATGTGCAAATACTCTTAATAGGGATTAAATGAAGACTGAGTGTCAAAAGGGCAATTGCACAAACCAGGTCAAGAGAAAATGCCTTTAGTTAATGACTGTACAGTACAACAGAACAATCAAAACAGGATGACTAAGACTTAAAACCCTTAGGCAAGAACATATGTGACATCAAGACAAATATTTTTTTCATCAAAAATAAACAATATTTTGTTTTCTAGATTAAAAATGGTGCACGATGGTGGTCCTTTAATTGTAAGTTGAATATTTACACATGCACCATATCAATATGCTGCCATCTAATGGATATGTACTGGCAATGCATGACACAGAAAATGCCATTCTACTGAAATGACAAAACATGCAATCTGACATGAAAATTGATTGCATGATAATTGATATTGTAGCAATAAAACAATAAAAAAAAGTGTTTCCGTAATGAGTAACAGCATGGTACCCTTCACTTCTGATTCCCACAAGCATATGTGCAACAGTAGGCCTACAAGTTATGCTTCAGATGACCAACGCTGACCAGTTGTTCTGACCTCCAATAGCTTCTTCCACCTGGTTTATTATGTAGTCATAGGAAATATCTGCACTCTGTCTTCCTTGCTCCCGGTTTAATACTTTGCCATAAACCGGGAGCTTGTAAGACAGTGTGCGGATATGTTTCCTTTGATACGTCTGTGCCCATATCCAGCACCTGTCGAAATTATATAGATGTGCGTAAATTCCTATAGGCCTACTGCAGTTGTTATGAATATGCACCGGATGTATTCAGACATTTGTACTCAAGAAAATGTCCTCCGTGCCCTTTTCCTGCTGTCTCCTCCGCCTCTCTTTTGGACAGGGACTCAGGCAGATGGGTTCCCCTTCAGGTCCTGCCCAAGGCCTCCTCCTATTAAAACTGGGTGTTCTCTATAGCGCTGTGGACATGTGTATTCTCCCTGGGGGTTAAGCCTCAGGCTTTTCAAAAAGAGACCATTAGAATTGGGAGCAGCACATAATCCAGCAGATACAGAGCTACACTGCTCATTTACTTTAGGTTCTACTATATACCTCTGGTTGTGAATAGCCACTGTTGTGGGATCAAGCAAAACCTCGGTAAGTACAACGACCTCCCTGACCTTGAAAAGACCAGCTGATCAATTTCTGAGCGGTGAAGCAATGATCGCTTTTGCTCTGACCTCTCCAATTGCCTCTGTCAGAATCCTCCAATTTCCTAAAGTGGCTTACTACCAGCCTGGAGCCTACGATGGGATGAAGAACTAAGGCACTCTAAGAACTAAAAGAGGAGACGGGGGAAATTACGGTTTAAATCTGGTGTAGGAAGTCATCAGTGGGAAGATACCGTAAAGCGATAATAGAAGAGGCAGAGAGTGCCAGATTACATTTGACTAAATAAGAACTTAACTCTAATTCTCCTCCCTCTGCTCCTGTGTATCTAAGAGGATTCTGATTTTATGATGAGCATGGTTGTTATTCTCACCATTCTCATTCATCATTGGCTACAGTCAGTGATTTGGTTCCTATATTCAATGTCAATATTACTGGTACTGTGGGGAAATTTCCAGTAATTAGCATTTTACTATTGACTACAGAGGTTGCTGTTGTCCAAATGGCTGCACTTCAAAGAGAGGTAAACATTAAAAGGATGATCTCAGTTATTTTGGTTTTCTCTGTCCTCTGAAGTCAACCTCCCTTTAGTCTTACATAATGACAGCTTATCTCTGGTCTCTTATCGTGACAGCTCTCTTTCTTTCATTTCATGAAATCCATCAAGAATACCTGTTTTTAGCCCTATAAAAATGGTAAGACTTTGTTTACACCAGACTTGTTGCTTTCATGTTCACCTAGGATGCTTGTGTGTTTGTCTCCAACATGAATAAAGCTTTGTACTCTGCCGTACGGTTGGCTTGCCTATGCGTTACTTTTTGTCTCTTGTGGACTAATACTTAATGTTTACCATATACCAACCTCTACTAGATTGTATTTCTGTCATGTATATGTATATGTTGGTAATTAATGATAATATATGGAAGATGGATCACTACTATGGTCCCCTGTCGTCTCAAGCTATAAAGAAGTGAATTTTATGTTTGACCTAGGGACCTTTATTCATTTACACTACACTTAAATCCTCAAATCCATATACAACTACACTTGTTTCTACACTTGTTTCTACACACACACACACACACACACACACACACACACACACACACACACACACACACACACACACAGAGAGACAATAATGACCACTGTAAAAACTTTCCCTAAAGAGCTTGTGTTGATGAGCTAGACTGGCTAATGAAGACCATGGTTTTCACTCCTAAAGCAATCTCCATAAAGCATGCAAGGCAGCCTGAGGGAAGAGATGCTGTTCAAAAGAAATGAGGGGTCAGGGAGCAGACCATTTTATTGGAATAAACACACACACACACACACACACACACACACACACACACACACACACTCAAATCAAACAAAAACATAAAAGAATCATTATAGCCTTATGGTTATATCAGGATTAAGCGCTCTAAAAAAAGATCAGGGAAAAATAAATTCACGAGGGCATGACATTTGATACAGAAAAATCCAAAACAAAACAAAGTCAGCTGATGGATCAAAACAAATCTATCTTTAGCATGGCCTCGGGGTTTTGGGGTTTTCTACTAATCCTTGTCCTTCCTGTAAGTGCCTTTTCTTGTGCTGTGATGGTCTATTTATAAGAGTATATTCTAACTGTGCTCAAACAAAGATGAGGGCCCAGCAAATTTGTTGGGCAAAAGTGGGACCGCAAATGCCCCGAATTTGGCCCTGGCAGTGAAGTCAGACTTCCATTGGGCAGGGTACCATCTTTGTCTGCTTGAGCAGCTAGATAATCAATAGACTCCAATTTGATCTCATTTGAGCCAGCTCTGAAACACGCCTGCTGGATGACATTGATTTCACTGTCTTGTACCTCTTCCTTTATGCTGAAATATAATGGGAGTGATATTGGTACAGTGAAAGAGAAGATACTGCTAGCCTACCATAGTCAATATTCAAGGAGTCGTCACATTTGTCTTACAATCTTCTCTTTAAATTATATTTACCATTAGGTACAATGGTAGCACGATTCTATATTCACAAAAGTGTCTTGCTTTATAAACGTTGTGCAGACAGATATGCTTACCTACAGTATTTGCACACAGCTCAGGCTAAAGGACAAGATTCTATTTGTTTTTAAATAATTAAAAACAACAAACAGTATATTGTGGTGGTTGATGTCCCTCTGAAATATCAACTTCCCCTGTTTTCCCACACCTGCTTTTACTTGAGCAATGCAATGCATTTGCTCTTCCTTTTTGGTTTCATGCTTACCATTATGATACTTTCCACAAAAGCTGGGCTTTTCCTGGTGATTCTGCAGCCTTCACTTGCTGAGTGTAAATTCACAATTCATCAGTGCTACTACACTTTGTTGGCCTGAAAAGTTGTTGGTCCTATTATAGAATAGAAGAGAATAAATAGAAATGATTGGTGGCAAAGTCTTGCACATAGACATCTTAAAATGCCCACGCAGTTGTCAAAACATGTATACACTGACTCGAGTTCTAGGCTTTCCATGAGACAAACTGAAACGCTTGATTCATCGATCCATCTTGAAAATGACAGGTACAAGTCCTGCACAGTGGGTGAGGGGATTTTGAGGCCAGGACCCTGACCCAATCTGTGAATGACGCTGATGTGGGAACATGTTTCCAGTTGCCCGAAAATCCAGACCCAAATCTAGAAAGATTTAGGGGCTGGCTATCAGTAATGAAAACGGCCCAACTTGGGGCAGCACCAAACATGCATGTGAAAATATAACCACACACAGTTGGATAACACTACGACCAATGTTCACTGACTGATTCCGGACCTCGGCGTTGCAGCGCTGTCGTCATCTGTTTAGCTCGCCTCTGGCCCGCCTATATCAGATCCACTGATGTGATTAGAGCAGCTCGGCTCCAAGGGCATGGGTAATGAGCATCATTACTGATTGCCAGAGTGACTCCACGAGCAAATTCAAATTGGGCTCTTGCGAGAACTCTAGATTTCCAGGATATGTTTCCAGACAAAAAAAGCAAAAAAACAAACAAAGTGACTGTAATATTCAGCTCTGGTGGTTGTGCAGTTAAGATTACCTCATCAGAGAACAATACACATTGTCCACAGCCCAACATTTGCTCTGCTCGCATCATTGACGCCAAATTGGCAGCCCAACAATGAATATAGACCAGGTGGAGCTGAGCTCCCAACAAAACAGCAGGGTGCACATTTTATTCTGCAGTGAGCTGGGATGTTTTATGTTTTGTTTTTTTACCTCGGATACAAGTCTGAGAGCTGCTCTCATGCACATTACAACTTGACTGGTTGAAGGCCTTGTCCTCAAGAATTTACCTGGAACTTGACTTCAAATCCTCATTCTGACACTAAAACACGATTTTGATCGATTGCGCTTACATTCTCACCAACTTCCCCTTCAATGTTAAAATAGGACTCCTCTATTTCCACACATTTGTGTGTGTGTGCATTGAGATTGGACCAAAGACTTGCTGACTTGGTCCCCAATGCGCCGGACGCACACCTCTTTTAAACTTTGACATCTACAGTCAACTCCAAAAGTACTGGAACACACATGCTAAAGTAATGCTTTAAATGAAAAAAGAGGAAATATTCAAGCTGACGTTGGGCCAACGTTGGGATTGGTTGGCTAGGTTGGGTTGACCTATGCAACGTTGGCCCAACGTTGGTAGAGTTGGCCATTTTTTGCTGACCTATGCAACGTATGCCCAACGTTGGCAGAGTTGCCAATTTTTTACTGACCTATGCAACATATGCCCAACGTTGGGCCAACGTTGACCATATTGGCCATTTTTGGCTGACCCATTCAAATCACTGGGCCAGTGTTGATCATGTTGCCATTGCCATTTGAGGCAGCATTGAGGATTGACCTATACAACATATGTTGTAATGTTGATGTAGTTGACTGAGTTTAAAAAAATATTGATGAACAGTTATTGATAGAATTTACTTTTCATTTTAGTGGCGAAAATTGAGAGTAGTTAGATGTCACTGTAGAGAACCAATGACCAGGTCAGGCAGGCATACTCTGATGTGGCTGAAATAGTAAGGGAGGATGAGGATGCCATAATCAACATCAGTGTATCTCACCCTCATGGCGCGTGGCACAAGGGAGGCTTCACATCCACTGCGGCATCGACATCCACTGAGCTTGTACTTTGAGGTGCTATCTTGGTGGTTTGATAGCCTACTGTATGTAATGGTGCTTACTACGTCACTGAAAAAAGTAATTGCTAACCGTACTTAAAATAATTAGTGATCTTTACTGTTTCCTGCGTAACTTGTTGACTCTCCTAGCTTACGCTTAGCTAACTTGTTGGTGAGGAAAATAATTTAACTTATCAGTAACCAAGTAACCTTTACTGAAAGGTTAGGTGTATGAGTGAGAATTAGTCTCAAAATTATATTGTGATATCATCAAGCCACACAATGATTGATTTCACATCTTGGTGAAAACCAGATGACATACATATGATATACAGTATATTACAGTGTATATTACAGTAGCCTAGGCCTATAGGCCTACTGCAAATAAAATCTAGTGATATGTATAGGCTACCAATTTTGTAACTGTAACGGAGTAACCAATATAAACATGTATTCCCCCAAACACTGGAAGCCTATTCAAGTTTAAGTTTATATAAGTAATGTTGGTGTGTGGTCATGCTTAATATTGAACAACGTCAACAAAAATACAATTGCTATAGCCTAATGTAAAGTATGCAGGCAAGTAGGTGATCAAATGCATGAGCATAGGTTGAAATGAGAAATGTGACGCGAGAGTGCCTAACCCTAGCCTGACTCTCGCCAGACCCTTGTAGTTCCGCCATGCTCCACCAGAGGCGTTTCGCTGAGCTCCACACAAGGGTCTGGACGCGAGGGCAATCCAAACCCCTGCCAGTGATTCAAAAAATGAGCAACCAATCAGGAGCGCCGAAGCGAGTGTTTGATTCAAATAACAATGGCGGCGCGCAGCGAGGAGTCTTGTGCTGACATTGATTCTGCTATTTCAACCGTTTTGTCGAATCTATCGAGTATTCATTCTTTAAAAGATTAACAGAGAATAGTTTTGAAGACATTTATTGGTGGCAAGGATGTTTTTACTCTTCTTCCGACCGAGTTTGGCAAGAGCTTGAAGAAGCCTAGCACGTCATTCAAGATAACAGGCAAGTGGTTTATCAAATCACATGCGAGGATGTTTTACAAGGACCCGCCTTCAGAAATACATCTCCTATCGCGAAGTCCCAGATCCTTGTGTGAAGCAGACAGCGAACTACAGGATCTGGCGAAAGTCAGGTTAGCCTAACCCCCCTTAGCTGTTCTAAAATTAGTGTAAATTACGGGCTAGAGTTTATCTAAATGGTTGCCAGGCAACATTGAGACGCAACTACTCTAACCTTTCTGTAAGTTGTGGTAGTGCATTATTTTAGAACAAAATGCGGCCAAGGTGTACGTTTGTGTTGGGTTTTACAATGACATCGAACATGGTTCAGCCAATCATAATCAAGGACCTGAACTATCTGTTTTACAAAAAAGTAGATTTATTATGCGACAGTCAGGTGTTTGAATAAAGAATGTATGGTGTGTTATTGATCATATTACACCTGATGTCAGAATGAGACTACTACACTCTGATCTAACAGTAAATTAAACCAGATTTAAGACATGTTCATCTTCATGAAGCTTGAAAGACAATGGGTGTTTTATTGTGAACAAAATACTTAAAGTTAAAAAATGTATATAAATTCCATTATTGCCATTCTGGAATGTCACTCCAGGATGTCACTGAACATTTTCCTCTTCTTTGACTCTCCTGTTTGAATTTCCATCCAATGAGCCTTTCTCTTGCCAAAGTGTGTAAGGCCAAATTTAGGCCAAATGTGACGCCCAAACTGATCGGACCGTAGTTGTGATTCACTGGGAACTGAAGGAGAAATGATAAAAAGAGAGAGGTCAGTCATATGTTAAGTAAACTAAAAAAGGATATCAATAAAACAGGTATCATGCTTCAAGCGGAGTGCTTTCGAATCAATGCCCTTACCAAGTTCCTGTGCAATGCTCTGTCTTTGGCTCACGGTGGCGCTGTTCCACACCGCCTCTAGAAAGCGACTCCCGTACCTAGAGCAGGCCAGCTGGACAAACGTGCCCTGCAGAGAGAGGGCATCCGGATGAAGGAAATATCAACACACTACTGAAAGCTGTCAAGTTTTGGTCATAACTGCAATAGTGGAAAGGTAGGTCTGGGGGAGGAGTGCTTTTCTGAGCTTTTCAGTTGCTAGTAGAGGTCGTTCTCCGAGCTGTTCTGATTTGTGTTGTGTATCTACAATGATTTTATAGCTGCCATTTAAACCAGCTTATATCTCCATAGGCAGCAAAGTCTAATGCCACTCCTAGAAATGACCTAAATGCTGTTCAGATGATTGTCTGACTAACTCTGGTCTATCCACAAACAACATACAATCAAAGACTTTATAGAGGCGTACACAAATGATCACTGAAGGGAAAATGAATAAGGGTCTCTCTGAGGGCAAACACTAAAGATGGCAGAGATGAACTGGAAGTCTTGCCCTCTAATGCAAATTCATCAAACATACTGTCAGGAACGGCATGACTGAAGTTTTGCAATAGCTATGGCAATAGCCATACTCTGAAATTTGTTGCATGCAACTGTTTTAGCCTCATTTGAGTGATTTCACAATGTTCAATTCAGATTGAAACATGGATTCACTTGATGTACTTTTGAATGTCCATACTACCTCCTATGAGGAGTTCAGTTGGATAGGACCCTGACCTTTTTAGTCAAAGTTAATTGCTCGGAGGCAGTCACGAGGGGCCTGAAAGCCTCATTCTCACACTAGAAAACACAATTTTGATTGATTTTGTCTACATTCTCACACAAAGTTTGCCTACAAGGACTTGGCCAAACTCTTACCTCCATTTTCCTGAGAATTTTGCCCTTGCCCTTGTCACTGCAGGTAGTCACCAGAGCCTGTAGGGCGTGGCTGCCGAGCTGGTGAGACCCGAGAGCTTGGAGCTCAGCAGGGCTCAGGCTGTGGATGCTGTTCATGAGCAGAGAGCGGTCTTTGAACTTCGCCAGGGACTGCACCAAGCAGGAGCCGTGATAGCATATGGCCTCTAGGGGGCGCTACAAAAGCAAGCAGATTGAACTACATTTGATGCATTTAGGTTGTGTACACACCAAGTGCATTGTGTGTGTGTGTGTGTGTGTGTGACTGTTACAACTTCTTGATTTTCACAGATCTTTATGAACAACTTGAGCTGTCATGCAGGCAGTATCACTGCTGTAACTTGGCAACAGGCCTGACGTGTTACATGTACAGAATGTCTTAGCTGCACCACTTGGACACTTTTATCCAAAGTATACATACTAGTGATGCGCGGGTCGGCCCGTAACCCGCGGACCCCGCGGGTAACCCGCGGGTCGGGTTGGGGCGGGTAAAGAAATTATCACTTTATTTGCAGGGCGGGTTGGGGCGGGTCATTAAAAACAAAATTACATTTTAAAATCCATGTATGTTGCGTGCAATTCCCTATAGCCTATCCCTATTAAAGGAACCGTATGTAGGATTGTGGCCAAAACGAGTAGCCTAGGCTAGCCCACTGCAATTACTTTCAAAATAGCCTGCTGTTGCGCGGCGTATCGCCTCTCCCTCCCCTCTGAGTCGCGGTTGCCAGCTTGCTGCAGGATCCAACAGGAACAGCAACAGGCTGCTAGCTTTCAATGGCAAGTGCTAATGTTGTTTTCCTCTGCATAATGACAGAGAAACGAACTCTGATAATGCATTGCTAACGTCAGCAATGACTAGCCGTTATTATTTCCCAAACAATTCCTTAACCTTCCTTTTCAATTCAATGAGCCACCTCCTCCATATGGCTCCACATAACGTTACTTTGCACAAACAATAACTTGTTTGTTCGACTGTCATAGGCTATTTGAAATGTCAATTTACACTAAGTAGCTTACAAGTAGGCTAAGTTAGCCAAACTGATGAATCTTTATCTGTCCAGGAGCAAATTAACAACAATGACTGTCTTCAAATTCTTCTCCGTTTTCAGCCGCCTCAATCTCCTATACAAATCCTTGTTTTATTTCGGACGTATTTCGTAGGCTATAATGTTTAGCCTAGATTACAAACGTTGCTTTGTAGGCTTTTGCTGTGTATTTCTAGATTTTTTTAAATGTGTAGCCCATCATCTTGATAATGACCTGATTATCGTTCATATTCATAATCATAGCCTTTGTTGTTGCCAGTTTACAGGCGATGTTTCCAAGCACTTACAATGCCTAGTATGTATGGGTGTATGGGTGCGGGGCGGGGCGGGTTGTCAAAATAGATACAGTGGTGCGGGGCGGGCTGGGGCGGGCCAAATAATTTCATAAAAGCGGGACCCGCGGGTTGAAAAAATACCCGACCCGCGCATCACTGATACATACTATACATTTCTCACTATAGACCTGTGTTCAATAGGTAGAGGTGAACCTTTTGGTGGTACTGCACCTGACTCCAGCAGTTGAGCCACAGAAACACAAACACACACAAACAGACAATTCATGAGATGCTACTGCAGTTGTTGTGCTTGTTACGGTGCTTTTGAATACCTGTGGAGGTGGGGCGTCCTCTGCGGTCTCCTCTGGTGCGGGGTAGCACAGCTCATAGGTGTACAAGGACAGGAAGAGAGGAACAGAGGAGGCGTGCCGGGTCGCAGGCTCAGCACAGTGGAAGGCCTGAGGAGGAAGTGGAGTGAGTGGAGGGGGAGAGAGTCATTCATACTCCACTAACCATTACGGTATTCAAAATATTGATTATGTAGTTTCAATGATAAAAAAAAAATGGCCACTGGAAGTCACCATACATCAGTTACAAACCAAAAGGTTTTACTTGTCTGCTAAATAACCATAACCATAACCATAACCATAACTTGTCACAGTGTGGGGAAATGATAAGATGTGCAAATGACCTTCTAGAACCTGACCTGTGTTAAGCGACCCTTGCGGAGGCGTGGCTCACCTGTAGGAGGTTCTGCAACATCGGCCCCTGCGTCTCCTCTCGCTCCACACAGCTCTTGGCCAACTGGACCACCACGCCCATGTGACCGGCGGCCATGATGGCCTCCAAACCCTCCGCTATCTCATTAAACACTTTAGTGAACTAAGAGGAAACACAACAACAGATTGGTTCATGTGTCAATCAATCATAGATGGCATCTGGTTAACACAAGATGTCAATGCATGATGGACTTATGCTTATTGTTGAAATGGAGGGCGTTCATGTCATACCACTTTCAGGTCAGCAGAGGCTGCTATGAACTTCTGCACGGGGAAGTTTGCAATGTGATGAAGGGCAAGGTCCACAAGCTTAGTCTTCAGGTGGCTTTTGTAGAGATCACAGAGCAAGGCCTTGTGGGAAAACTGTATTACTGTCTCAAGCAGACGACTTGACGTCTGGTCTTTAAAAAATACTAAAAGAGGACTAAAGCAGACAAGAGAGAAATGATAGTGGTTAGATCTCAACTCTATGTTTTGACAAAAATGATAATAATTAAAAAAAGTATGAATGTATGAATAGATCTCACCTGACTCCAGGAGCAGAGCTGATACCAGTCAGATATTCCATGATGCTTTTGTTGATCTGTTTTAGGAGCTTTGGTCTTTTTCTGTGGCAAACTGTCAACATTGTCTGGAGGACTGGGCTGGCGTTACTGTCAGTTACACACACTGGGCAACACAAGCAGATGTCTTAGTCAAAGCATCATCAGCCAGAGGGCTGTCATTTAAAACACTATGGTTTGATGTCAAACATGGCAAAAGCAAATGATTCACAGGGCATTCCCTGCAATCATTCATACTATAGGTTTTGGTTTGGGGAAAACATACCATTGACATTCTCCAACAAACAAGCTGAAAGGTTCTTCAGCTCGTACCAGAAAGAAACAGGAGCCTCAAAGTCTTTCAGTGTGATGAGGGTGCCATGTTGAGGTTTTCCACCTAAAACCAATCCATCAACATTGAGCAAAAATGAGTACTACACACAATTAAACCACCACTTTCTGTATGAACAATCAAACACAAGCTGCTTCTCTGGCCACCGACTATTGTGCATTTAAAAGTTGTGTAGTAAGACGAGCAGGTAAATGCAGCTAAGTCGTCCGCGATTTGACTTGCCTGGTCGAGACTCTGTGCGTGCAGGACCCACACACCCTGCCAACACTTGTACCAGCGTGCGCACCACATGGGAGCCGTGTGTGTTTCTGATGAACTCCAGGAGGTTCTCTCTGACCACGTTACATATGGACAGCACCTGCTCCTCCAGCGTCCCACAGTCATCTGCCTCCTTGTTGTCATCGCCGTTTGTGGCGGCTGGCTCCTCTTGTTCTGGGAGAGACGGAGAGATAATAATTTCCATCAATTCAATTCATGAGAGAAAAAGGACAACACCTGGATATGGATATATATATATGTGGCTTTCATCGAAGCCAATGATTTGACAATCGTTTTTAGTGTGTGAAAAAAACAGCTGAAATGACACACATTCTGAAATCAAAATCTACACGTGACCTCACAAAACAAGAAACATTTTCACTTTACTTTACCTCGAGCTTCCATTCACCCTAGTTAGCCCAGTACTGCCTCACCTGTCCATCTGGACATCTGTCTCAGAGCGCTCTCCATCACATGTCCACCGCAGCGGTCACACGACACAGCTTTGAACCCCGCCCCAGCCTCTCCGGCGAGTAATGACAGGACATGCCCGACCTGAGCAGCACTGGCAAAGGACAGCAACTTCTGAAGGGCGACACTGCCCGTCATGTCCATAGCAACCATAGTGGCCTGTCCCTCCATCTCTCTCAGCACATTGTCAACAAAAATAACTACAACACAATAACACCATAATAAGTATTAACAACTTTGTACATTTTTTATGGTATTTCACAAATGCTATGCTCCCATACTGTACATAATCTCCCCGTTTACTTGCCTTTTTCCTCGTCCCCATTGAAGCCCTCACTCAGCAGGTCACTAACTCTCCGAAAGTAGCCCACAGTCTGAGGGTCCAGACGTTTCCTCCCACCTCCACCTGGACCACTGTCGCTTTTCCGCTTCTCTCCATGTCCAGACCATTTATTTTTGTTCCCTTCTTTCGATTGCTTCTTTGGACTTTCTTCCATCTTCTCCACCATATCTGGCGTCCCTTTGTATATTCCCACCAGGGGCAGTGGCTGTTAACAGAAACAGCATGCTAGTTGTTCAAAGGTCCTTCACAATCATCACAGTCTTTCCCTTCTTTGAAGACTGACTGGCTTACCGAGACGTCAAATCTGTGAGTTCAGGAGCTGCCCACAGGTTAGTACACCATGAAAAAAACGCTTCAAAACTAGTCAAAGTTACCATAAAGTGAAAGCCCTAGATCTAAACACATGGCCAACAGTACAGTAGGCGATGCTGGCTGGATAACACAATAATGTAGATACCAACACGAATAATGATACGGTAACGATTACATCAATGGCTATTTTTCAACTGCATGCTTTAATAAACCGTTATAATAACCAGCAAATACATGTTTTTATCAAATCACTGTCAATTATACAGACACGAGTAATTTCGCCTATCTGGCAATAGTAAAAAAGACTGAACCACACCACTCACATGTTTTCGTGCTCGCGTAGAGATGACGCATAAGGTCGCATTTAATTTACGTCACACTACTTTCTCGCCCCCTGCTGTCCGAACAGTGGAGGTTGAAATGCAGAAATGTAAGCTATTTGCAAACACAACGGCGTCTGTTTTGTAGATTGTTCAAATTACACGAATAGCAATGACATTGAATTGTGTAGGCCTAGTAAACTTTCTCTATAGGCTACAGCATTCAGTGAAATTAGCCGAGGCAATTTATTACTTATAAATAGGCCAGGCCCTACCAGTTCAAGTTTCAAACGAATCTCAACTTTTCAAACAAACGCATGTCTGTCTTATCATATGCTTCTTTTGGAATAATATTTGCATGGTGAATTTACACTTGTTTACATACCATTGCACATACACATTTTCAAGCTCTGTGTCGTTTGTTTTTCAAAACTCTACAGGCCTTTGCACCAATTCAACTATTGCTCAGAACTATATCTTGCAAAATGAAACACTGCTTTCAAAATATTGTAAACATATCTCAGCAAGCATGCATTTCCTAGGCTGGGCCCTGCCTGAACTTCCGGGGAAGTAGAATTTCGCCCGCTTAGTAGGCTATGGTGAAAACCAGACTAAGCATTTCCCTCCCATTGTAAACACCTTTGTCATAATATTTTTTTTTTTTGTGTGTGTGTGTGTGTGTGTGTGTGTGTGTGTGTGTGGATACATCATGTAGCCTACTGTAGCTCTAAACCTAAAGCCATGTATTTGAAGAGTGAACGTTGTCTGCAGAGGGAAGTTGGAGTATACACAGTAAACAAAGCAATATTAGGCCAAAATTTATTTATTTTTCAAATAATTTGTTGTTGTAAACACTACACACAATAAAAAGGAAATATAAAACAAGAATCTGTATTGTGGGGCACTGGTGTGGCATTTTGATTGGTTGTGTTTGAAAAAGAAAATAAAATCTGTTATGTGTGTGTGTGTGTGTGTGTGTGTGTGTGTGTGTGTGTGTGTGTGTGTGTGTGTGTTACAGAGAAATCGTGTGACAATCGTGGGCCATGCAAAGATTTTATGTGTGAGCAGTTGGAAAAGAAACTGTAAAAGTGAGTGACCAGTGATCTGTAAGGCAATATGCTGTGTTCTACCACGTTTTGCCATAATAGGTTTTCGTCCACTAGGTGGCACTAATTATAAATATTCTCACCACTGCTGGAGGATTGTGTTTCCACTCAAGTGCATTTTACATTGATGTGGACCATTACCTTGGTAATTCATTATTAATTGGTATTATTAATGCACTGCTCCTAGTAATTCATTATTAATAGATCATAATGATACATCCATTCTTCTCATCCTTTATCTATATGCACATTTCTTTTGATCAACTGTTTATTGAGTTTCAATAAATGTGTCTTTGGTTCACAGGAGTTATACAGTTCATTATTTATGAAGCCGTGTGTAGAGCATTTGAAAACATCACAACTTTGTTCCACAGTCTAATACAGTCATATCATTGCCTTGTATCACTTAATAACTTACACAATTACAATAATGCCATAATTTCACAACTTATGTGTATGGGCCATTAGGTCTCCATTTGACTAATTCCAGAGAACAGTCACAGAAAAGGCACATAGTCTACTGTCGTCCTTTCCTTGCCTTGCCAGAAAATCAGCCCGAGTTTAGGTGACAAGCTGCTGCAGTCCGCAGTGTATGGAGTCATCGCAAGGTCACCAAGTGCAGACAGATGCAGGCTCATCGGTGGCTGGAGCCATTAGAGCCATTGATCGTGCAGTGCAGTGCGTCCCCAGGGGAGCTGCTGGGATCTCTGCTCTGCTCCGCAGGCCTGTTTCCGTGGGCCACGGCCAGCCAGGGAGATGCCAGGAGGGGCCAGATACAGCAGGATGCACTGCAGCTATAGCTGTCAAAGTGAAAGAGGATCCGCTTGTAGTCTCATGTTTTTTTTTTTTTTTTTTTTTTTAAGAGAATAGGAGCAGATCTCTCTCTCTCCCTCCCTCCCTCCCTCTGTTTTTCTCTCTGATTTCTCAGCACTCTGTTTTTCTGTATGGACTTGAGTTTGTGTTGTTGGATTTGTACGTAACATGTACATACATTATTATTCAGCAATGTGTGTGTGTGTGTGTGTGTGTGTGTGTGTGTGTGTGTGTGTGTGTGTGTGTGCGAGTGTGTGTGTGTTTGTATGTGTGTATGCATGTCTGAGTCTGTGTGTATCTGTCTCTGTGTTTCTGTCTTGTGTGTAGGTGTGTGTGTGTGTGTGTGTGTGTGTGTGTGTGTGTGTGTGTGTGTGTGTGTGTGTGTGTGTGTGAGAGAGAGGTAAAGTGGAGGAAACAGGGCTACCCTGCGGACGTGACCCTGGCTGCTGTGGGTAATCCTCAGTGAGAGACCTGCTGAGTCTCCAGGGCACTGGCATGCCCCTTCACATCCAGCCATCAGCTCCACACCGTCTGGGAGGGACTCGGTGTCTGCCCCTGTTCTCTCATCAACACACACTCAGATGCACATACACACACACACACACACACACACACAGATAGACGCATACACACATAGAGATGCATACACACATACACACACACACACACACACACAGATAGACGCATACACACATAGAGATGCATACACACATACACACACACACATACACACATACACATAGAGATGGGCACACACACACACACACACACACACACACACACACACACACATACACACACACTCACACACACACACACACACACACACACACACACACACACACACACACACACACACACACACACACACACACACACACACACACACACATAAACACACACACACACACACACACACACACACACACACACACACACACAGCTTTAGCGAGAGTGTTTATTGACTATCCTTGAGCAATGCCATGGGGACCGCGAGCCTCCTCGGTGAGTACCCTGAGCCTGCTGTAAGTGCGCTTTCATCTCGGCAGTAATACGTGTGTCCAATGAGATAATTGCGCCGGGGAGAGGCGCCCGGTGCTGCTCGCCTTCTGTGCGCCGTTGACCCGCAGACGGAAACGTCTGATCCAGAGTCTCCCCTGCCCTCCGCTCCACCACCTCCACCCCCACCTCCTCCACCAGCACCAGCAGCACCTCCACCACCCCCACCCTCTCCACCTCCCTCACTCCAGCTCCGGGTGAGAAGCCGCTCCGTCGGCTGCCACCTTCTCTAATCCCTCCCGACATCAGGATGGTCACTTGGGAACTGACGAGGGTGCACGGGTCAAACTTTTTTGTGTGTGTGTGTGTGTGCGTGTGTGTGTGTGTGGAGGGATCAGCCATTACGACCAAGGCACTCAGTCACTGACACTGTCATAACATTGCGGACCTCGCGCTTCTGCCTGCTCATATTTGCCCCGTGACCAATCGTGACACATGGATGTGTTCACACCAGCGCTGACTGTGTCCTCTTCTGTCAGAGTGTAGCCATCAGGCCATCTGACGGATTAAGTTGCCAAATGTGTCATATGTCATCATTGTGACATGCTCATTACACACTGGCATACATCACTGCCAGCACCCCTGCTGTCAAAATGGGCTTGACTATATTCTAATAATCTTATCATAACAATGTGTAGATAAGGCCCATTTCAAGTATGCATTTAATCATCGTGGGATCTAGTCGGAAGTACAAGTGAAAGATTGTCTCTGTTCTATATAATCATTATCTGACATGATTATAACTCAAAGGACAACATAAATCATAAATTCCATACTGATACCGTGCATATTACGTAATATGCTGGTATGCGCCTCGCTTAGATTTTTAGTATGTAAGTACCTTTCATGTGAGTAAGTACCATTTATGTGAGTGTGTATGAATAACAGCAACTGCAAGTGTGAAGAACACCTGATTATACAAACATCAGAATCCTTATTTGATATGTTTATTGCTCCTTTGTGGACCACATTTAAAATGGTGAGTGGCTTCAGGCTGCCTATAACAACTGTGCAAACTGGTGCTGTTGTGCAAATTACCTGTTCTTGCGTGTATAGGTCAGCACCTCTCAGGTCTTATTGAGAAAGATAATATATGTATAAATGTGGTTATTGCCTGAATGACTCAAAGGCTGCTATAGGTTTGATAGCATACAATACCTGTTCCCCCCGGGTGGCAATGCTTCCTTCTAAAATGTGTTATGTGTTATGTCATGTGTTTGTGTGTGTTTTGTGAATCTGGTGGGAAAGATGGACTGAACTGAAATCATTGACTGAACTAAACATATAAGTCTTTGTGTACTTTTTTTGCATTGCAAACAATTGTGTAGTATTTGTTTTCATTATTCCCTTAACATTTAGAAAGCAAACAACACCCCATAAAAGTGACCATGCATGGTTACCCCTCTATACATGCATGGTTACTCAGATTGTTCCCTCCATTCATCCTCAAGAGAGGCGGACAGAGGGAGAGAGAGAAAGAATAAGAAACAGTAAATTCCTGCCCACTGAAGTCTGAGTCTGACCAAAGAATGCGACCATTGAGACTGCAACTTCAACACGCGGACCCTTTGACGTCCAGTTGGGCTTAAAAATGTGTTAAAGGAGGGGAGGGAGGCCCGCGAGGATTAGGGAACAAAAGGATCCCTCTCTGTCATCAAAGGCTCTCATCCTCTCCAGGCTCATCCCAGCTCTGGCGGCAGGTTTTAGAGTTTTTCTTTTTTTTTTGAAAGGGGGGGAGGGGGGGTTCAAGTGGGAGTGGAGGCTGAAGAACGAAGACCGAGAGGAGGACTGGGGGGGGGGATGAGTACTGGAGGGGTGTGTAGCTTGGAGGTTAGAGGGGGGTGGGGGGGGGCACATTTCAAAGGTAATCTTTAACTTTAAGCCCTCACAGGCCCTGGCTGTAATGAAAACCCCTGTCGCAGACACCATGTAGCCTATCACTCCCCTGGTGGAGCCCTGCCGCCCCCTTTCTTCCCACTCCCTTTTGTCATGGTGGCATTTAAGTGGCACTATTCACTGGCCTGGATGACCAGTGAGAAGAGTCCCCTTTTGAGTGGCCTGAAAGGGACAGCCTTCAGCTCCAGCCCTCGGAGTCTCTACTAAAACAACACACACTCACTGGAAACAAATATCTCCTTTGTTGTCCGGGTCTTTGGGATTTTACGCAAACAATAGTGGGTTGACTTTGGCGATGTCCTCAAACAGGAGAACTGTTTGATATGGAAAATGTAAACGCACTTCACAACTGGTTGTATAAATGTATTTCTTGTTTTCATTTTCAGTTGTAATGGTGTTTAGCTACTGTTGATGTCCTTATTAAGCCCACTCCACCTACTTGTCCTATAGCCTTTGTCTCCCATATCGGAACTGAATGATAATACGATCAGTAATTAATCCCAAATTTAGCTGATAATGGGTTTTGTTCTCATGTAGACATTTGTGATAGACTAAATGTGCCACATAGCAGTAGATCATATGACCGCTCTGTGACCTTGCTCACCACACCTTCCCATCCCCTGCAACTCCTTGTAAACCACATGTCTTCCACCCTCTCTCCCTGGGTTAGTCAATGATTATTCAACAGTGCAATATGGCAATAACACACACACAGTGTCTGAACTGAGTGCTTGAACTACAGAACAAAATATCAAATTAAGTGGTATTATAAATGTACCAAACTGTTATACCACAATGTGTCTGTCTGTCTGTCTGTCTCTCTGTGCATATATAGTTTGTGTTTTGACACAGTTTGGTGTGTGTCCAGAGAGTGTCAGCAGTTTGCACCTTCTTCTCACAACAGTGACAGAAGTGCCACATTTTGCATTTGCTTAATTCACTGTGGAACAATATCACAAATAAGTTGTAATTGGTTGGGTTGACAAACCCGAAATCTTGGGCACAATGGTGGTTGAATTATTCTGCAAAAACTGCTTTTGTCCCGGTTTTGGGAGGTCGCAGAGCAAAAGCTCCGATTCCTTGTTATCAGCCCCAGCGGATTTCTTTGAAAGACGAGAGATGAAATTGGGGGAAGAAGGGGAGTTGGAACTTTCCCTCCCTTCCTTCTCCCTTCCCTGTTTTCTGTCCTGGGCATAAGCATCCCAATACCCCTATTGATTTCCATTAATATTTTAGAGGAAACTCTATCACAGTTTTGGGGCAAGCTCAACTGGAGCCTTTGAGCACCTCTAGCCAAGCTCATCTCTCTCTCTCTCTCTCTCTCTCCACACTGCAGCTGAATATCCAGCCAGGTTTCCTAAACACGTCCTTGTGGAAGCACAAGCCTCACACTCCAACAAAAGACGAGAGGCACAGAGGCCCAGTATCCACACTATCTGAATAACAAAGAGACAAAGTGCTCATTAGTAAACGGCAACAATTACAACAACAGATAGGAAGATAAAAGTCTGCTCAATGAGGTTATGATGATGAGTGCTAAAAACAACCTACGTGCTTGAGTGAGTGCTTGCTGATGCGTATTACAGAGGGATAAAAGCATGTCATGCAGGCAGTTAGCTCAACTGTAGTGACGAGTAGACCACTGAAGCCCCGAGTTCAACTTCAGCAGCAGACAGTATGACCTCCTCACTGATGATGACACATTCCTCATCCTTATCAGCACCGTAAGGCACCATGAATAAAAACGTCTACTAAGTGAGTATGGGTGTTACGCATGTAGGAGTACAGAAAGCAGGTAGGCGGTGTGGTGATTCACCCATTAATCTCCCCCTGTGTTGCCTCAGGTTCAGGTTCAGAGCACATGAGATAGATCGATGCAGATCGCCATGCATCATCATCATCATCATCATCATCATCATCATCATCATGCTCCCTCGAGTCAGGATATTGACAGGAAGCTACTTAAGAGTCATTAGCCCATGCAGCACTCCGATGCTGACGGCATCCACATACCTGGGAAGTGAAGACGGAGCAGCGGAGCACTTTATGCTCTCTACCACATGCTGGAGATGTTGCATTTCTACACACATTTGCTAATGAATGAAATGTAGCAGCTTAATGCATGCACTTATATCTTTCAATAGCTAATCCCAATGCAATACACTATACTATAGCAACAGCGCCTGGCCTGCTGTTGAATGTGGATGTAGAAAAGACAATTTCATTTGGAAAGCTTCCGTTATCTTGGAAACATTGGACTGTCAACACATTAACAAATCAATTAAGTTACCAAGCTAACCAATCCAGGTACCCCCCCCCCCCCCCCCCCCAGACACACACACACACACACACACACACATACTGCCCACCTACTGTATGTCCCCATTTTGTAGAGGGAAACAAGTTTAATTAGATCTCATTGCTAGGGCTCTCCTCCCCTATTGTGGTGCAAATAAAAGTGCCTCATCCCTTGAGTGGCTCTCCTGGAGCAGCTCTTTGGCCCACGGTGTGAGGGCCTTGCTCCAGGCAGACTGCAGTCTCCTGCTGCCCGGGGGCCTGGGGATCCGGGCCCTTGATGAGGGTGCATGTGAAGCACTGCGGGGATGTTTAATGAATGCCCCCTGAGGAGAGTAAAGGTATCCCCACACTGGCACCAGTCTGGCTGAGTCAGCCTCTGAGTATGTGCTGCGTGCCCTCAGAGCCTGGTGGCAGGCTTAGCCTGTATGTGTGTGTGTGTGTGTGTGTGTGTGTGAGAGAGAGAGAGAGAGAGAGAGTGTGTGTGTGTGTGTGTGTGAGAGAGAGAGAGAGAGAGGGAGGGAGGGAGAGAGAGAGAGAGACAGCCTCAGAGAAGGAGTTAAGGATTTTCACACAGCATGCACTGGATTAAGGCTTTTGCCATTGGGTAAAGGTTGCAATTTTTGTTTGTAGTAAAATAAGGATTTCATTGCTTGATTGCTTGAAAGTTGAATAACCCCCGAAAAACGATGTTTGCATAGTATGGAAAAATACTTTACATACAGCCATTAACACATGAACACACTTTTGCTCAGCATGTACGGCAAATGTTTTACGAGATCAGTTAGTAAAACAACGTCGGCCCTACTTCATCTCTACGTGGAACTTCAACCTCCAAAAATAAATCTGACATTCCAACTCGGGGCAATAATTATGTGCTGAACACTGCAGCCACATCCATATCCCTGTGAGGTCGGCAGACTGTGTGCGCGAACTCATTTACCCGATCACAGAGCCCTGCACTGAAGACTTGTTTGCCTTGCGGCCCAAAGGCCCGACTCTCCATAGAGGCCTGTGATGGTCAGAGGTAGGTCCAGGACAAATTAGAGGGGTCAAGCAGAGACCTCATCCCATTATCTGAGGAAGCTCTCACAAGTGGCCTGGCCTGCCAGAGTTGAAAGCTGTGAAGTAATCCTGGCCCGAGGCTACTACGGCCCTGGACACTGGGACACTCTCAGAGGCCTGTCCATTCACCCCCTCTCCCCCAAGTGAGAACTGAGAGGGTTTATGGGTCCAGTTTTACAGGCCTGTCATATGACTGAGCATATGACTGTCTGTCTGATAATTGACAAGAGATATGGCTGCTGTGACAGTAATGGTTATTAGCTCACAAAGTGACTTGCCAAAATCATGTCACACAGATTTCAGATATCTTTGGATGCTGGGGTCTGTTCAGCTCACATGTGATGTGAATACATAGAGATGTTGCACTGGAGGTCCATTGAAAGTGAAATATCTTGTTGATTTGTTATCTTTAACAGCAGGGGCTTTCAACAAATCTTACTTCCCTGCAGTGCATGGCAATACTACTTACGTTGTATTACTTTAAGGAAATTGTGCTAAGGGAGTAATCACCTTCTCATGCAACATTGTTACATTAGTCTGATAACTTCAAAAATCTTTATATGACAACATAGACAAAGGACACATAGGGAACGTGAAATGCAATATTAGCTTTTATATCGAGTCATATTGCATAGTTGTTGCACTGTTTTAACGTTGCCCATTCTGACCAGTAACAACAGCCCTCCGTTTGACAAAGTTATCGCTGCACAACAAGTTTTCGCAATAAACAGGTTCTCTTCCGGATGTTGTTACAGGAACGAGCGCATAGGCACAGGGAGGGCGTGTTCCTAGAGGTGTCAAGTCAGACTGTTGATTGGAATTGCGGGCGCTGTCCACCAGATGAGGTGCTGAAATAGTAGAGACTGACAGTTCTACATGTCTAATAAGCGTGTTTAGGTGAGCTAGCAATGTTTATATGACTATTTTTGAACTGATACGTGGTAGATGTTTCCATAACTTATTGTATTTTTGGCGACATGTTCTATGAGCAAGTAGAATTAACGTTTCGCTAAAAGTGGAGCAAGAAACACGTGTGACAAAATACCTTGATGGATATATGATCGCCCAGGCATTTTCAGCTACGGTTTGGCACGTCTGTCAGAAAATCGCACTGTGCTTCCAAATGAGCCACGCACCTCGTGATGCAGCAGTGTTTATTCTTCTGCCATCATTACAGCCTCGTCTACAACTCTGATACTACCGAGACCATAGAAACTCCACTGGCCGGTCTATTTTAGGTCTCTGTTTCCCGTTTTATCTGCCGGCTGATGAGACATCGCTGCTGTTTAATCGGTGTGACATCATCAATTTTCCGTCACTACCATTAAATATATCTAACAAGGCTGCGTAACCGCGAAAGACAAGGACAAAGCTACGTAAGTGGGACAGCGCGACACGGACTTCATAACAACAGCTCCGACACAGTATGGCGTCCAGGGAGCCGCCACTTGCTGTAGCCAAACAGCAGGGTGATGGCAGGGAGCGTTTCACGAAGTTATTTTGAGTAAGCATGTGAACAACAGAGGATGACATGGCAGAAGCGGCAAGTCCACCGGGAAGCGCGTCCAGGGTGCAGTTTGACTCGGCTTTTCCCTATGAGGAGTACGAGTGCAAAATATGCTACAACTACTACGATTTGGATCGCAGAACACCGAAAATTTTGGAATGCTTGCATACATTTTGCGAAGAGTGTTTAAACACTTTGCACCTCCGTGAAGACCGACCTTGGCGCATAGGATGTCCGCTTTGTCGCCACAGAACGCCTGTGCCAGAATACAGGATACAAAACCTTCCGAACAATACTAAAGTGACCGACGCTTTCCCCCTCTACTTTGACTCTGATCCCCTTCCACAGGATAGTTTGCCGCCCTATCCCCCACCACTACACCCCGCACTCATAGCACTTCGTCGGGAGGAATCGAGCCGAGCAGCAACAGGAGCCTCGGCGGAGGACAGTGCGTCGGTCTCGGTGGCTGCTGCATACGAAGCTGCAGGTTATGAGTCCTGTCAGACTTGTAAGCGAGTTGCCTTCACCACGGGTTGTGTGTGCGCTATCTTTGCTTTCCTGTCCATGTTGGTGTTGTTATTTTTAGGTCTCTTGTTCATTCACAACTACAACAATCCGCCGTCGCCAGTGGGGCCCATCTGTCTGTCTGTGGCCAGCATATTGGCGATGTTTTCAGTCGTTGTCACGTGGTTGATGTGTTGGCTGAAATACCGACCCGAACCGGACAGCGCGCGGTCCACCATTGGTGGCAATCGACGAAATACCGATAGATAGATTTGTCTTGTCTTGTGCAGACCTAATGTAGGCCTTTATCTAAACACATACATCCGAAATAAATGCAATTTATGTACAGAGAGAAAACCAATGAATAGTTGTGCCACGTAAGACTGCTGGTCAGAGACTCTTCAGACAATCACTTACAAATGGTAATATGTAATCCTGCTGTGACTTGTGCTGACCTACATATCAAGAAGGTAATCTGTATAGGCCCTGTGGATTAAATGCAAACGTATATAGGTCAGGATTAATTGAGAAGAACATTGTAAAGTTTACTATCACCGAGAGTTTGATGATAAATAAAATGTTTGTCCAATCAGATATAGAAGCCTCGCTCACTATTAGCCAGTTCGACCAAATATGCGCATGCGTAAACGTGGGAGAGAAGAGTGCCATGCCTTGAATGTTTTTTTTTTTTTTTTGTGCCAAATTCAGCCCCCATCTGCCCTCTAGCGGCAGTTGGAAGTGGTTTTCCTATAGATTTTTTTAATAAAAAAATACCTTAAGTAAACGGATGGCAAAATCCATGTCAAGTCAGACATGCCCTGATATTCCAGTTATTGGACTTTTATATACCCAAATGTGTCAAATTCACAATAAGTGGTATTGTTGAATGGCTTGCATTTTTATGAAGCTGTTGTTACAGATTTGCAAGTCAGATGATATCTCCTGCTCTATAGCTATTGCAAAACAGCCTCCCACTCCTGAAATAGTGAGTTTTAAAAATATATATATATATTTTTAAACCGAGGAAAATATTTACATATGTAATCTTTATGGTTATAGTATTTGCTGAACAATATAATATAATGCAGAACAAGTCACCACTGCAATGTTCTCTTTTCAGTGTTATGCAGTGGGAAATTAATGCTTGCTTCTATTTGGAGAGAGAGGTTGATGTCCACAGTTTGACTAGAACATATTAGAATATCTTTCCGGTGATTTAGCTGGTAAATAAGAGCTATATGTCATTGTACCTCTGAAGTGTTTTCCCTATGTGAAGTGTTTCCCCCCCAGACTTGGAGAATGCCTGGAGTTCTGCAATCCTCATGCATACCACTCTCTTCTACTTGATATGATGTGAGTTATTAACCATTGGAAATGGTGACTTTCCAAAGGCAGCAGTTGCAGTCATGTCTCTGTTGTTCAGTGGAGTAAGCTACTTTACATGGCGTGAGCATGAACAACAGCAGGAACAACACAATTGGTTAAAGATTCTGATGAAAAGTGAAATGTAGGTTTGAAAATGAGCTGGGATAGCGAAAGCCTTAGTTTTTTCACCAACTTACTTATGATTATAATTCTATGTACTGTACAATTATGTACAACTTAAAGGTGGCTAATTCAGAATGAAAAAGGCACAGGATGAAGTCTGTTCTGCCACCTGTTTAATTAAGAATGCTCAAACATTGTAAAAATGTCACTGTTTATTAGCCAGATCAAGGGCCATGTTTATACTTGCCTTCAATGTTATTGTAAATATAGGCATATAAAACTGCAGGTTGAAGAATGTGGTAACATGATACATAAAAATGTTATAGCCTGAGTTGTTGACATCTTAGACCAGCATGAAGGAACTTGTTTAGTGTTAGCCTATGGTTCTGTGGGTCCATATTCTAGGCAGATATGCAGATCCATTGCGGGAACCATATGATATTTAATATGGAATTTGTATTATATAGCCTAATGTCTATTTAATTTATCTATTCTATACTGATACTCTATATGAAAAGACACATGCTGAGCATCAACAAGTGGAACGACCTTCTTGTTAACAGGAGGACGTTTTCAGATGCACCCGACCTAAAAAGGGGGCATCGCGATCTTTCATCTGGTGTTTAGGTGGTCAAGAATGTAGCTGTAGAAAGTGTTAAAGAGTGAGATAGGACTTTGTGGATCTCAAAAACAGATGTGCAATGTCTGTGCATTGGTCGGTATGGGTTATCACTTTATCGCAGGGTATGGTGCGTGACTGTGAATATTTACCATTATCTGTCGTATTAAGGACATATCCCACCAATGTAAACTTCAAACAGGTTAAATCGCGCACAATCCCGTCCCTCTCCTTCTAAAGTTGCCCTCCCGCGGAGAAGACCGCTACCTGGGCCTGTGTTACAGGGGAGCGGAGCTGAGCTGAGGGCGAGAGGGGGCCTGGGGTTCACCACGGGGGCAATAAACTCCCTGTTCCTGGTCATCATGTAAAGTCATCAACATGCCCCGAAGGACCTGGAAAACAAATGCTTTTTCGCCTCTCAGCGTCAAAGGCTTTATCCTTTCTTTCTCCTTCTCCCACCATCCCGTGTAATTCAAAGCACCTCACATTCTTAGGACTATGCAAGATGCCCTTATCTCGGAGTTAACATGCCTCATAATAACGTCCATAATTAGTCAGTTATCAGTTACATCATAAAATATAATCATAAAATTAACCGGGGAATGCGTGCATTTGTGTACATGCACACATAAAGACAACGTGAAGTTGTCAAGGTCTATTTTTATTCATGAAACTCGTGTGTGAATTAGGCTGCATCAATGAGCTCTTATTGAAATGTGGGAGTGAAGTTCCTCAGAGGGTGAAAAAGTCTTATATCGCCTGAAGCTACAACGTACTCGTGCATAGGAAATGGCCGTTAACAAGTCTTTTATAGTTATTCTAATGTACTGAGGGAGTATATAACGCAATTAAAGGCGCCAGTGCCTTTTGTAGAGGGAGATCATTAACACCACTGTAAAGACCGATAATATGCCCATGTTATCCTTGTTGTAAATATTTACTTTTGTGACCTTAAGCGAAGGTGAAAATGTTCTAGCCTATTTGCATTATGTTTTGAAGTAGCTAAACATCTTAAGTCTGGATACAAGCTCGTTCACCATTTATCACGTCACCATGAAAGCGCATAGCCATGAAAGTCAAAAGATAGGCAATTATTTTTTATACCAAACATTCTTATGAGTATTGTGGTTCGGCCTTGTCATATCTTACTCAGAAAGTGGCACTAAAGTTGGGAAATAAACTTCAGTGATTGCACAGGTAAAACTGTGACAAATGTGCAAGAACGAAAAAACACTTGCATGTTTGCGCTTTGCGTAAAGTGTCCCATACTTACTCATTGTTTTAATAAAAGGTTCAAGGATTTAATAAATTCATTATTGGCCTCTCCTTCGAATACATCCTTGGGTTATTTTGATTTTTTTCAACTGGGGCAAGTTTTTGACTGGGAGTTTTCACTCAGAAATTGATTTGACACGGAGATCCTATATCCCTTTAAAGATAATCAAACAGTTCTCCCCACTCCCAATCTCTCCCACTCATTTTTTTTATGACGGTTTAAAGTTACCTCCAGTCCCCTACGTTCCAGTGACATATGTCCGAGTGAATATATCATTTACATCTTATCGGACAACAATAGAAAACAAAGAACACTCCTGGTATTTTTAAAACACATCATTTATATTATCATTATAATGCCTATTGAATGGTTTAATTTCACTTAATAGTAGTTCGGACATTTACACTCATGGTAAAACATCTCGCTTGCCTTAAAAATAAAACTATCTGAATAAACAATTCCTCTGACACAATGAATAATGCAATAATATGGCACAATGAATTTTAAATAATAAATGTGCAGAAATGTTGTAAGGATTTACTGAAAACATTACACTCAGGTCTGACCATGCAAGAGGTCACGGACACCACCAGAGGTTTAGCGCTACTCCCTCAGAAGACTCGCCTGTGAAGTGGAGTTTGAAGAACTCAGGGTAATTTCTCCCTTAGCACGTGAAAGGACTCCCGCTTCCCAACCATATTTCCCTCCTGCGCTCCATTGTCCCAGCGGTCCTGTAGAAAGACAACATTTGAAGTATCTTTTCACATCCACAAAAGGCTGAAATGTTAATGCGGGCCCCGGATGACTCAGGAAGCCCTTATTTCCATGTCTAAGTCGTGTGTCCTTCTCTGCTGCTTAGTTTCTCAATAAGCGCACCAACGAGCATGTGTCATTGCGTTAAGTTTATTTACAGCCATATTTCACTTTATTACTATTTAATTACACAACAATGCTATGATGGCGTGTCATAATAACAGTCATATTAATAATACCAACCTTAATAATAACAATAGTAATAATAATGATGATAATCTGCTACACATTTACCACCACATTGTTTCAAAAGCCTAAAATAAATACATTTACATAATTTTATCCTATATGGACACGCTCACATCCAAGCTTAGCAAGGTAGGTCTTAAGCAGGAAACATCACAGAGCACCTGAGGCAGACACACTCATTAGGAAACGTGCACCTGAGATGAACATGCCAGCATCCCACAGTCCTTTTAAAAGAAACTATTCTCCTTTTAGTGCTTTTATTACAATAACAAGAACCAACCAAGTGAAGTAGGCCTAATGTAACTTAATATAACCCATTATGTTTTACTGTAACAATAAAAGCAGTGATACACAATGTTCACTGTGGTTTGAACTGTTTACTGGACAATTTGCAAAGTTTTCCGGGACTTTTATGAACTGAATATTGGTCAAACATTAAATTGAAGTGCTCCTCAATCAAATTCACAAGATGATAAGTAATCTTTCTATTTATTTTAAGCATATTGCTTGTAAACAGAATGGGATCACGGCAACGTTGATTGATTGTGTCGCTGAATGAACAAGGCTATTTGACTGACGTACGTCCTTGAATAGAATCCTATAAAGAAAAGAAACTTTACGCATTCATTGAGTGGGCAAGTGGGTTACTCTGTGTGTGCGTGTGTGTGTGTGTGTGTGTGTGTGTGTGTGTGTGTGTGTGTGTGTGTGTGTGTGTGAGAGAGAGAGAGAGAGAGTGAGAGAGAGAAGGGGGGGGAGAGGGAGAGAGAGTGTCAAGGACCAAGAAGAGTTCGAGATAACGGACTATATAGAAAAAGAAAAAAGGATGGGTATATTGAATGTCACGAAGTTATAAATAACGGTTCCTCGCAATTGTATTCTTTGGTACAGACGGATTTTACTGCACTCCCGGCGTCATACCCTGCTGTGTCGCCCTGCGCTGCACTCCTTTCATTCTATTGCTCCAATACAGCCTAAATACATCAATAAATTCCTCCAAAGCCCAATAAGAGCATGGCATTTTTGCACATTTTCGTGTGTTCGTGGGTAAATGTGCGCTTCCTTAGTCGGCCAACTATAATCCGACCAGAAGTATGACAGATGAAACGAGAAAACTTTGTTAGGCAAGACCGTAATACACAAACAGGCCAAATTTTAGCGCCATATAAACCAGCAGGCTATAGACACATACTAGGCTAGCCCAAGCATCAGCCTGGACTAAAGAAATCAGTCTACTAAAACTATGTTGAAACCTGTGTATTCCCATTGCTTGAAACGTTGCGCCATTGCTTATCGTCATAGTTTTAGTTACATTGGTGAATGTGTGAGGTACTCATAACATCACGCATCGTCTTGATCTGGGGGTCATTGCACAAGAAAGTTTCTGCTGTCGGGCCAATCACAGCCCTCTCAAGGGCCTCGGGACTTTCCCTTCTCGGACCAATCAGAGGCCTAGCAGTGCCTCGGGAGCCAACAGCGCAACAACTGATAAAATGTTTCACCACTGACCGCCGTTCAATCCACAACAAGTGTGTCAACAACAACAAGACCGGGGAACAAGTTCAGGGTTTGCAGGGTTAGCCCTAAAAACACCAGCTTTGAAAATACTCGACTGTTACAATTATAAGGATATTCCACCACACACTTCTAAGGATTTGTTGAAGAAGTTTCCTGTTCTGAGGCTTGCTCATCTAAGAGGTTGTTGTTGCATCGTACCCAAGAGGAACGATACTCCTTGCTGCTCGAGCGAGTTTTAAGTATCGCAAGACAAGCAAGGATCTCTCAGTAATATCTTTTCGCCTGGTAGAAGCATCCACCTCAAATCTTCCGTATCGGAGTGTAAGGGAGAATGACAGCCTTAGCGGGGGGCATACCGAGAATGATGCGCCCCACGCCGCCACAAAATTATCCCAGAGGAGGATACTCTCTTGAAGGTAGGAATTTGCCATCAACACTTCAGACAGTTGCACCTTAATGTTATTATAAGACTAAACAGGCACTAACTGGACGAGTTTAACTTGTCATATAAATGTAACGAACTCAACCAAGACGTGCATCCCGTATAACACGATGATAGCTCTTGTTTTCATGCTACATTTGCGCAACTTGCAAGGCCTGTTTCAGCCCTCTTGCCATTTGAGTACACATAAACACAAAAACAGTAACTAAAGCAAGATTGTTTAATTTGCAATCAAATGGCCCGGATGTGAAATGTAGAGTTTTACGTCTGTTATTTTAGTTCGAATAGTTGCAACAGGTCATTTTTTTAAATGAAAAGAAATGTCAAATAAACCGATAATAATAGCAATAATAATAATAATAATAATAACAATAATAATAATTATTGTTAGAATTTGTATGTATTATTAAGAGTTCTTGCGGTGATTGTGTTTTTCTCAGGCATTTGCATATCTCTGAGAATTGTGTTTATTTTCAGTTTCCACGCCATTAGGTCAGGGTCGAGTAAACCAACTCGGTGGAGTTTTCATAAATGGACGGCCTTTGCCTAATCATATTCGACACAAGATTGTGGAGATGGCCCATCATGGCATCCGGCCATGCGTTATCTCCCGTCAGCTCCGAGTGTCACACGGCTGTGTGTCCAAAATCCTGTGCAGGTACCAGGAGACTGGATCTATCCGGCCCGGTGCCATAGGAGGAAGTAAACCCAAGGTAATGACAGAAAATATTTTTTTATGGCGAGGGTTTTTGATAACAGCTGATGCATGTACATTAGATTGCATATTGCAAAAAGGCTCATTAACTGTCGAGTTAGTGGTGTGGACTGAATTGGTGAGGTGACTATAGTCAACACTTGTTTGATTGATTCAATTTCTACACCTTAGACATTACATTTATTTACTCATCGTTGGTTTATCAGCCATCAACATTATCTAAGCAGAGTAATACAGCAACATGTGCATTCATTTTTCTATATTTTAATCGAGTTTGATAGCAAAATATGCATCCATACTTTTTGTGTATAGCCTAACTCTGTAACTCTTCCATTTGAAGCAAACAACAACTCCCGATGTAGACAAGAAAATCGAAGATTACAAGAGAGAGAACCCTGGAATATTTAGCTGGGAGATCAGGGATAAGTTACTCAAAGATGGGATCTGCGACCGCAACAATGTTCCTTCAGGTAGGCCTAATGTTTTATTCAGCAATAAAGCAAACAAGGTAAAAGTAGTCTTGTTCATCAGATACAGTCAACATAAAAAAATATTTTGTTTACGGATCTCATCATCCTTGGTTGTGTGACACATAGTCAAGCTAATGTAATGTTATTAGGCTTTGTATTTCAGTGTGTTTTGTAAACACGTTCAACACGGGCATTCAACAGGTGTTGAATGTGAGTCTGATTCAGTGTGTGTTTAGGCCACAGTGACCTTCAGTTGACTATACGGCATGCTTTTATCGTTTTTTTTTAACTCGATACATTTTGATATTTTAAAGTCAGTTCAATCAGTCGCACTTTGCGATGCAAATTCGGAGGAAGCGCCGAAGACGACGATGAAGAAGACGAAATGGAAAGGAGAGTACTAGACGAAAACGAGAGAAGAGGCAAACACAGTATTGATGGCATTCTAGGCGATAGATGTAAGTAGTAATTTTGGTCCTTTTTTGTTCTTGTTGTGAAGTCGTTTTCCCATGAAATGAAGGATGGCTGGTTGAAATAGTCACAGATGTCCACAATCATTGTGGCCCTCATCTTATATGAAAATGTATTATTATTATTAGGATTATTATTATTATATTATTGTAGGCTGTTTTTTGTTATTATAATTTATCGCAACTGGTAGTAATGGTTATTAATATAAAACAAAGCAAATAATAATAATAATGAAAAATAGCACTAGCACAAACAGCACTAAAACTAATAGCACATAGATACCAGTCGGTGGGTAAATGAATTGATACAAGCTTTTAGTTTAGTTACAGTGTTTTCCCCCAACTTTATAGTCAATAATGCGCCTTTCATTATGTAGCCTACAGTTTATCACAAATCAGTTATAGCCTACGTTAAATCTTCATTTGGTCGTGAAATCGTTATTTTAATCTCCTGGTTTTATAGGCCTACTTCTGATAAGAACTGCAATGCCGAATCGATCATTATTATTATTCTTTTTTTCTGAAAGGTAATTGCCTCATTTTAAGAATTCTAAGAATTCAGTATATAGGTGTCAGTTCATAAGTGTCTCAGAAGTTCAAGAGACAAAAGTCTGAATCAGTTGATCAAACATTTGTCCAAGGGTTCCGTTGCGTAAAAAGACGGTCCTGCGGTGCACAATCGAACACTTGAGGATGAACTTGGGAGACAAAAGCACTTGAGTCCATTGAGGCTCACGCTTCAGTTTCAGTTGGACAAAACCCTGCCTAGCAGCAGCTTGGTGCGTACAAAAGACGCCAACCTTTTCAAAATTTGAAGAGAAAGGAAGAAAAAACGATGCAACAAAAGACGGAGAGAAGACATTATGGGCTGGCAATGAGGGATGAATTATTCAGCGATCACCAATAGTAGCGACTGCGAGCACTTTTATAGACTTCACGCCTGAGAAAAATGCCCATTTTTTATCTGCGAAATGTCTCCTTGGAGTCTTTACCGTTATTCAAACATGCCTTTCTCGCGCAGAACAATGATGCGTAAGACGAAGAGGGCAAAAATGTGTCAGAGTAATCAGTGCAGGCAGACTCCATCTTAACACTTGTTGCATTAAGACCTGCTGAAAATGAACTCTACAGGGTATCAGCAGCGCTGGGGCCGGCCTAGGCCAGTTGAATGCACATTTGAGAGTGTTATTTTTTTACTTCTAAAAATCAAACAATATATATATATTTTTTAAAAAAGGTTTAGATTGTGGACAAATGTTGCATTTAATTATTTAATAGGCCTACATGTTTGCCATGACGTGTTATTTTGGTTTTCTCAGTTTTACAGATCCTTTTTTTACGTTGTGGAATTGAACTGAGTGCAAGTGTAGTAGCCTATGCCACAGCACACACACTGCAATCTGTTTTATGCATGGGCTCTATAGTAGCGCTTTCCCCCATGGAAAGAGAGGTTTGCTGAACAAGAATAGCTGTTGAAACAAGGAAACTGATATTGACCCGACGTTTTTCTAACCTCCAACCGAATGCATACTTCAGTAATCGAGTTTGCTTTCGATGCCAAGTCGTCAGCAATGCCTCGCCGGTTTCTATGGAGGTGACAGGGTCACGGTGCGATCGCTCGCGTCATGCGCACTGTTACAATCCTTGCACATTATGTCCAGTCATTGCAATGAAAACCTTTTCTAGTAGATTAAATCGACTCCTTTATTTGTTCCCACTTTCATCTCGACACAAAACCCGCCCCCTTCCTCTACGCCTGGGGCGCGCATTCATCCAATATCTTTAGCCACTTTCCTCTCCCTTTTTCAGGAAAGACGTCTCGAATACAAATCAGTTGGTAATTAGTTTAACCAGCGACTTTCGATACGAGCTGGGATGAATGCTGGACGATAACGGGAGTAGAGCGAGAGTCGTAGTCAGTTCACTGTGTGTTGATTCTTCAGCGCAACAGATCAAGTTTCATCTAGAGCAGGTTTACTTTCAGAAGAAGCGCATGCGGTCAGATTGTCAGATCATCCTTATGATTGGCATGAGATGAAGTGTGTTCCATTTCAAAGTGTTGTAAAATGGCTGAAATTGGGAACACACTGGAAGTTGTTTTAGGCAGATATTCCATGATCAAGATTTGGAAGTATTGTTTCAAAAATCTCATCGCCACATGATCTTTACACTTGTGCTTGTTCACCAGAAAACCTCTCCAGCTTTGACTAAGTCTGTGTGTTTTCTTAAGTTAATCAAACAGTTTATTTTGTGGTTCATTCAGATGTTAATGGATTAGCATGATAAAAGTGTCAGGAGGATTCCCCAGTTGGCGAAATCTTCATTGACCCACTGTAGCGTTTTATTTCCCCTCAAAGGTAAACCCTTTAATGGGAACGTATTTCACTTCCATTATTTTACAGTGGGAGCTGTAATTTTTTGTTGACTTTACAACTCTCAATTAAAACTTGAACGTTTTTTTTCTCAGTATGAAAAGGGAGTTTTCTGGCCAAATATTGATTAAGTAGGTGTTTACTGAGTCTTTGGTTTTCCATAAGAGAGGCTGGCTGCCCCCTGCCCCTTGCTCCTCCAAAGCTATTGTTGTCTTCCCTTAAGTGTTGAGATCAAAGGCGGACCCTTTAGATTTATTTGTCTGGGAAAAGCCAGTATGGATGGCAGGGGGATGCTGGCTGCCCCCTCTCCACCCCACACTCCTCTGAAAGAGAATTCATTTAGCCATGTGTGGACCTGTGTGCTTCCAAAGGGAGTTCATTCATGTGTTACTTATTCATTTAATTATTTGATCAGGTAAAGTTTAGTGCTCGAATTGAGCTGCAGCTCTGCAGAGTAGGCGATGAAATTCTTTTTTAGTAATTTATCATCAGAATGAATGCATGAATGCCTGTGTATGACTTTTTTTGTGTTAAATTCAAGTTTTCCATTTATGTGATACTATGATTGTTGACATTTTGAGTAGTATTGGAAAATAATAGTAGTTTACCTCTCCATGGTAGTGGTAGCGTATATTTCAATAATATAGTTTGTCATTAATACCAAAATCATAATTTTCAAATGTTTGTTTTGATGGACAGAACTTCGATTTGAGGCTGTGAGGTGTCTCTAAAAAGCCCAACATGCTTAGACTTGGCACACAGTCCTACAAAAGGTTACATAGAAATCATCCATAAATATGTACACATAAACGGATGGTCGTTAATTGCATCCCGTCCTTTATACGGCACCATTAACTTCCCCTAACCGACAATTCTGCAGTCTCATTTGGCTAATTAAAAGCAACTTGAGTCATCAAAGCCAGAGAGCAGACTTGCAGATTTTCATTAACTGGTCGGGGTAAAAAAAAAAGAGGATTCAGAAATACAAACAGTCAAAGGGATAACTTTTTTTTTGAAAGGGAGCCCTGCAGAGGGCCAATTGAATAAGCCTAGTGCTTTGAGTTCTGCCATGGTGAACGCAGTCAACATGTAATAATTACTTTCATTGAGCCGCATTCCGACAATCTGCTGCCATTCTCCGCCAACCATTGTCCCCAAGTAGGCAGAGAGCCAGGGGGACAGAGGGAATCAAGGGCTGACAAAACATGAAAGATTTAGCTGCTTTTGTCAAAGAAACGGAGTAAGACTTTGTTTGTGTAAATAAAGTGGGGAACTCTCTCCTCTGTGCTTTGCACTGAATTGCTCTCAATGGGAGGAGGAAAAATGAGAGGAAGAGAAAAAAAAGAGAGAGGGGCAGTTTAGAAAGATCAAGTGTGTGTGTGTGTGTGTGTGTGTGTGCGTGCGCGCGCACGCGTGTGTGTGTAAGTGTGAGTGTGTGTGTGTGTGTGAGACAGAGAGAGAGAGAGAGAGAGTGAGAGAATATATGGTTATGTCTGTGTGTGAGAATGAAAGAGGGAAATGTCAAGTAATGATATCATTTGGGTATTATTTTTATAAATAGGCACACAAGCTAATAATTAAGAAATTGATTCAGTAATTACTGTGACATATTTACACAGACATGAAATACCTTTGCTAATATATTACTTTCAGCCTTACGTGCCAGTTTCTTTAACTGAATTTATTTTTAGTTTTTTCTTAAGTTTTCCCAACGAAGGCTTTATTAGATCTGAGGACAAATTTAACATGACAGCACACACAATCCGAAAAAAACCCTGAATGTGTTCTTCTCTTTACCCGTTTATAAGGGTGTGTTATTGACTTTTTCTGCGTTTGGTTGGCCTATTTTTAAAACTGCTTTTGTGATTCAGTCAGGGAGTTACAGAGAGAGAGAACACTGTTTTCCCCCCTAACAATAAACAAGGGGGCCCTAGTGCAACTTGTGGAATGCTTGCTACAGTCGTGATTCTCTCTGGACGCCCCGAAGGCATCAGGATATAGAAATATCTCTGTCTTATTCTCCAGGCGTCCTTTTGGCGGCCTTGGCTCTCCATGCCACTCAACGGAGCCAAACGCTCTATCAAAATAGTCCCCTTCTCATCATCTCGCAAGATCGCTGAAAAGCGTAAAAAAAACCACACGCACGCACACTTCCATTTTGTGTTGGCAACCCGAGAGCCTGCTCAGTTCATGCGGAGATACACACTGTGGTGTGTGTTGTTAATTTTCCATTATGAGGATATGATAACGGTTTATCATTTTTCCTTCTGCTCCCCCCATTTTTTTTGTCCCTTCGCCCATCCTCTCTCCAGAGAGTGCACTGCTCTTGCGCAGTCGTTCTCCCGGCGTGATAAACAAGAAAAAGAAAAAGAAAGAGAACAAAACAAGAGAAGAGAGAAGAGAAAACTCGCTTATCTGCAAATGAATGCTGCCTCTATGCTTCATTAAAGTCTCTTTCTGTGTTGGCGCTGGCATTGTGATCCTCTGATATTAATTCAAAGGACAATTAATGAATGCAACCCATCTTTGAAGTCGGGGGCTGGGGGCATAGCCTGGGTCGGCCCCCGCGAGCTGATGGACTCGCCACATTCAGCCTGCCCCGTCCCTGAAAGACAGTTTGAAGTGGCTGAAAGAGACCTGGCCAATGGAAGGTCAAGGAGAATAGCCCTGGCTGAAAAAGAGCTCTCTATTGCTTGGAAGTATTAGCCAAGCAAAACTTCTTTTTTTTTTTTTTTTTTTTTGCTGGCCAGGGTGGAGGATGAAAAGGAGGAGCTGGAGGAGGTCGAGGGTGGAGGAGGTGTAGCCCCCGCAACAAAGCGCCACAATGAGATGCTTAATTGAGAAAAGCCAGACAGCTATGTCAATCACTTAACTTGTAGAACCTCACTTTTAAACCGCCATATGATTGAAATTCGTTTTTCCTCCCCTCGGGAATCAGCTCCACTGAGAAAGGGATATTTAGTGAGTTTTAGACCCCCGAAACTCAGTCTGCCCGAGAACTCATTTTTGATGTAAACAAACAAACACGCAAATCAGCAGTTTCGGTGGCCAAGGTATTATGGTTGTTTTGGCAAATTAATTTTGTCAGCATGTTTGCAGTGTGTGTCCTAAGATGAGTCTGGCATGAACCAGTCAACTTCTACAGTAAGGCATTGTTAGTTTAGTCACTGCTTTATATAACTTGCATGGCTGGGAGCTTTTGCCATGCCTCAAGCCAAATTTCCAATAATACTATGTAATTTCAGATTTGTGTCAGACATTCTCACGAGAAAATAAATGCTCTTTTGTTAAAAATGTTTCATGAATTTAAGTTTGACTTTCTGAGGCAAAATGCCCTCTATAATTTATGTAACTTGGGCCAACCCAGACAAGCCAGTCTTTTTTAAAGAAAGCTGCCATTTTAATAGATCTGGTTGTCATTCACATGGATCAGATTGCTTGATAGTTTGAGTAATGCGATTTTTACTTCAGAGATTCTGATAAAGCAACCTTAACACAACTATTGAAGTTGTCTTCAAAAATATGATTCTGCATTCGTTATGACAACAACAAACATGAGGAAGTGAATGGCCGTAATGGAATTGTTTTTGTTGTTTAAAAAAACCTCACTCATGAAGATGACTTCATTGAGTGCCTAGTGTTCCTGTAGCTGAAGTTCATTTAAAAAAAATCAATTTCAATTCAATGTCATGGAATCGCTGCTGTAATTGTGTATGTCTGTACTGTTCGTCACTTTGGATAAAGGCGCCTGCTAAATGAACAAATATGAAGGCATTTTTTTTCCAGTTGCTACACGTTACAGTAGCTTGTTTGCTCTGGTGAGTGCGAAGGGGAGTTAGCTGAGCTGGTGAGCAGAGAGGTAGGCCATATCTCCCTCTGCCTGCCTGCCTGCCTGCCTGCTTGCCTGTGTGCCTCCCCAGAGGAGTGGGGCAGGAGAGAGAGGGCTGCCTGGGTAGGGTCAGAGGGGAGCGCCGGGTCACGGGCAGCTCCAGCTTCCACTGGGCAGGAAGTGAGGGTTAAAATAATGTTTTTGTTCATGGTGACAGGTAGCGGCTCCCCACGCGTGGCTCGAGGAGACCCAGAGGATTAGAATGGACTGAGAAAAAGGGAGGGAATTGTGTGTGTGTGTGTGTGTGTGTGTGTGTATGTGGAGGGGTGGGGGGTGGGGGCTCATACTGTATTTGCTCAAAATGTTCAATGATGAGCTCTTCAAAAGTGGTGCATTGAAACAGGCCATGAGTGAATGTGGGGGCAAACTCACACCTGGAGAGAGAGGGGGAGGGAGAATGATGGAGAGAGAGAGAGAAAGAGAGAGAAAGAGAGAGATAGAGAGAAAGAGAGAGAGAGAAAGAGAGAGAATGATAGAGCAGAATAGGGAAGTTGCCCAGGGATGGATGATGGTGTGTGTGTGTGTGTGTGTGGCGCGAACGGGCCGTCTCAGAGCTGCCCGGTGTGGCGCCTGTGCTTTGTTCCAGCGCCCGAGGGCACTGCCACCGTGAAAAGCGTCACCTCTGTCACGGCACGTCGCCGTAATAGCCGCGCCACGCTGTGCCTTTCGGAACGCCCCCGTGTACCCCTTTTCACGCCACATGTCCCCCAACAATGAGCCGCCACATTATATGATAATGCATCTTTTTATTCCATCACTCCATTTTTATAGTCGGGGCCTGGTTCGGAACCCTGTTGCATGCCATGCAAATTTTCCCCTTTCGTCACCTTTTTTTTCTCTTTTTCCTCCAACCTCCCCTCGAACCCCATCTTTCTCCCCATCCCTTCCCCACTCTCCTCACTCCCACCCTGGGCAGCTGGGGGGGCTGGGCCCTCTTTAGCAAGTCAAGTGAGTCCCAGTCCTCTCTCTTAACAAAATGTCCAGCCCAGATGGGCCCATAAGCTGTCAGTTAACCATTCTCCCGCCCGCATCTGCCGACTCTCGATGTACTGTTTTATTCACTCGGGCAGTCACTTACTGGGACGCCGGCTCAAAAGAGCAGTGCCACTTCGCTGCGCAAATAAATACTTCATTTGTCTCTTCTGCCTTTTGTTTTGTTTGGGGAACACATGTCACCAGCTCAATTGCCCTCCTATTTAACTGCCCCCCGGAGGACCCGCTGCCTCCCCCCTTCAGGGACTATAAACTGCCCATATGGCCGGCCTCTCTTCTGCCTCTCTGCTCCTCAGTGCGTGTTCTCCCTCCTCTCTCCTGGCTCCCTGTTTCTCTGTGTTACTGTTGGGGCCTTTTCTCTCCACCGTGTTGCCTCTCGTCTGTGAGTCGGACGAGCACATCTTTGAAAAGAAACTCTGTCTACCTGTGGATTATCTGTGTATCTCCTTGTCGTTTGTGTGAGTGTGTGTGTGTGCGTGTGCGTGTGTGCGTGTGTGTGTGTGTGTGTGTGTGTGTGTGTATGTGTGTGTGTGTGTGTGTTCTTGTGCTGATTTGGCATATGTGCTCCCAACAACCTGTTCCCCTCTCCAAGGCCAACATTGCCATGTGAGTGCAGTCTCCTTTGGTTAGCATCTCGCTGCCCTGACCCGTTGCTGAGCGGTAATTTACGGCAGTTCAGTTCGCTGTTTTTTTTTTAATCCACACAGGGCCAGTCTCTCTGCTCAAATAAGCCGGGGATTCATACAGACCCCTGCTTTACATGTTCCTGCCGCAGGTGGAAGTGATTGGGAGTGGAGGGGATAGTCTGCGTTTGTGTGTCTGTGTGTGTGTGTGTGTGTGTGTGTGTGTGTGTGTGTGTGTGTGTGTGTGTGTGTGTGTGTATGTGTGTGTGTGTATGTGTGTGTGTGTGTGTGTGTGTGTGTGTGAGAGTGTGTGTTTGTTGAGCTGAGGTCTCCTTTCTTGCCCTGTCAGAGCCCTCGCTCGCCGACTTGATAAATGGTTCCACTCGGTTCAGGTTGGGGCGCTTTTGACAGTGCACCTCCTTTGTTGCGCTGGGGAGGGGGCAGCTGCGGCCCGCATACAAATGGCCAGCTTGGTAAAAGATTTGAGCACCTTGCGCTGCGCTTTTTACTTTTTTATCGTGTCAAAGACACCCCCAGAAACGTAACCAAAGCAAAAAAAGCTGATATGGCCCCCAACTTTATTTGTGCTTTTACCATATAGCCTACAGTCTTGCTTTCACCCCATTCCTCTCTCTCTTTCTCTCTCTCTCTCGCTCTCTCTCTCAATCTCTCTCTGTCACTCATTCACACATTTTGCCTCGCTGTCTTTGTGCTGCGTTATTTAAATCTGAGTCCATTTCTGCTACTGGAGACCTGTTGCACAGCGTTCGCAAAGTTCTGTAACTATCCATTCTCTGTGCAGTTAGAGAAGTTCACACCACATACACCCCCCCCCCCCCCCCCTCCCGAGCATCGCACACCATCTCTTCTTTCTTCTCTGTGTTTTGCACAGTTCTCTCCGAGCTCCACGCTGTCTGGTCTGGGTTGTCTGTTTGATTCTTTCTCTGTGTGGGAGACAAAGATGGTGTGGGGCGACAGGGAGGGGAGAGCCACACGTGAAAAGGGGCTTTTCAGCAGCGTCTGACTGAGAGGAAGGCAGCTGAAAGGGGGGACTGCGCGCTGCTCTCTGGTCAGTTCAAGGTATGCCTTTGTGAGGTGCCACCGAGCTCCGCCGGAGAAGCGGTAGGGGACTTCCTGTCCTGGTGCACGGAAGCCTCTCTGTCCGTGCCTGTCTGTCCATCTCCTCTCCTCTCCTGTGTCCGTCACTCCCTCCCACAGCCCATCTATCTGTCCCTGAGTCTTTTTAAAATCCATCCGTCACTCGTTCCTGTCGGCTGCTGTATTGTTTACAGACTGAGGCTGTGCTTGTGCATTTGTTTTGTGTGGGGCAAAGAAACTTCCGGATGTTCTGCAGGCAGTGTTGTGTTGTGGCCACTGTAATTGATATGATGCTTCAGCACTGTGTGAACGGTGATTTTTCTTCCCCGGCCTCGAGCGTGGATTTTCTTGTTGAGTGATTGTTGTTTTTCTCGGGGGGGATTGGCGGCCCCCCCTGTGCCACGCCGATGGTCACCTCGGGACGTGAGCTCTGTGTGACAAGGTGGTGTTTAAGCGCCGGACGGCAGGAAAAGATGGCTGCCGCTGAGGGCCGGTGCAGGAGAAGTAACGCAGAGCGGACCTGACGGGAGGCAGCGTGCCACAATTAGGTTAAGGAGCCGCGCGCGCTCCACACACCCCCTGCTCCCCCCGGCCATTGAAACCCATCCCTCCCTCTATCTGCCCTCCTCACACAAACCCCCACCCCTGCCCCAAAAATGTCCAGGTGCCTTTGGGCTCCCACAACCCATCCACCATCCCAACCCCCCTCCCCCCCTTTCGCCGTAACCCTCCACCCCTCCACCCTACGGCCCCTGTAACCCCCTGGCTGAGGAGGAGGAAGGATTGGGGGCTCCCCCCTGCTGTGCCCCTCCCGAGCCCCAGTGGCCCCACTCCGGCCCTCTTTGTGCCCCCCCTCCACCCCCACCCCGCTCCCCTGCCGGGCAGGTGACAAGGCCCTCAATGCGGACCAAGGCAGCCGTGATGGATCCCGCAGATGGAGCGTGGAAATTGCTAGAAAAGGCTCCATCCACAGGCCGCTCCTTACAGCCCAACAAAAGGCAGCCAAATAACTCAAAGAGAGAGGGAGAGAGGGAGGGAGAGGGAGAGGGAGAGAGGGAGAGAGAGAAAGAGAGACTTCGAGAGGGGGAAAGAGAAAGAGAGAGAGAGAGAGCGCAACAGAAAGAAAGAGAAAGGGGTCCATAAGATGACAAAAGTAACACTGTCACATGCTATTAACTCACAGCCTGTGATGGAGTGCTTTTCGCGGCAGTTACTGATAATAAAAAAAATGAAAAAGAGAGGGAGAGAAAGAAAAGAAGACAGAAATGAAATAAAAGAGGGAAGGAGAAGGAGAGGTCCTCCACCCCCACCCTGCCGCCGGGAGCCTCTCCCTCAGTGTGTAGACGCTTCTCCTGGAGTCTCTTGTGTTCGCCTCCGTTCTGCTTTTAAAGCCCGCTTTGTGTGTGCTGTTATTTGTTTATCAGCGTCTGTGGTCGTCCCATATAAAAGGGGTGTTTATTTATTAAGATGTTTTTACGGCTAAAACAGAAAAGCAACATCCTCTTAGTTTATCATTTGCCCACATTTGGTTTGGAGGTAGAGTTGTCCTATTGAAAACAAAAAATGTATTTGGATGTCATTTCTTGGGGCCCTGTGTTTTCATAAACAGTGCGTTGCATCATGTCTGGCTGTTTCTTCCATGACCTGTCAAGTTTCCTGCCTCAGTGCCACAGAGTGTAATGAAAACCTCTTGGGCACGCAGAGAGAGCTTTTGTTGTGTAACGTTTGGAGAAATTCTCTGCACTCGCGCCGTCCAGTGCATGTCACAGCAGTGGCGTTCCTCACGGAAAGCTGCCGATATGAGAGGTCTTGACTGACCTGTGGGCTTGTGGACGGCTGCGGTCTGTGCCCTGGCGCCTGTAGTCCCGATGTAATGAAGAGCTCTCTCTCTTCCGCTCCTCTCTCTCTCTCTCTCTCTCATTCCTTTTCCTTTCCAACCCTCTGTCTGTCCATCTCTCTCTCTCTCTCTCTCTGTTCCCTCTCTCCCTCCATCCTGCCCCCTCCCCTGCCCCGGTGTCTGGAGAGTGCGGCAGTAGAGACGCTCCGTGGGTTGAATCCCAGCGTTGGTGCCCGGGCCGGCGCTCTCTCTCTCTCTCTCCCTCCCTCTCTCCCTCTCTCTCTCTCCTCTCTCTCTCTCTCTCTCTCTCTCTCTCTCTCTCTCTCTCTCTTGCGCTGGCAGCCAGGAGCAGCGTTTCCTGAGCAGTTCCAGGGAGTTCCCCACAGAGACACAGACACAGATGGAGACACAGACGGAGACAGAGGCCCCTACTTGTGCAGGACTCCCTCTCTCTCTCTCTTTCTCTCCCTCTCTCTCCCTCTCTCTCTCTCTCTCCCTCTCTTCTTCTCCTTTTCTTTTAATTAAAGCTCTCAAAATCGGGAGCTGTCTCTGCGTCAGGCACCAGTCTACTGAATCCCTGTCTCTTCGTACCATCCTCCTCCTCTTCCTCCTCCATGCCCGCTGTGTGTGTGGCTTGTGTTTGTGTGTGTGTGTGTGTGTGTGTATGTGTGTGTGTGTGTGTATGTATGTGTGTGTGTGTGTGTGTGTGTGTGTCCTTAGCCTTTTTCGCTTTTGTGCCCGCAGCTTGAGCTGTACTTTCTGCTGTGGTGGCCAGGCCTACGGAGGTGATATGAGAGAGAAACACGCTGGTCAGGGCATTCAGGGGCTTGTCTGTCGGCCGGGTGTGTGTGTGTGTGTGTGTGTGTGTCTGTCTGTCTGTCTGTCTGTCTGTGTGTGTGTGTGTGTGTGTGTGTGTTTTGTTTTAAGGCCAAAGAAAGGAGTGGGTTTTGTCTTTCCATTCTCAGCCATCTGTGGGTAAAATATCGTCTCGAGAGAGAGAGAGACAGAGAGAGAGAGAGGGGGAGAACGAGAGAGAGAAAGAAAGAGAAAGAGAGAATGAGCACGAAAGAAGGGAGCTGAAGTCTCAGAAGCAGCAGATGCGTCCGCATGTTTGGACCATGGGTTTTGCTTTTTTTCACACAGAGACGTGGCCGACGGACAATAGGCGACTGTCACGCTAGTTTGAGGTGCCTAATCATTATTTAATAGACTGGCAACCCATTCGACACCCCCACCCCCACCACCACCACCCCCACCACCCCCACCACCCCTCCCCTTCCCCTTCTCCCCAGTCAGTGGTGCCTGGTCCCCCCCTGGGCTTAAAGACCCGGCTCACACACTCACATACTCTTCTGCTGAATTAGGCCTGAAAGGCGCTCGCTTTCTCCCCCAACTTAGACTGAGCAAACAGATAAGCGAACACCTGCGTGGAGCGCCGGCCCCTGGCGGCCCCCGGTCCCCGGACGCTGAAAGCACCCTCGACTGAGCTGCCGCCGCTGGCCTCAATGGCCCCTGTGTCAGGGGGGGTAGACACCGCACACACCCCGGGGGCCTCCGCAAGCGGCTCTTTGGGGACAAAAGAAGCCGAAATTGAGTAAACATATCATAAAAGAGTCATATTTGGGATATGAAGGGGAGGGATAGGGATTATAGGGAGGATGGCAGGGGATGTGTGCGTGTGTGTGTGTGTGTGTGTGTGTTTATATATGTGTGTGTCTGTGTGTGTGTGTGTGTGTGTGTGTGTGTGTATGGATTGGGAATTGGCTGGAATTAGATTCACAATTTAAGCTCTAAATCCTACATCCCAGGATCTGACCACCTGTTGGTTAGGTGTGTTCAAAAGCTTTCACATGCTTTATTCTCAGATCGTTTGATATATTTATCATGAAAATGTAACGGTTGTGGTTATGACTGAAGACCTACAAGTTATTGGTTAAGTTTTGGTGAAGTGTTTTGGTGAAGGGGCGGCCATCTTGGAAGTGAATAAAAAACAAATTCAGTTTGGTAGTTCAACAGCCACGACCTACAACTGATCTGCTTTGGTGGAAGGAAGGAAGGAATGTTGTGAAGTGAATAATTTGATAAAGAATATCATAACTGTGTGAATAATTGGCTAATCGTACGTCTGCGTTCATTTCTCCCCCAGCGAGTCACTCTGACGAGGGCTCTGACGTGGACTCGGAGCCGGGCCTGCCCCTGAAGAGGAAGCAGCGGCGGAGCAGGACCACCTTCACGGCGGAGCAGCTGGAGGAGCTGGAGCGGGCCTTCGAGCGCACGCACTACCCCGACATCTACACCCGGGAGGAGCTGGCCCAGAGAGCCAAGCTCACGGAGGCGCGCGTGCAGGTGAGATACGGGCACACACAGGCACACACACACACACACACAAGGCACAAATGCACACACGCTCACAGACGCACACGCACATATGCACATTCGCATGTGCGCACAGTCCACACACACACACACACACACACACACACGCACACACACACGCACACGCACACGCACGCATGCGCACAAACGTGCACACGCGCCTGCACACACACACACACACACACACACACACACACACACATACACACACATACACATATTTTAATCCAAATCCAATCCATCCATAAGATGATCCACATCCACTAGAGTTTCCAGCTGGTTTCACCTTTGATGCCCCCCCCCCCGGCTCACTCTGCCTCCTCTGAGTAAACCCCCCCCCCCCTGCTCTGCCCATCCTCTGGAGGGTACCCGCTCCAGGCCCAGTCGGATGTGTGGCATACGGATGCTAAATGGGGACTGGCACACTGCCCCTGTCTCTCCTCCCCTCCAGCCGTCAGTCACATGACACCCCCTCCACTCCACACACAAACACACACACAGCCTCTTAGTGTTAGCCACTTCCTGTTTGTGCTAATCTTAAGGGGAAACCAACCCCCCAAATAGTTCCTTGCTGGTTCCTGTTTTTTTTTTTTTTTTTTTTTAAAGCTGTTTTTATTAAGGATCCTTATTGAAGAGACATTTAATGCAGTTAGGGTCTGAATTAGACCCTCTGACCGAAACCCGTGACTGGGTTCCATAAAGCCATGATGTCACCAGCCTTGACCAGCACAGATGTCTAGATTAGTATCTAATTAGCTCCCAGCAATGTGTGAACCCACAAAGGCACACGACACACACACACACATACATACAACCACACACACACACACACACACACACACACACACACACACACTTGAGGACTCACAAAGCCACCCCACACAGTTTTAAACAAAAGGCCCTATTCAACGACCACGTGACCTTCTACATGCAAAACAGCTTTTGCTAACTCACATCTACTTGGAAATGACAACGTTGTCTGTACGTCTCCTTTTCTTGTCTCCAAGCTAACACATTTGAATAATTTTTCCATTTTCCCTTCTTTTTTCCCCCCCTCCCTCCTTCTGCTACTCCCTCCATCCCGACAGGTCTGGTTCAGCAACCGGAGAGCTCGCTGGAGAAAGCAGGCCGGGGCCAATCAGCTTATGGCCTTCAACCACCTAATCCCTGGAGGGTTCCCCCCCTCGGCCATGTCCAGCCTGCAGCCCTACCAGCTCTCCGACAGCCCTTACCCCCCCTCGTCCATATCGCAAGGTAGCCCAGGCTCCTCAGGGCTCAGGCGCTGAGTCAACGATGACCAGGAAGATAGAGATAACGATACAGAAAGTAGATCAGGCTGAAGTTGCAGTTGTTTTTGTGATCGCTTGTGTCCTACTTAGTTTGATTGAATATCAAGCGCAATGCATCATAGGTTGTGTAAAGGGATAGTTAGTTTAATTGACCTACTTGTGTCAAAGCATCGCTTGGAGTTAATGGGGCAATATTTTGTGTCCTGATTCCTGATTCTGTTCTCCGTCCTGATTCTATTGCCGTAACACCGTTTTCCCTCTTTCTCTCTTTCGCTCTCTCTTGCTCTCTCCCTTTATCATCTCTCTCTTTCTCTCTCTCCCTCCCTCGTTCTGTCCAGCAGTGTCGGAGCAGGCCAGCACAGTGCACCGGCCCCAGCCTCTGCCCCCGACCTCCGTGCACCAGTCGGGCCTGAGCTCCTCGGGGGGTCAGGACGGCAGCTACTGCCTGGCCTCCGGACGCCACGGCTTCTCCGGCTACTCCGAGAGCTTCGTGCCGCCGCCGCCCGGCCACTCCAACCCCGTCAACCCCGCCATCGGCAACGGCCTCTCCTCTCAGGTAGGTCCGACACGCATCGCCGTTCAGAGGAGCCACACCTGCTTTGAGTTAACGTGAGCCTGCGCGGAGTTGAGCTGTTTTCCCCTTGCCACCATTGCCCTGTGCTTGACCCCTCGGGAGTTTAAGCCTCGGGGCTCTATCAAAAGCGCTTTTGAGAGAGCGTGCATTGCCCATGGTGCTATGCTCATCAATAGAAGTGATGGGAACGGAATTGTGTTTGTGTTACCATGGCGAGATCCTGGACTTGTGTGGACAAGGAGGCTGTTGATTCTGTTGATGTGTGGTGTTTGTGTCAGAGGCAGTCAGTAGCTGCTATGTGTGTGTGTGTCTGTAAGGTTCAGGGTGTCATTGGGATGTGTCTCGTTCCAGTGACCACACAGGAAAGCAGATGCACAGCTTGATGAAGTGTGAAGGAGATAGAGAGAGAGAGAGGGAGAGGGAGAGAGAGAGAGAGAGAGAGAGAGAGAGAGAGTGTCAGGCGGTCTGTGACACAAATGAGAAGTGAAAAGACAATTATGGGAGATTACACACTCATCAGCAGCTATCAGACACTCCCTGAGCCGCGCAAGCCCCTCTAACAGGCAGAAAATGAGCTTTGAACAGTCACAAAGGGTGCCCAGGCCAGCGCGCCGCAGTGCATGCTGGGAGCGCTCCGTGGGCAAGCTGAAGATTCTCAGGCCTGGCTCTGGCTCGTCACGATGGAAAAAAAGGGAAAGAATTTTGCCTCAAGCGTTTTCTCTCTTTCTTTCTGTCCTCTTTTTCTCTCTCTCTCTCTTTCCTAAAGAGGACTGTATAGCCTGGGGGGACACATGTGAGAGCTGTATCCTGTTTTCAACCCCCGCCGCCCCCTCCCCGTCCAAAAAAAAAGAGAAAAGATCAAGCTGAAAAAAAAACGTACACTCACAAGAAAACAAAAACAACAATTTACTAAAAGATTCAAACACGGCGCTAAATTAAATGGTGTCTCTGTTGCTCGCTCCCACAGCTGCACACTCAGATGGGTAAGCTTTTCCATCACATGAACACGCAGCTAAGTCACAATCACAAAGCCCATCCAAGCCCTCTTGGCCTGTTGCTGCCGCCACTGCTGCTGCTGCTGCTGCTGGTGCTGCTGGTGTTTTTGTAGTGTGGGCCTGTTTGAGTTTATCTTGTGGCGAAAAAAAAGAAAGAAAAAGGGGGGTGCGCAAACTTAACATCGTTAGGTGACCCTTCCCTAGCCAGAGGCCATAGGGCCACTTACCTCACCCCCTCAGAATGTGGACTGTTTTCGGCATTAGTGATCTCAACTGCCGCGCGAGGTCGAGTGTCGGGCCGTGGCGTGTTATGCGAGCAGATTCGGGAGCCTGCCCCGTGGAGGGTCACCCCGGTGATGGGAGGACTGACCCGCAGTCCTTCGTCGTCTGCAACGGCAATTACCGAAGGCGGCGGGCGTCTTAATTGCTTCCGATGAGAGTCGATCTTCAGTAATCTTGTGTATAATTTATGCAAACGACTCTCTTTTTGTTTTAATTTGTCTAATGTGTGTAAATGCATGGGAGCTGTTGAACGCACCCGCTTGATGATCTGTTCCAGCGTGACAGAGTGGAGGGTGGAGAGTGGCACACGCACAGCACTTATGGAAAGCAGCGCGAGCGTCTTACAGATGATTATACGATAATTACGGTTAATAACAGAGGCATATGAGATTCTGGTTTCAATATATATTATAATTTATATTCCAGGAAATGGGAAAAGGAGTAGAAGACATGGAATGGAGTTCGTAGACATGAAGAAATGCGCGGTTTCAACAAGATTATATATGGAGCCTAATTCCAATTCCAACTGACTGATACAAGAATACATTGTAATTTCCTGACAGGCAGAGACGCGAGTTAGAATTTTGTGACTTGATTGCTATTAGTCATCAGTGGGTTCTATGAATTTTGGTTTTGGAAGTGGCCCCCGTTTTGACTTGGTTACAGTATGAATGGGCTGGAGTGTTTGGCGTTGGGGGCTGGATGTGGGGTGGTGGTGGGGAGTGTGTGCGGGTGTTAGGAGTCATGAGGTGTCTGCTGGCGCACTCCTCCCTCCCTCCCTCTCTCTCTCTCTCTCTCTCTCTCTCTCTCTCTCTTCTCCCTGCATCTTTGCCTTCCTCCCGCTCTCTCTGTTTTCTCTACAGATCTCCCTCCCTCTCTCTCTCTTCTCTCTCCCTCTCTCTCCATCCCTCCCTCCCTCTTTCGCTCTTCTCTCCCCTCCCTCCCTCTCTCTCTCTCCATCCCTTCCTCCTTCCCTCTCTCTCTCTCTCTTCTCCCTCCCTCTCCATCCCTCCCTCCCCCCGGTGTCCCGGGCTGTGGCGCGTCAGGCGCTCTGATCCGCTGCATACCACAGGGATGGGTTCTCAGCAGCGCTGCGAGTGCGCTGGCTTTTCACCCCCGCGGGACCTAATCCCCGGAACAACCTCGAAACAGAGACACCCACCCTCAGGACCCCACACTGCTGCTGCTCGTGTCAAGCACACACACACACACACACACACACATGCACACACACGCACACATGCACACACACACATACACACACATAAATGTGGACACAAATACACACACATACATACTGGTACTGTATATAAAATGCATACAAACACACACACACACACGCACGCACGCACGCACGCACGCATGCACGCACACACACACACACACACACACACACACACACACACACACACACACACACACACACACACAAACAACAAGATGCCATTTAACTTTATTGCTACTGGTTTACAGTAAAAACAAAGTGTAGCAACTACCTCGTTGGTGTGTGTGAATGGAACACCCCAGCCACAGTCCCTAATCTGTCTGCTGTCTGATTCAGCAGCCTGCCATTCTCCAGCGCTGTCTTGCGTCTGTCTTTTATGGTGTGATGTTTTGACCATTCCCACTTCCACTTTACATGCTGCTCTGGCTCACCACCGCACCCTCCGGCCCTCCACCCCACCCCACCCCACCCCAGCCCAGCCCACCCCAGCCCAGCCTAGCCCAGCCCAGACTTCTGCCACGCTGAGAGATGAATGGGGGCTCTTGACCTCCATGTGTTTCCGATTTGTCAGGAGTCACACATCATGGTGCTCTTCACAGGCGTTAGCTCAGATTCCTCTGACAGCGCTCCTGTAAATTATGCTCTCGCTCCAACTATGTGTGTGTGTGTGTGTGTGTGTGTGTGTGTGTGTGTGAGACAGACAGACAGAGAGAGACAGAGCAGGGTGTGAATGAATGTTTGACTGTCTGTGTGTGTGTTTATGAATGAGAGAGAGAGAGAGAGAGAGAGAGAGAGAGAGAGAGAGAGAGAGAGAGAGAGAGAGAGAGAGTATGAATGAATGTCTGAATATGTGTGTGCGTGTGTGTGTGTGTGTGTGTGTGTGGTTGTGAGAGGGGGGGGGGGGGGGTGCTACAAGGTGGGAATGTAGAATCTCCTATACATATTTCCGCTCTCATTTCCCTCCGCCTGTAGTGTTCGGTGGGGCCAGTGCCGTGCAGCTGTTGAGGATGAATCACCTTGGGGATGTCTTGACCCCCGACGGTGCTAGAAGGAGCTGGAGCCACACACATTGATATAGTCGAACACACATGTTCTCATGCTCTCTCCCCCCACACCATCACACAGATGCTGATTCTATCAGCACATATGAATATGTGCACTCAGGAACACACATACATGTACAGTACACACACACACATGGGCAGGCACATACACACACAGAAAGCACATACACACACACACACACACACACACACACGTATATACAATCACATGCATACAGTCATATGATCGCATGGAGGTATACACATAAATGCCCGCACATTCTTTCTCTGTCTCTGTGTGTGTCTCTCTCTCTCTCTCTTGTGCATGTACACACACACACACACACACACACACACACACACACACAAACACACATACACACATAGGCACACACACACACACACACACACACACACAGGTCCTGTGCAAAAGCGTTTAGCGTGCGGCCATGCTCCCTGGTTCCCACGTACTGCAGGGCCCCTCTCTCCGCTCGGCGGCCTCTCTCCTCTCGGACACGCTGGATTTAGGAATCTAAGGATGCCTGACCCTCTCAGGCACGGTACAGCACCAGCCGGGCGCGAGGGAAGCCCACAAATCCTCTTTTTTTCCCTCTTCCACTTTTCCCCCCTCTCTCTCTCTCTCTCTCTTTCTCACTCTCTCTCTCTCTTCTCTGTGGTGTTGCCTCCTCGTCTGAACACCCCATGCTCCATGCGCGAGATTCATTTTAGGAAAATGTTACTGGGGTAAAGAAACACAACGCTGGCGCACTCCGAAAATGACCACTCAGTTGGTCGGTTTGTGAGCTGGGAAATGATTTAAAGGGAAACATGTGTCGAGCGGAATGGGGGAATAATGTATCTCTTATGTTTTTTTGTTTTGGGGGGTGGGGAGAGGGGAGGGGTCGGTAGGCAACCTGCTTTAAATTAATCATTAACAGAGCGCAGAGTTTGGATCAGTGGGAATCGATTAATTCAAAGTAGCATTTGGACCTTGTCATCATTTTTCAAAGAATAAATGGATGTTGAAGGCCTAGCCTGTGCTATACTGTAGGTCTCCTTGGTAGTTTTATTTTTTTGAAGCCCCTCTCATTGCTGTCATTACTTGGACCTATTAGACATGGGGATTCTGAATCATCTCGCTAAAAAGTCAGACCACAAGGACGCTCTTTTACGGCCCATCACCGTTGTTTGTCATCTTGAATAAAACAGTTGTGTTCTGGATGCTGGTGTTGGGCCTTTAAAAACATTAGCGGTATTTAACGTCTTCCAAAAGAGCGTTTGTGTGAGCTGCTCACTGGATAAATTGCATTTACCGGTGTCTCAGGTTTGTCAGGTTGTCATTTTAAAAAATGCACAATGTACTGTTGGCTTGTCACAGGACATTTTAGAATAAAATTTCATGCGATCTGATCCACATCAACCCTCATTTCCACCCTGTTACTGTTAACGATCCCACACTGCTCCACTGCTTCTGTACTTTACGGCGTTGCTCTGCCTAATGTCAGGCAAGAACTCTGCTTCTCCATACAAAGGCTACATCGTGAATACCACCAATGATAATTTTATTAATGTACTGTATATTTTTGATGACATGTATTGTATATATATATATATATATATATATATATATATATATATATATATATATGACATGCATATATATTTACCGATTTTGTTATGTTTTATATTTTCTCTGCACGTTACGCATATATTTGTTTATAATAATCGTGTCTTTGAACACGTTTGACTGCATGACGCTGATTGTGACCGTGCTGGTCTGACAGTCCCTCTCCTCTCTCTCCCTGTGTCCAGGTGATGGGTCTGCTCAACCCCGGCGGAGTGCCCCACCAGCCCCAGGGTGACTTCGCCCTCTCGCCCCTGACGGGCGGCCTGGAGCCCAACGCGGGCATGCCCACCAGCTGCCACGGCTCCCAGCGTCTGGAGGGGCTGCCCGGCTTACCCAGCATGCCCACCCTGCCCAGCTCCCAGTCCTACTGCCCCCCCACCTACAGCTCGCCCGCCTACAGCGTGGACCACGTCACCTCCTACCAGTACGGCCAATATGGGCAAAGTAAGGTGAATACCACACAGTTACTCATTCTAACCGTTAGCAAGAGTTACTTAGAGCAATTGTTTATCTATTTTCTGGGGAAAGTGTTTGACACCAAAATATGTATAAAATGTATGTATTTTCTTTACTTTGGATCATAGAGTGTGTGAGTTCTCTATGTACACGCGACAGGGGTGTAGTATGTTAGCATGGACATGGTCAGTTACCCCTTTTTCCGTCTGTATGACATCAAAAGCTCCGTGCAATGATGGAGTCCATTTTAGTGAGCCGTCTTGATTTATACCACGTTGATTGTATTTAGATTTCGACACAGGTCACATATAATACAGTTCAAATTTGATACAACTGGGGGACACGAGGCCGCTTTCCTATTCAATCATTTATTACTTTCGAGAACATTCCAGACTTTTTTTCCCCCACATCCACTCTTTCATCATTGAACCTTAGGTGTTCTTTTTCAAAATATGACCACCCTCATTTTTTCAAACGAAACATGATAAGTGGACCTCCAGAATCAAGAGTCGAGAGACCCGAGCGAGTAGATTGCGCTCACCTCAAGAGGCGAACAGTTCAGGCACCTGAAGTTTACATAAGACAGCGCGCGTCTCTCGAAACCTGTGCGGTGGCCGTCGGTAAAGGGGGTGTGCGTGTCGTCAGCGATCCTCGGCCGCTCCGTGCACGCACCCGACCTCGCGTGACCCCTGTGTGATGAGCTCGCCCATCAAGCCTCGGGGGTCGCTCACCTAGCCATGTAATGACCCCGGGGTAACGTTGATCCGCCCCATCATCCGCGCGGCAGACCCCGGCGAGCGGCTCTCGGCCAAAGTGTGTTTGACAGAAGCGGGGAGAGACAGAAGGGAGGTTGTAGCGGTGGGGGGGTGCAGGGGAGCGGAGCGGAGCTGGATGCAGGGGACCACATGTAGAATGCCCCATCAGCGACGACATCTTGATGTTATTAATTTGCTGAGCCCCCAGACCCACGTGCAGCTCGCGGGGAGCGGGAGACGTGGAGGTGGGAGGGAGAAGGGGGGAGGGGGGTGGGGGTCTTTTTTTGCGGGGAGCAAAATGGCCCCTGGCAGCCGGCGATTGGAACCATGTGTATCTGGCAGAGGTCAGCCCCAGAGTTGTTATTGATCACTGGCCCTGATCCACCGAGTGCTAGCCAACTCGCCCCCCTCCAACCGCCACCCCTCTCCAAAAAAAAGTTAGGAACGCCCCGAAAGTCTGTTCCTTTTCTCTCTCTCTCTCCCCTCCCTCGCACTCTCTCTCTCTCTCTCTACCTCCATCAGAGCGTGTATATCGCATGCCAGAGAGAACCCCACTCTGACAGTATCCCCCTGCATGAAGAGATGCTGTCATAACCTTCCTCACTAAAGACCTCTCTCTCTCTCTCTCCTCTTCCTCTTTCAGGTGCCTTTCATTATTTGAAGCCCAACATCGTCTGAGTGGAGGAGTTCACTGGATGCTCTGATGCTGGACTCCTACACCCGACTAATCCAGCCTCCCGACCACCGCCGGCCCCCCACCCCTCACCTCCCAGCTGCTCCCCCCCCACCAACACACACACACACACACACACACATACCCCAACCGGCCCTTGGACTGAGGGGGGACACAACACCGAGGAGAGAGAGAGAGAGGCGGAGGGGGAGAGAGAGAGAGGGGTTGTTTTTGGAAATGGAGGGGGCGTAGGGAGGTGAGGGAGGGGGGGGGGGGCAGGCCGGGGGAGGGGTGAAGTGGCCCTGATCGGGTGAAGGAGGAGAGCATTCAGATAATCAGGACCAAAAGGCCAGCCTCTCCAGTTACCTGGCACTCGCCGCACTCTCTCCACGTCATGCTATCTGAGCGAGAGGGAGAGAGAGGGAGGGAGGGAGGGAGAGAGAGAGGGAGAGAGAGAGGGAGAGGCATGCCTCGTTCTCCATGCTTGAAGAAAGGACAAAAAAAGACAAAAATGACTGTTCACAAAAAGACAGCGCAAGAGAGGAGGGAAAAAAAAGAAACTTCTGTGTTTAATTTCTAATGAATGGCAGGGAAACAAGTGGGACCAGATTTTGTAAACTGTGCTTTTTTTCCTTCAATGAGCTTATGGGGCCAACCACGATAACAGAACACAATGGCACAGGACCTCATCCAGGGGGCCAGCTGTTCCCATGGTGATGACGGACTCTTTAACATGGACTGGCAGAGATGCTCTGGGAGTGTTCAACAACACGTCACAGATGTCTCTCTCTCTTTCGTTTTCTTATTTCTCTACAGCAATGGGCTGAAATCTTTTTTTTATTATTTGTTTGAATCCCCACCAGCATACATGTACTTCATATTTGAACTGTAATCCGCTGAGAATGCGAAAACATTGCATGTGTTCCAATACTGTTTATTCACATTAATCTGAAATCTTCTCAAGGGACCCAAACAAAATGAATGAGTGAATGAGTGAGTGAGTGAGTGAATGAGTGAGCAAGTGAGTGAGTAAGTGAATGAATGAATGAATAAATGAATAAATGAATGAGTGAGTGAGTGAATGAGTGAATGGGTGAATGAGTAAGTGGACACAGTAGAGCGGATGGATGGCCTTGTGAGCACTGCTACACACATCTACTGAGCACCAGGGAAGGCACTCGCCAGTCTAATGGCATTTCATATCACTCCACTAATAGCTCTGTGCAGCATGCATGTCGGGAAACTCAGTGTGTGTGTGTGTGTGTGTGTGAGTGTGTGTGTGTCTTTGTGTGTGAGTCTGTGTGTGTATGTGTTTGTGTTTGTGTGTATTTGTGTGTGTGTGTGTGTGTGTGTGTGTGTGGGTGTGTTTCTCAGCTGCACAGACAGACCATTACCATGGGTATGTGACTCAGGAACAGATAGAGACTTAGAGACTAAGACAGGAGATAACAGCAACTACAATAAGGTAACTTCAAGGTGTGGCCACCCACTAGCTGGAGAGAGAGAGAGAGAGAGAGAGAGAGAGAGAGAGAGAGAGAGTGTGAGAGAGAAAGAGTACTTTGATCGACGTAGTGTACTGAAACCCAAAGAAAGTGCAATACATATATACCTCAGATGAGCAGTATTCAAAGTAAAATCATGTCTTAAAATGTACTTGCCTACATGCCTTTTATTTTGATATTCTTTAGAAAACAAATTACAACAACATCCACGTTAGGCTGACAATGGAAAAAGTCCAGAAACAAAACAGTAAGAAAAACAAAAAATAAATGTTTGTTCCAATCCAGTGATAATGCATTTGCAGGTTGAAGTTGTATTTTTTTCTGTCTGTGCCAATCTGTCGTAACGAGTTTGTGTTGAGTCCTGTTTAAGTGTGTATTTATTCTTTACATTCTGTTAGGGCAACACCTCTCTCTTCTGTGTTCTCCACCTGAACAACACTCAGTGTCTCGCTGTGTGCAAGTCTTAAAAGCATTACGCAAAAATACACATTTATTTTTTACCTTGTGTTTTTATATACAGTGCATATACAACCTTTCCTTCCATCAATGACTGCGTACAATTGTTGGTGTAAAATGTCTTGTTTAAATGCAGCAGTATTTACTATTTATAATGAAAATGAAAAATAAAAAAAGCACACAAAAGCTTGCACGAATAGTTTTCCCAGTTATTTTATGTGTCTTTGGTTTAATAAAAAAAAAGTGTGGGCCACAGTTTACACACACACACACACACACACACACACACACACACACACACGCACACAGAGACATAAACACAGGGAAAAGAATGCAACATTTTTTTTCACATTCTATTATTTTGAGTCTTCGATTGTTTCCTCTCCTTCTCTCTTTCTTTCATTCTATTATTGTGAGTTTTCTCTTCTGTTCTTTCTCTCACTCTATTCTTTTGAGTCGTTCTTGTTTCCCTCCCTTCCCCTGCTCTGTTTCTGCTCTCTCCCTACATATTTTCTAGCCTGGTGCTTGTGAGCGAGTGGCAGAATCCCAACAGACTGAACTGGTTTAGCGGGAGGAGGATCCCTTTCCAAGGGGACATCCAGCAATCTGTGTTATCCTAATGTCGATCCAAAACAAATTGTGTATGAAATAGGCCTTTCATTGTGATCTCATTAAGATTTGGTTGGCAACTGGCATGACTGAGGACAATGCCTATCAAGTTCAACCCTCCACTTCTCAGTGCCCCTCTGTACTTTAAAGGTTTTTTTTTTATAGCCCTTCATAAATATATCCTATTTCATAAACACTCTTTCTTGACAAATTCCTGCTCTCCAGGGAACCCTTAAAATGCTTAATGACTAAAGCAGCCGTGTGTAAACGATACGGACGCAGAGCTCGTGGACAGATCGCCGGCATTCCTCACAGCGGTACACTTGCTGCAGTTCACGGGGTTCCACTTTAAAAAACGACCAGGTCCTTCACAGAAAGAAAAACACCCCAAACAGTTGCTCGGCGTTTCACACACAACCCCCCCCCCCCCCCCCCCCCACACACACACACACTCTCTCTCCCGCCTCTGGATGACATTATTGATGTATGTTCTCCCTGATCTCCCACTCCTGTGCTTTGTCTCTTGGAATCAGGTATCTGTTGCATCTGGTCACGTCACTCTTCCCTCACTCTGTCTCTCCCTCCTTTTTTCATCCATCTCTTCCCTCTCTCTCTTTTTAAGCTTTTGCATGCAAACTGAATCTAATACTCTGCTTTTTACAGGCGATATATAAACTGACTATGAAACACTATATACAATAAAACAGGAAACAGACATGTATGTGATTATTCTTGTCCTAAGGTTTAGTGCCGTGAGTTTCTTCTATAGCACTGACCTCAGAACAGCGAGCGGCGGAATGGGGAGGGTCTCTCTTTCCCAGGTCGGAGCCGAGTGTCACTCAGGCTACCACACATTGGAGACAACTTAACTTTTGACCCCGGCGCTCTTTGAAATCTCCAGACTACTTGACCAGAGCTGACAGTCGGAGAGTTACTAGGGGGCTTCCTCCTCCAGTGTCCAGCGCAGTGAGGGACAGACAGGCATGCAGGAGAAAGGTCGGGCTTCTGAAAGAGAACATTACACAAGGGAGGGAGAGAGAAAGAGAAAGGATGAGAGGAGTGAGTGAGTGAGTGAGTGAGAGAAAGAGTGAGTGGATGAGTGTTTGGGGGAGTAGTCAGCATAGGGGTAGACTAGAGGCAGAGATAATGTGTGTTTGTGTGTGCTCACTTCACATGAAAGTTGAAGGGGATCTCATCAGCTGCTCTTTGTTTTAGTGGTTTCTGACACTTTTACAAATCTGACAAAACTCAAAACAAACAAAGAAAACGATTTAACACATTTTAATTTTCAGAAACCCTCCCCGCCCCCCCTGGATCTTCCCCGCATGTACCACTCATGTTAAACTACACTGAATTAACAACGGTGAATACAAAACAACAACACATGACATATTCAGGGCATGCTGCGAGTGGCTTTATCTGGGAAATGTTTCTTTATCTTGGGTGTTGTTGAGTGGCAGCACTGGAGAGCACATTCCATTCCCAAAGTGGCACACAGACATTAACTTCTCCCTGCCTGCTGCCGCCACACTCCGCCAAGACCTGTGAGGTGCCCATGTCTCCCTACTTTGCATGGGCAGCAACATCACATCGGTGCTGTGTGTAGGCCACTTATTGGAGTGTTTTGTGTCGAGCAGCGTCGTGTGGTGGGACATCTTCAGAGCTCTCGCCATGAACCAGACTATCCTGCTGGCCTTGCTCTCCCGATGCAGACAGGTCATCCCGGAGAGCGGCGGCAGCAGCGAGGGTCCACCGTCCAACGCCACGGCGACGACGACCGCCTCGACCCTGCCGAGGGACTCCTACGACAACGCCTACTTCTACATCCTCTTCGTCATGTTCTTCTACTCCTTCCTGGCGCTGGCCCTGTTCAGGAGCTTCCTGCACACGGACAAGGCGAAGAAGGAGCCCTACGAGGGGTTCACGGGCGCGGACCCGCCGGCCCCGAAATTTAACCCAGGTTCCTCGGAGGAGAAGTTTTACTTTGAAGAGGAGAACAGCCTCTGAGCGCAAGAGATGTTTTGACAGTCAAGGAGCCAGGGGTAGAGAGAGAAAAAAAAAGTTTGAGTTCTGCAAGTGATTTCTCTGTTTAAAAAAAAGAATGAAAAAAAATTACAAATATAGGTTTTTCCCCCCCCCATCATCTTTTTTTTTTTTTTTGAAAATGAGAAACTCAAGGCAAATAACAGAGCAAATGAAACCTGTTTGCATCTGATGGCTGATGGCAGAAGTGGAAAGATTAATGTAGTGGAATAACAGAGGGTTGATATCGTCACAGAGACACATGCAGGAGAGTGAACAAAGTAACTCCATTACAAACACCTCCTTGAGCCAAATGCTGCACTGGATTAAGATAAAGAGACATGAAGGATGTTTGATTTGATCTTTCATCAGGATCCTGCAATCATTTAATGTTGCTTGTTCCTTAGCGGGATAGGGCTATTTTATGCATTTAGCTGATTAAAGGCTTATTTCACGTGCTCATTGTGGATTCTGAAGGCTTTCCTGACACAGATATCACACTATTTCCAGGAGGTGTGTAATGTACATAATTTATCAAGCTACTAATGACCATATGCCTATTGTAAATCCTGTTAAGCTAAATCGAGGAGAAACAGCAACGGAATATAAGAGAAGAAGGGAGATGGGGAAACTAATACGTCCATTAATTAATAGGCCTTCATCCCTGTTTAGTCTAGGTAGTCCGCGTGGTTGTAAGGATGTTGAAAATTTCACTATTGTGAAAATCCAGAAATCAATGGGGCAAGTCTACAGGCGGTTAGCAAGAGCTCGACTGAATTCAACCTCTAGATGACCCCATATGATCTTAGTTTCAAACCAGAACGAGATGAGGGAAAAGTGAACCCTCGACTTTATCGGTCTCCAGAATTAACGTCAATTGCATCTAGCAGGATCACAGAGAGACCTTTAATGAGGACATACTTTTTTGATTATCACGACATACAGCTTGCGGTGTCGTTGGGAAACGCGGAGAACAGAAACCTAACTGCATAATGTGAAGTAACGGGCGAACGACCCGAAGCTTTTCAGATCTACCTTTAGCGCCTCCATGTAGCCTATTCTCTTGACATGAGGCAGGGAGTGGGCTATCCCGTTTCATCAGTAGGCCTATATCAGTTGTGGGCAAATCCATCCACTGACGTTTGCTTGGGAAGCGGGGCTCTCCTGGAGCCAGTGCGTCCCTGCAATTTGAACTAGAGCCAAAACGCATTGAGAGTCATTTTTAACTAATCAAAACTATGTTACAAGATCTCATCGATACGACGTGTGTCCACTGCCTACTTTAAGGCCAAAAAGAGTTTCAAGATCTCATTCAGACCAAAATCACTTTTAGAACGTTGGCAGCCTAGGCCCAAGCAAAACTAGGAAGGCACAGGGTTTGCGTCACTCTAGTTTTAAATCCTCATGTCAAATTTGGGAATGTTACGATCAGCTTCTTGAAGTGACTGCTAGGTTTCCAGCCAGACATGAGGACACCAAATTTCCTGGGTCAAAAGGAGCATCCTGAGTTCACGAGCCCGACCTATCCTAATTTGATCTATCCTTCCGCGTGTCTTTGAAGTGATGGCGAGCCCTATGGCGATAGCGAGTGCTATCTCAGACTACAATGGAAATGAATCCATAGCCTGTTTTGGTAGCGTAGAGATTTTGTTCGCCTGCCGAATATCACAAGTAAAAGCAAGGGATCCGCCTGTAACGAGGTTAGGTGAGTGAGATGTACAGCTCCTGTTTCAAATTCATCACTTTGTTTTAGCCTACTTTGTAGGCTATCAAAAATGTGAAATCGAATTGTTGGACATGCAAAACTAATTCGGCTAGTAGCCTACATTAATTCAGTAGATGTTCTAACGAGAAAAGGTTTTGATGTTGCATTCCGGTTTATGTAAACTTGCCTTGGTCTGGCCCTATCAATTATTTGGCAGCCTACTATGTCATAAAGTTCAGAAAATAGTGAAATCTATAGGCTGTTCATTTCTTATGTTAGTATTACAGCCGCTTGTCTTCAATTTTCCAGTTCAATTCGTATTATGATGCTTTCTGTCTAACTTAACATTTTATGCAGCCTACCTTTATAGATTGTCACGCAGAAGCTCGTTGCTACCACCTAGTGAGTAATGTGGGCCTGTGATAGTCCAGCAATCTTATCACAATTCCTTTGGCAACATGACTTTGTATTAATTTAATTCCACATAAATAGGCCTTGTAGGGCTATAGCGTTTAGTCTACATCAGTGGAATACTGTAGATCTTTATTAAAGTAGTATAAGACAAAACAGCTTGCTGCACTGATATGTTATGATATATAAATATATTTTATATTGGTTAAAAAAGGCTGCGCCTTTCAGTCTTTTCCGACCCTGAATGTTTATAACAGGCATCCCTTAAGAATCATCTGTGATCGCCTTGAGTTTCAGAATCCGTACGGCGCACTCCCCACACTGCTCTTTAAATGTGTTCTCCAGAGAAAGGACCAGCTGTGGAGAGAGAAAATGTCATGATGTAAATACATCCAGCTATTACTCTAATATGAATAGCAGTCTTTACTCTATGTGACCTATACTGTAGATACTAATCCTGTATACACTAACAGTGATTCTCCATTTAATATTCTTTGTCACTGACTCATTTTCTTTTATTATTTGGATGAGGAAGAAGGCCACATCAGATAGCCTGGACTCATTACCCTGCTTATTTCTGCTAATGACATCAAGCAATACATACATGCATGGTCTTCATATTTTTTTTTTTAATCATGTTTCATATTTGTGTACTTGTAGATAGAGACTTTGGCGTGAGCCTCTTTTTTAATTTATATAATCTAATATGCAGTTTAATGTATATTTCATTTTAAAATGTATGGTAGTCTCATTTGTATTATGAAGCATATCTGAGTGGAGGGATGCACTGATAAGCGTGGCCTGTAACTCACTCTCTGCAAGGCCTCCTGTACGGTCTCGTCTTCCGAGCGTGGGTGCAGGTAGCCTCTCACTTTCATGAGGACTCTGGTGGGATCTAAGGGAGGGAGTTCAGTGGAGATGGATGTGTAAAATCAGGTTCTGAGATTTTCTTGTAATATTATAGTTCACACTTGAACATTACGGCAGCAATTACAAAACCACATTGCTCAAATGAGTCAAATTTGTAAGCCACTGTACTTCTCTCTGTTACCTTCTTGCTTCTGTTCCTCAGCCGTTTCACTGTTTGAGCTGGATGATGGTGACTTACTGCTGGTAAGTGGAGACGTTGTTGAGGTGCTGTCTTTAGTTGTGAGTGCAGGAGTGGCTAGCTGTTCAGTGGTTATAGTGTTCTCTGCAGGGACAAGTATAGTTTTAAGTGAAACTGTGTGCATAAATGATTGTACAAAGAATGATTTTATAAACTACAACAATTTCTGTTTCCATATATTAGGTCCAGGGTATACTTCAAGCCTAAACTGTCACACACTAACAGATTAATAATTTGCAGAATTTGAGTGCCTTCAGATGATGTTTTGAAAGTAGTAAAAATAGTAATGAGGAATAGTGATGATTAGATAATATCCTAAACAAATTGAAGATTCCTAATGAAACTCTCCCAGACATTCCCAATTATGTAGAAGTGCATATATTGTATTCTTACGAGAGGAATTACAAGTCTGATTGTTGTCGCAGTTTTTCCTCGATTATGGCAAAAATAATTTTCACAATTATTTTGTTCAATATTGATATCATGATTCTTAAACACAATTACTCACTGAATTTGGAACTTTCAAAATGTTTTTTTTTTTAAGCGAATGGTAAATATAATCCAAAGGAAAAAACATACATGCAAAAAGATAATGTACACGGCAGCTTAAGATAAAAGAGGAGCACTGTTATGAAACTGAATGTAGCAAAAATACAGTACAATTCAGTACAATACAGTTCTTTAACCAATCATATCTGCATCCCTAAAAAGAAAAAGTGAGAAGAGACCTTACACACACCACATTGCTGCAGTGTTAAGAAAACATGGATTATTTTGTGGTTTCAGCCGCCATTACTTATCACTTTAAACAATTCTAGAAGACTGGTTTCACAGGGAAAGAACATTAAGTGAAATCCTTTAAGGCGCATGTAAAGCACAGCTATTTTGAAGATGCCCCGTCATGAAATGTAATCAGCTCTTAGCCCTTAGCAATGAGTCCCAGGCTATGAGTGGTCTGCTTGAATGAATATCAGAGACAATCTAAACTAAGATTGTACAGGGGGCTTTGTTAATTCCAGTGATATGCAGTGATTGGGTGTTCGGTGTCTCTTTAAAAATATATATTGTGAAAGAATCATTTAAAAAACGTAGGCAGATTTTTATAGACAATGTCCCAAAGATTGTACAGGGGACTTTGCTAATTCCAGCTACCTTTTTGCTTCTGCGTAGTAGTCGAGGGCTTCTGAGTCGTTTTACTATTTGATCTAGATGATGGTGGCTGACTGCTGGTTAGTGGGGAAGTTGTTGAGGTGCTGTCTTTAGTTGACTGTATGGCTTTTTTAGTATTGTTGCATGGTAGAGCAAAACTGAAAACTATGAATTAACAGAAGTTGTATATATAGCAGACTGGTTTCACAGTGAAAGAACATTAACTGAAATCTTTTAAGATACATCATTTTCCTCTTCATATTTCTTTAGAAAGGTGGGAGCCACCTGGATTCCACCATAATATCATATACCTACTGTGCATTTGTATTATTTCTATATAATGATGATGAATGGGATGTTGAAGTGATACACAAATATGGAGTCTTAGGCCCTTATCTTAGACCCAGCACATCGTGGTGACAAGTTTTCTCACTAAGATTGCACACCTCTGGGTGTGTCAGTGAAAAAATAGGTGGTCAGGGATATCGTCAAAACATTTTAATATCACTGAACATAATAATGGCACTGACCAAGAAAAACCTTGTCTAAAGAAACCACATGTAAAAAAGTCACATGGCAAGCACATATTTTTCGATGGCGCCCTGCCACGAAATGTAAGCAGCCCTGAGTCCCAGGCAATGACTCCATCAGCTTGGATGAATATCCTTTGGATTTCAGAGACAACATCACTAAGATAGTTCAATGGACTTTGCTAATTCCAGTTACCTGTCTGCTTCTGCGTAGTAGTCAAGGGCTCCTGAGTCGTTACACTCTTTGAACTGGATGTTGGTGACTGACTGCTGCTAATTGTTGTTGAGGTGCTGTCTTCAGTTGTGAGTGCAAAGGTGGTTGGCTGTTCAGTGGTTGAATTTATTGCTGCAGAGACAGTAACGTTTTTAAGTGAAACTGTGTACATGAATAATATATTATACAAAATACAAATAAGAATGATATAATAAACAACAACAATTTCTGGTTCCACATTATACTTATAAGTTGTCAATTAATAATTAGCAGAATTTGAGTACCTTAGTAATGATGAACAGTGATGATTAGATTATAGGCCTATGTTAATATGATAAAAAGATTCCTCATGGAACTGTCACAGACATTCCCACAATATATTGAAGTGCATATTGTATTCTTACAAGAGGAATTACAAGTCTGATTGTAGTCTGAACAGCAGTCTGTGGCAGTGAGGCAGTACACGTCACAATAGCAGCCATTACGGTAGCAGGAGTCGTCACGGCCCGGGCAGCAGAGCAATGTTGGGAAGAAGCAGCTCGCTAAAAAAAGGAAAGAAAAGAAAACTGTAGGAAAATTGCAGCTTCAATATAGCAGATTTCATAATTATTGGAAGCATAATCACAAATAATCAATTATTTTGAAAATTATAGTTCCTTAACCAATCATAACCAAGAAGAGATTTCACTGTTGTGGAAATGCCAGATACACACACCACATTGCTCAGTAACATGGATGGATTATTTTGTAGTGGTTTCAGCCTCCATTACTGACCACCTTAAACAATTCTAGCAGACTGGTTTCACAGTGAAAGGACTTAACTGAAATCCTTTAAGGCGCATGTAAAGCATAACTATTTTGCTTGTGAAGTTTTAGGGCCCCATCTTACACCTGACCCATAGTGGTGCCAAGCAAGATAGTTGCTTGAGAAGAACCCTTTTGACCCATGTATGTGTCATTTGGCGTCTTTTCGTCAAAATAGGGCTCTTAATGATTAGCTTATTTTCAGAGACAACCACAATTTGATTAGCATAGCCTATATACAGTATTATTATTGCACTTATATAAAGTATTTTAGCATAGAAATTGTGCACTCACTCTCTAGACATACAGCACGTTATGATTCAGAACAATGAAGTGGAAAAGTACTGCAAAGTACAGCATATAGCTTTACTGGCAGAAGACAAAATGATAAGTAACATTTAGACAAGATTTCAGCAATTATTTTACCAAACCACGTTTCTCCATGCAACTACTGTACACGTACAGTATGTGTTTCTCAGTCAACGTAAGGTGATTATTAACTAGTTGTAACTAGTAACATGCCATGCTCAGCAGCAGCAGCAGCTGTTGTCTGGTGTTTACCTGTGCTCTCTGATGCTGTTTGCAGAATGGCCAGCAGAAGAGCAGCGGCATACGCAGAGCAGATCATCATTCTTATGCGGTGAGAGAGGTGAGATGCTATGCAGAGGAACAGATGAGGAAGTCACTTCCAGTCATACTAACCAGGATTTATTTTTGGATAACGGTTTCTAACTTCTCATCTGATTTGTTGACACTATACTGGGTGTTTTCAGGAAACAATTTTTTGGCTTTAATAAACATTTTGACAGTTTAATACAATAACTGTAATAAGACATGGATATCATGCTCCTGGACCATGATTAATACACATCGGCCAAGTACGCAGTATATAGTGATATTAGTTTTGAAGTACACTGTAACACTGGTGCAAAAAGGCACAATTCTTTGGTTAAACATGTTGACAGTTTAAAATAATAACAAGGACATAATGTGATGTTGTGTGTCAGGACCATAATCGTTACACATCAGCCAAGTCAACAGACAAAGTCACTAAAGTGAGATAGTTTTGAAATACAGAGCACATACTACAATGGAGTAAGAATGATCCAACACACTTTACATTACATTTGATTTGGCTGATGCTTTTTAACCCAAAGCCAACTACTCAACATATTATAATAACTGTTGGAATGTTGGATTTCGCCCAACTGATATCAAATAGATTTTTGTTATACTGCTCTGTTTGTCGTAGATCTAAAATACAAATTTTGTAATATTCTAGATTCTGTTGCTACAAAAGTTCAGTATTTACCTGCTCTTTCCTGTGCCTTTTCCAAAACGACTGTTTATCAAAGTGAACGATGATGAACCCGTCAGTGTACTTAGGGAAAGTGAGATGCTATGTGGTGGTGAGTGATAAGATACTATCACGTCATGCACGCCTCATTTCCTCATTTCAGCTATTTGTTGTAAATCAGGTTTGAAGAGGTTTATAATGATTTGTGCTCTTGGACAACATCAATGTGATTTTAGCATAATAATAAAGAGTGCAGACCATATATTACAAACAGAAGAGCTCAAGGAACCTGCTCAAAATTCCACACACATACAGACACATACATGCATGCTAGATATGGCCTCATATGACTCTGACCAGAAGTACAGAGTAGGCTATATACTCATCATCAAACAGGTTATTTATAGGTTACTATCATAGTGCCTATAGGTGGTTTAGGATTCAGTTTAGCTTTTTCACAGTGTTGTAACTTTGCACAATTAACTTCCCCTGAAGTGTATGCTGCTCTCTAGTGGTGAAACAGTAGTAATGCCATCTTTATGTGCTGTTAAGAAATGGTATAAATTCAAATCTCAAGATAGACAGACAATGAATCGGTTATTCAGTGTTAATTTTTTGGGGGGTTATAGTGGGTGATTTGAAATTCTATTTTCAGTTTGTTGATTGCTTTTTCCATATTGACATCACAAGTGATAAACCAGTAGGCCTACATAGGTCCACTTATTGTGACTGTTTAGAAATCTAACCCTCATATAGTCTGGGCTGTGCAGTCCCTACACATTTCACATGTTCTTTAGTTTAGAAGAAGGATCAACTGGATAGACAAGTTGTTGCCATCTCCACTGCTTCCCATTCAAACCTGTCTTAAGATTAGGCTGACCATGGTCTATGTCAGTTCATCAATTGTGTTACAAGGAAATTACTGAATAAATGGAATTAGTAATATAGAGAATAAGTGACGGAAAAGTCGCTCAGTCTTCTGTTGAGTGTCCATCGCTCAAGGGTCCTTCATGATTGATTTGTTCAGAATCCGTACTGTACAGTTACTGCAGAACTCCTTCAGTTTGTTCTCTAGAAGAAGGTCCAGCTGTGGGGAGAGAATGTGTCATGATGAAATCCCCTCAGTGCATTAACAATGAATTTTACCCAAATGGTTCTGACAAAGAGGTGGTACCCTATCTCACCTATAACACTATATACAAAATGTACAGACTGTTACTACAATACATACCATTAATAAAATGTTCTTGTAATATTAATGCTATCATGCTGTAGACTGACAGCATTATTGTAACATTTAAAGCAATGCAGTCTTTATGTATACTTTTTAGAATTGTAATGACTTTTAAGCATTTTTTGGTGAATACACAAGACATGTAACTCACTTGCTGCAAGGCCTCCTCTCCTGTGTGTGTGTGCAGGTAGCCTCTCACTTCCACGATGACTCTGGTAGGATCTAAGGGAGGTGTTTTAATGGAAATGTGAGTCAGGTTCTGTGATTTCCTGAAACTGATCAAAGTGGAGGCTATGGTAGCCTACATCTAGACCTACTGTATGTTTAGTCAGTCATAGAGTGAAATAACTTTGCCGAATTTGAGTACCTTAGTAATGATGAACAGTGATGATTAGATAATATGTTAATATGATAAAAAGATTCCTAGACATTCCCACAATATATTGAAGTGCATATTGTATTCTTACAGGAGGAATTACAAGTCTGATTGTAGTCTGAACAGCAGTCTTTGGCAGTGAGGCAGTACACGTCACAATAGCAGACATTACGGTGGCATGAGTCGTCACGGCTCGGACAGCAGAGCAATGTTGGGAAGAAGCAGCTCGCTAAAAAAAGGAAAGTCACTCTGCTTGAGTGACATGTAAAAACAGTGGTGATATAGCCACAGTGCCTACAGGTAATATGATTGGATATTTCTGAGGGATACTCATAATGCTTCAATACTCATAATGCATTGAAGTGAATATTTTATTCTTGTCGATATTGTAGATTGTAGTCTAAACAACAGTCTATGAAAGAGAGGCAAAACTCATTACAAAAGCAGCCATTATGGTTGCATGAGTTGTTTAGGCCCAGATAGCAGAGCAAAGTTGGGGAGGAGCAACTCGCTAAAACAAGGAAAGGAAAGAAAACTGTTGAAAAAGTGCAGCAAGTAGAAAAACTGAGAAAAAACTGTCATGGAAATGCCCATACACGCACAACCATAATCAAATTAGCATACAGTGTGTTTGCACTTATACTGTACATCAAGTAAGTGCACTGTTTTCTACACATGTTGCGGTTCAGAGCAATGAAGGGGAAAAATACTGCAAAAAGAGGCAGCAATTATTTTCTCAACTATGTTTCTCCATGCAGCTATGAACTGTCTGAGCTGAACCGAATTGTTTGAACTCTTTTCTCAGTCGAAGTAAGATGCTTTTCCCCTTCTTGCTAGAATAGTAAACATAACATGCTCAGCAGCAGCAGCTGTTGTCTGGTGTTTACCTGTGATGCTCTCTGATGCTGTTTGCAGAATGGCCAGCAGTAGAGGAGCAGCGTACGCAGAGCAGATCATCATTCCTTACGGTGAGAGACCTGAGATGCTACTGTATGCAGAGCAAAGCCAATCACTCTTCCAGCAATGCTAACCAGAAAGAGCAATGCACTTCCTGGTTAATCATTTATAACTTCTCATCTGATTTATTGACATTACTGGGTGTTTTCAGGAAATATATATTTTTCCCAAGTCCCCTACTGGATGATATTGTTTTAATGTTTTTTTTTTTTTTTTTTTTTTTTAAAGTTTGGTATGATATCATGTTTTGGGACCATGATCATTACACATTGGACAAGTCAAAAGACAAAGTCACTGGTAAAGTGACATTAGTTTTGAAATACAGAGCAAATGATGCTACTACTCCACAGAAATAGCAATGATCAACACAGCAGTGTTCTCAGGAGAAGTGAGATGTTATGTGAAGATGAGTGATATCACTGTTCTCAGCAGTGATATAGTAAAAAACCCTATCTTCTTTATTTCAGTCATTCTTATCTTATGGTCAAGCACTCCTCATTGTTGCCAAATGACTCCACTGCTCCTCACCCAACACTGTTTCTTGTTTCAAAATCATAGTCTACATTCATAAGTAACTGTGTTAACTAAACAAGGAACTGAAGATAACAGAAATGAATAACCCCAGGGTTTGATTTCTGCCATGTCGCTTTGGTTCACAATGTCTAAATATTGATGTTGGTGCTTTCATAAGTGTGTCTTATTGAAGAGCTGAGATTGTTACTGCAGTACCATCCTCAATGTTCCTCGAGGAAGAGATACATGAATCATAGGAGTGGATTGTGTGTGGAGAGAATCACATTGATATAGACAGGGCTATTTAGACCTGTTTTAAGAGTGTTGAAATTACAGTCATTTGCACTAGATATTGTGTACAGTTACATCTTGTGTAACTGTAAATGTTTTTTGCCTGAACAGAAAAGGGAAATGGTAAATGTTAATGCATTCTCAAGTCAGTTGTTTTTCTTGAAGTTCCACCGGTGTTCTACATTATCACATATTATCCGGCTATTTGCAAACACAAGTTAATTCATGTTATATGGTCTGAACAGAAAAGGCTTTGCCAAAAAGGTATAGTGATGGGTTACTGCAAGGTGGTTTTGGGTTTTTCACCCTCAACAGCGTTGTAACTTTGTTGTGCTGCACCCTAGTGGTGAAACAGTAGTAATGGCATCACATTACTCTTCCTTCTGGGCCCTAGACGCAAATATGTTGATTGGCTAGAATTGTCCGTGGCTTCATCCTTCACACATGTGCTATGCCTGTGGGGTGCAGTCCACATGTCCTTGTGTTCTTTATAAAAAAAGGAACAACAAGTTGATTGACAGTAGACAAGTTGCTGCCAAATGTCTCCACTGCTCCGCACCAAACACTTACTGTAATCTTATTGTAAGATTAACTGAAACACAAGGAAAGGAAGATAACAGAAATGAATAGAAAGAATAGCCAAAGTGAAAAGGGAAAGGCCACACAGGAGCAGGAGTGTAAAGGCTGTGTCTTTCAATCTCCTAAGACTCCATTGAATGTCCATCCATCACTCAAGGATCCTTCATGATCACTTTGTTCAGAATCTCTACTGCACAGTTACTGCAGCAGAGCTCCTTCAGTTTCTTCTTTAAAAGAAAGTTCAGCTGTGTAGAGAGAAAGTGTCACAACAAATGAAAACCCCTCAGTGCATAAACATTTAGCAATACAAATATTATCGTAATTTTGCAGCACATTTTTGCATTAGGACATACCGACTTTGACCCTATTTTTAATGGGATGTTTGGATGAATAAGCATGGCATATAACTTACTTGCGGTAAGGCCGCCTCACCCCTGTTTGTGGTCAGGTTGCCTCTCACTTGCATGATGACTCTGGAGGGATCTAAGGGAGGCATTTCAGTGGTAATGGATGTGTGAGTCTGGTTCTGTGTTTTTCTGAAGCTAATCAAAGTGAAAGCTATGGTACAGTACATTGCACTAGACCTATTCATAGTCAATCATTGACTAAACTAGCTTGTACTGGTTGTAAAACAATGGTAAAGAATTCCTAATATGATTAAATATTTCTGAGGGATGGCAATTCCCATAATGGATTGAAGTGGTTATTATATTCTTACGAAGTGAACTACAAGTCTGATTGTAGTCAGAACAGCAGTCTCCGAAAGAGAGGCAGATCTCATCACAAAAGCAGCCGGTTCTGTAGCATGAGTTGTTTTGGCCCAGACAGCAGAGTGGTGTTGGGGAGGAGCAGTTCCCTAATGATGGAGAGGATAGGAAAAGAGGAGAGGAAAAGAAAACCTTTGACTGCAGGAGTATTATGCAGACATTTGTCAGACAGCATTTTAACCACATGGCTGAACCCTCAGAAAAATCCTGTGAAATAGTGATCACAATGCCCATGCACACCCCAGATTGCTCACTGTTAAGAAAACATGAATGATTTTATGGTGGTCACCGCCTCCTTTAAGCACACTGATTATAGCTGTGAAGTCATTTCATTATGGAAACAGCCAGGTGAAATATAAATATTCTGTGCCTCTAGGGGAGAATACCTGAAAATGGAGGTGGAATTACTGGTGGTGTAGAGGAGGGTAAGACTGTTGATGAATCCTGTGTTGTCCTGGTTGCTGTGGATGTGGATGGACTGAGCTCTGTAGATTGTGACGTTGAAGGGGAAGTTTGAGGTGGTGCTGTGATGAGTGCTGCAAAGAAAGGTAATCTTTAAAACTCACTTTTGTGAAAGATTTTGTCTTTCACCACTGTTTTCCTATCTGGGATTTGTAGGTAAGAACAGAATCTACCTGAGCAAGTGCTTCCAATGTAGAAAACAAGCAAAAACAAATAGCACACACATCAGATATGTGCATTTGACAAACGCATCATATGTCAGATTTCAAAATGTCATGAGGCGTGGACCGCCGGTGCTCGCTCGGCCCGCCATTGCCGCTTGCAGCTACTTTATCGACTGCTTACAAAGAAACATACTCTTAAAACCCACTTTTCACAAAGATTCTGGCTCTCACCAAATTTTTCTTATCTGGGTAACTTTGCACCAGTAACTTCCCCTGGGGTGTGTGCTACGTTCTAGTAATGGCATCTGTGTGTTATGTTTGGTGTAAATTCAAATCTCAAGATAGACAGAAAATTAATCAGTTATTTAGTGCTCCTTTTTTCAGGGTATAATGGATAATTCATCCGTTTGTTGATTACTTTTTCCATATTAACATCACAAGTGATCCTTGAAGGTAGCCTATACTGAAATCCTTTAAGGTAGCCTTTAATTTCCTCTTTATATTGCTTAACAAGTGCCTTGTGTGAATATGTGGGAACTACCTGGATTCCACCATAACATAGCCTACTGTACGTCCCCATTACTGTAATCATGTTGCATGGGATGTAGAGATTTACATCACATATACACATTCTGATTTTTAAAAACTTTTTTCAGAGGCATTAATCAAATTAGCATTTATATTTGCATGTATATAAGTGCACGTGTTTTCCATACATCATGTTCAGGTCAATGGAGTGGAAAAGTACTGCAAAATAAGTTACAACATGTAGGCTTCCATGACAAAATGCCAGAATGATAACTAATCTCAACAAAAAAACAGTAACTAGCCTATTTTCCGGGATTTTCCCCCCCAACTATGTTTCTCCATGCTATGAACTGCCTGTGTTTGAACTCTTTTTTTCAGTCAACGTAAGGTGCTTTCCCCTCTCTTGCTAGAGCAGTAAACTGAACATGCTCAGCAGCAGCAGCTGTAGTCTGGTGTTTACCTGTGATGCTCTCTGATGCTGTTTGCAGAATGGCCAGCAGGAGAGGAGCAGCGTACGCAGAGCAGATCATCATTCCTTACGGTGAGAGACCTGAGATGCTACTGTATGCAGAGGAAAGCCAATCACTCTTCCAGCAATGCTAACCAGAAAAAGCAAAGTACTTCCTGGATAGGTTAATCATTTATTGACTTCGATTTATTGACACTACTGGGTGTTTTCAGGATTTTTTTCCCCAAGTCCCCTACTGGCTGATATTGTCGTAATGTTTTTTTTTTGTTTTTAAGTTTAATATAAGACATGTGATATGTTTTGGGACCATGATCCTCACACATCGGCCAAGTTAACAGATTGATTTTATAGCAACTCTTATCTTATGGTCAAACACTCCTCATTGTTGCCAAATGACTCCACTGCTCCTCACCCAACACTGTTTTTATTTCCAAATGAATCATAGTCTACATTTATAAGTAACTGTTAACTAAACACAAGGAACTGAAGGTAACAGAAATGAATAGAAAGCCCAGAGAGCTTTGGTTCACAATGTCTAAATATCGACATTTGTGTTTTGTGTGTTTTATTGAAGAGCTGAGATTGTTACTGCAGTACCATCCTCAATGTTCCTCGAGGAAGACATACATGAATCATAGGAATGGATTCTGTGGAGAGAATCAATGTGGGCTGTTATGTAAGTGACCTGTTCTGACATTACAATTTCACTGGGGGATGCAATGAATGACAGGGCAATTTAGACCTGTTTTAAGTGTTGAAATTACAGTCATTTGCACTAGATCAGCATCTTGTGTAACTGTAAATGTTTTGCCTAAACAGAAAAGGGTTATGGTAAATTTCAGTGCATTCTCAAGTCAGTTGTTTTTCTTGGAGTTCCACCGGCGTTCTACATTATCCCGTATTATCCGGCTATTTGCCAAAACAAGTTAATACAGTCATGTAATATATGGTCTGACCAGCAGAAAAGGCTTTATAATCGTCACCAAAAAGGTATAGTGATAGGTTACTGCAAGGTGGTTTAGGGTTTTCATTCAGCTTTTTCACCCTCAACAGTGTTGTAACTTTGTTGTGCTGCACTCTAGTGGTGAAACAGTAGTAATGCCATCTGTGTGTTGTGTTGAGAAGGTGTAAATTCAAATCTCAATTCGTCTTAAATTAAAATAGACAGATAATGAATCAGTAATTTAGTGCTTGAATTATTGTAGCACTTATAGTCAGATGAATGATAGAAAACTGGGAAACATACAGGGTATATGCTGATGTTAATATACAGAATGCATTGTTGGTCTAAAAGGGTTAGGCCTACATGCTGCAGTATCTGTATATTAATAATATTTGAGAGATAAATTGTAGATGCAGTCCTCCCTGCTGATGAAAGAGGGTCATGTGAACTCAACAACATTTACAGTTAAACTATTACTTCTGGGCTCCAGACGCCAAAGTGTTGATTGGCTGATTGTCTGTGGCTTCGTCTTTCACACAAGTAAAAGATGAGGGCTGTGCATTCCCTAGACATGTCATTGTGTTCTTTAGAAAAAGGGCCAACTGTGGATAGACAAGTTGCTGCCAAGTGTCTCCAATGCTCCCCACCAAACATCTTATCATCGTATCTTATTATAAGATTAACTGAAACACAAGGAATTAATAGAAAGTATAAGTGAAAAGGGGAAGGCCAAACAGGAACAGGAGAGTAAAGGCTGTATCTTTCAATCTCCTAAGACTCCATTGAATGTCTATCACTCAAGGATCCTTCATGATTGTTCTGTTTAGAATCTCTACGGCACAGTTACTGCAGAGCTCCCTCAGTCTGTTCGCTACAAGAAAGTCCAGCTGTGGAGAGAAAATGTGTCAAGATGAGAACCCTCAGAGCATTAGCAATTATCAATACAAATATTATCGTCATTTTGCAGCACTTTTTTTGTAATAGGAGATACCAACTTTGACCCATTTTTTTATGTATGTAACTTAGTATTTAATTTAACATTCAGTATTTAAAACAGTCTGCAGTAGTACTGTTTGGATGAATAAGCATGGCATGTTACTTACTTCCCGGAAGGCCGCCTCTCCCCTGTTTGTGGTCAGGTTGCCTCTCACTTTCATGATGACTCTGGAGGGTTCTAAGGGAGGGAGGCATGTCAGTTGAAATGGATGTGTGAGTCAGGTTCTGTGTGTTTTTTTGTTTTTTTTAAACTATAATCATATGAAACCTATGGCCTACATTGCACTAGACCTGTTCTTAGTCAGTCATATAAAATACCTTGTAATAGTGAAACAGTGGTAAAGTGTTCCTAATATGATTAAATATTTCTGACGGATGGCAATTCCCATAATGGATTGAAGTGGTTATTATATTCTTACGAAGTGAACTACAAGTCTGATTGTAGTCAGAACAGCAGTCTCCGATAGAGACGCAGATCTCATCACAATAGCAGCTGGTTCGGAAGCATGAGTTGTTTGTGCCCAGACAGCAGAGTGGTGTTGGGGAGGAGCAGTTCCCTAATGATGGAGAGGAGAGGAAAAGAGGAGAGGAAAAGAAAACCTTTGACTGCAGGAGTATTATGCAAACATTTGTCAGACAGAATTTTAACCAACCATGACTGAACCCTTCAGAAAAAATCCTGTGAAATAGTGATCACAATGCCCATGCACACTAGTCTGGCTATCACCAACTCAATCTTTTAAGATTGAACAATAGTATGGGGAGTCTGCGCATTATCTCTACTGCACAAGAGGCGTGATCAATGGGCATTGTTCAAATGATTCTGTGTGCTTGGATAGCGCTTCAACCAATCAGACCAACGATCCGGTGTGTCTTTTGGATAAGCTAGTTTGAGATTGGACCCAAAGGTTGTGGACAGGAAGCAGGGGAGATAGATGTGCAGGTTTCCAGCCTGAGCTGCCGGGCGAAATCCAAATTCGCCGGCAGGTCAGGCAGGGTTCACCCAGCCTATGCACACCCCAGATTGCTTTATACCTAAATATAACAGCTGTGAAGTCATTTCAAACTTGTAAACGGCAAGGTGAAATATCAATATTCTGTGCCTATAGGGGGAGCTCTAGAGTCACCAAAATACCTGAAAATGGAGGTGGAACTGTGGCTGCTGGTGTAGAGGAGGCTGCTGATGAATTCCGTGTTGTTATGTTTGCTGTGGATGCGGATGGATCGAGCTCTGTAGATTGTGATGTTGGGGAAGTTTTAGGTGGTGCTGTAACGTTTGCTGCAAAGAAAGGTAATCTTTAAAACTCACTTTTGTTGACGATTCTGGCTTTCACCAATGTTTTCTTATCTGGGATTTGTTCTTTGGTAAGAATAGAATCTACACACATTCAAGGAGTACTCTTATGAACATTTGACTGACTTGCTTGTTCAACATACTCATGTCATGTCCATCTGATTTAAATTCAAATGACTTTAAGACATTGACAGAAGGGGACAACACAGCATATAGCAAATTATAAGTGATGAAGAAAATAATCTGCCTTTGATTTAGGTTTCAATGTCTTTAAAAAAAAAAAAAAGTTTTGCAAAACAGCGTCTCTTCCTTCTCCTCCTCTCTGTTTCTATTAGGAGTATAAGAGGCGAAGTCACCATTTATAGACAACAAAAAAAGCAAGAATGTTTTCCACATGGACATGGTTGGACTAACCAGGTAGAATTGTGGCTGCTGGCATAGCGGAGAGTAAGACTGTTGATGACTCCTGTGTTGTCCTGGTTGCTGTGGATGGAGATGGATTGTGCTCTGTAGATTGTGATGTTGATGGGGAAGCTTGAGGTGGTGCTGTGATGGGTGCTGCTGACATTGGTGGCTGTGCTGGTGTTGAGATGGAGCCTAAGAAATAGATTGTTAGTTATAACTGATGTTGGGGTTGTTTGGAGAAAATAATCTGCCTTTGATTTAGGTTTCAATTTCATAAAAAAGGTTTTGCAAAACAGTGTCTCTTCCTCTCTGTGCTACATTGGCTTCAATTCCTGTTGTTGACCAGGGCTCACCTGTTGCAGTGTTTAGGAATAATTGTTGAGTTTACATTTTAAGCATCTATAGGACCCTCTATAATTATTGGCACATAAAAGTTTGTATTTGGAGTACAATAGGTGAAGTCAATATTAATAGACAACAAAAAAGCAAGAGTGTTTTTCACATAGACTTACCAGTTGGAGTTGTGGCTGCTGGTGTAGAGGAGAGTGAGACTGTTGATGAATCCTGTGTTGTCCTTGCTGTGGATGGAGATGGATTGAGCTCTGTAGATTGTGATGTTGAAGGGGAAGTTTGAGGTTGTGCTTTGACGGGTGTTGGGATGGGTGCTGCTGACACTGGTGGCAGGTCTGGTATTAAGATGGAGCCTAAGATAGAGACTGTTAAGTTATAACTGATGTTGGGGTTGTTTGTATTGAGGTTGATGCCAAAGATAATGCACTTGAGAAGATGTAAGAGAAACACAGTGAGCCTAATTCATCAACTTTGCTTACAAAGGAATGGGAAATGCTTTTGATGTTAGCGTTTAAGCAATTGTAAAAACTGTCATTAAGGTGGCCGAGAGAGTTTTCATCTACCAGCCAGAGCACTCACCGTTGCTTGGTTGTGTTGTTTGTGTTTTAACTTCTTTGAAAAGCCCTACAGATAAAAAAAAAATCTATTAATGTATCAAAACAAAAAATACAAAATTGGATTTACTTCATTCTGATGTGTACATCGGTTGCACATAAATTAAATGTATAAATGAATGCAGTATTTAAGTATCTATTTTTAGTTTGAGCTTCTCTGACTCACCTATAAGTGGGAGGAGTCCCAGGAGAAAGACCGCCCTCATCTTGACCCCTGTTTCCTTTGAGAGAAATGTCTCAGTTACAATTAGGGCTGTAGGATCAACGAGTCTCCAGTTTATTTATTTATTACAGTGTACCTCTCAGTCAGTCTTATACGTTGTTATTAGATTACTTCATGCGCCTCTAGCTGCAAAAGTTCTAGCAGCTTGGCTTTGATGACTTCCTTTGGTCTTGATGCCATTTCAGGTTCTATAGGCTAATAGAAACATCAAACCAGATTGTGATTGGTTGATTTGTTAAGATTGACTGTTTGAACGTGATATTCATATATACTGTATACCTCGACTCATCACATACCTGTTTTGTTAACTTCCTGATGTAGGCTAGACATGAGGACTGTTTAAAATTCGCTTCTGCCCAGTTATATGAATGCATTTTATTTTATTTTTGTCACCTAAAGACTGTAATGGTGCTGCCGGTGACCTCAACCCACAGTCTGGCACCATCAGTCACCAAGCATAGCTGCTCCTGTTGATATGATCCTTTTGGCACTATACAGTGAGCATATTTTGTCATTCATTTACTGTTTAGAAGTGCCATGTTCACTGTATGTGGGTTATGAGAGTTGAGGGGCATTCACAATTAAGTTACTCAAACTTGTTTCATTGTCTTCTCTCCTTCCCAGTCTAGAGCAGAGGGCTCTGTGCAACCTCTCAGGTGTTCCCCAAGATGGAGCACGAGAAGAGGCCCTTCAATGACCCCTGGTACAAAGACTACAAATGGTTAGAGTATTTCATCTTGAGTGTTTTGTTACGCCTTTCTCACTATACCCCATCGTCTTCAGATCAGAATCAGGCTTTTCTAAGAAAGATGGTGACTGCAAAGACCACTCTAGGTCAGGCCATTAAAAAAAAAGGTAGTAGTTGGTAGTTGTTGCTCCCATGCTGCTTGTGTGCGTTAGCTTAAATGTACTCAAACTGGCAGTTAAAGTGGTTTCTCATATCAACGAAAGGGAAAGAGTTGAAGTAAAAACGAGTCCAATTTCACAAAGAAATGTGCAAATATGATGTTTTATGCCTATGATTTCTGTTTTGAAATATCAATGTATTCCCTCTAAATGTGTAAATTGTTAAGAATTGTATTGGCTTTTCAGTTATTTGAAAAGGTGAGATTGGTGAAATGTTGATGGTATATACAGTACATCAGTTAAAAGACTTATAATCTTTCAAAAATCTTTCCCAAATCGTGTCAAAGTTGTTTGGTGTAAGGAGGCCATTACTGAACAAGGGATTTTCTGTGCATGCTTGTTGACCGGTTCATGGCCCCTCAGTTTTAAAGTGTGGCCCCTGTCTCAGAAAACGCCTAGAACCACCACTGACACACACACATTCTATACAAAAGCAAACTCACACATGCACACAGTCATACAGTATGAGCTATAAGAGTAGGAGATAATATGCATATAAATTGCACAAATAGGAGATACAGACAAGTTGACAAGCGTCAACTATTTTTGTGAAGAGAATGTGCAGAACTGAGTGGCCGTCATATTTTGTACCGCCATGCAATACATATAGTTTAGCTGACTTTTATCCAAAACTTTCAGTTAATCACATATAATCAAGGCCAACATAATATGTGTGTTTTGTACAATATCTGTGTCTGAGGTCCCTAATTCAAATCCAGTGCAGAACTGAACAAGGGAATTGTAAGGTTATGTATCTTGAAGTTCCAGTAGGTGAAAAAAATGTCTAAATATCAAGTATGCAGGAAATTTAAGGAAGTGCACAAGTATGAGGAAATATAAACATATGTCTGGAACATAACCGCAACCGTAAATATATTGTTATTTAGACAAGGTGAACTTCTGGAATGTAGAAAGGGATGCTACAAGGACGGGAATTCAAACACACCCAACGATTTACCATCATTGATGTCACTGTGGTTCACTGAAATACCGTAAACCAGGCAGGGACAAACTTTTTTGCTCACAGGCCACATTGGGTTTTGGAAATTGCCCGGCGGCCTGCACCCCGCCTAATAATTAAAGTTTCACTTGACATTTCAGTTGGATTGCCTGAAGCTATTTGAATAATTAATTTGGATACAGAGCTTAGACCATCATACGTTTTTGAAAAAAAAGAAAAGATTTTGTTTATTGCTAAGCCTGTCCATTGAACGCAGATTATCTGATAGCAGCCACATGCAAACATCTTTAGCCTTTTTATTTACCTCATTCATGCTGTGGCCATGTGTAAACCAAGAGGAGGCTAGGGTACACTGACTATCATTAACACGTTGTCAGAAATGACTGGCAGATGCACAGAACACAACAATGAAATAGTTTCTCACTCAGCAGCAGCCTTGAAATATCCAGTAAATGTAGGAATCTTTTATAGGCTAGAAGATGTTGTTCATGTTGGTCTCCTTGATTTTCTTTTTTTTGCGCTCAGCATTCATATTTTCTTTCAGACATTTTGCAGTTTTAGTCTACCTCCTGATGAATCATTTGAGACCTCATGAACTTTGACATTTCTACTCAATCAGCCGCTTAGTAGTTCAATCATTTATTGTGGACCAATGAGATTGAAGTTGCTTTCCCCTGATGTACATCTAAACAAATAAATGTATATTTTAATGACCAATCTGGGGGCCCTGGCACATGTGGGAGCCACTATAGGCTGCAGTCATATCTAGCCTGTGTATTGATCCGTGACTGTTGCTAGCACTATTACAATGGTGTTACTCAGCGTGGTTGTATGACAAATGCGTCCCATACAAGAGCAATTTATATGGGTGCACACTTCAGTTACTCTTTTAAGAAGTTTTCATCATGCAAGCATCATACAGATTTACATGCATTTTTTAAATTATATTTCATTTGGATTTTTGAATGTCAGAAAAAACTTTACTTTTATTTCACAGTAAATTCACAAGAAATGAAAGTGAATCTCTCTCAAAAGTGTAGTGAGAGAGGATATCTTTTTAAGAAGACTATAGAAATGTCTGTAAATGAGACATCTTACCTGTTCTTTGTCCTTGTCCTTATGTGTGTGAGTGTGTTGGGAGTGTGGGCGTGGTGGAGGAGTGATAATATCACAGACGCGACTGACATATGACCTACCCGGGTTTGATTCCTGCTGTTGCGAGTGTGTCACTGTGAATAAAAGTGTCTGCTAAATATGAGTGAACTTGAACATCCAGATGTTTGTGAGTTTAAAAATGTGTTTTTATTGAAGAGCTGAGATGGCTACTGCAACACCATAAGTCATAATCACTGAATGAATCAACTTGGGCTGTTTTAAAACTTGACGGACTTGTTCCACCATTCAATTTCATGCATTTGAGTGCAAAGAATGCATCGATGCACTGACAGACAATATGGACAGAGCAATTTCAACCTGCTTAGACCTGTTTTAAGAGATTGAGATTGAAGTAATTTGCAATGAACTGTATTTCGCGTCATTTGCTTTGTCTGAACAGCAAATAGTTATGTGCAATTGGAGTGTGTTCTAAAGCAACTTGTTTTTCTTGAAATAAATGAAACTATAAATTATGCCGTATAATACATTATACCTGTACAATTCGCTTTCATTCAGATCGCACAGTGAAGATGGACAGGAGGGAGAGAGGAAGAGATTGGGATTGAGATCAGCATGGCTCAGAATTTGACTGAGAAGGCCATGTATGGCCTGAATGCAGTTGTTCTACCCCCTAAACCTATATTACACCACAATACTACTCATTTCTGATATAGACTATTCTTATTTAAGAATAGAGTTGTTAATGTAACATTATATATCTCACAATTACTGACACAATTTGAGTTATCTTCATACTCATATTGAAGACAACTCAACTCGCATAGGCTCACTTGAAGTTGTGTCTTGTGACTATGCTGAAGGTTTGTTGATATTTGATCAAATCAATGAAATCAAATTGTACCCCTACCATTTTGTTCCTGAATTGATGCTTTGATTGGCTGGAGTTGTGTAGTATGAGTGTGTCAAGCGGCTATGTTTTGTTCCCATTACAGAGCTGCACACACTGATCAAACAGCAAGTAAACTGTACAAAGCAAGTTGTTAACTCTGACTAACGGACTAGAATTGCAAATGGCTACTTTTAGGATCATTTGTGGAAACATTGTGCCTCAGAATCCGTACTGTGCAGTCATTGCAATGCTCCTTCAGTGTGTTGTCTAGAAAAAGCTGCAGCTGTTGAGAGATGGAAAAAAAATGTCATGAGCCAATCATAACACACACTCACAGTACATTCTTCATAAATACGGCATAATCAATTTGGTGTGGCCTTGTTCTCTGCTTTGATTAACATGAATGTGTTTACTAGATAACTTCTGGGCGCACCTACTGAACCCTTTTCAACCAATACCTTTTTAAGTCACAGCATGGGACTCCGAGTGGCCCCACAGCCCCCCGGGCTCTCCTATGATTGACAGCGCACCGCAACCATCTTCAGCTCCTTTATGCTGTATGCACCTTTTGCTACAGACCAGGTTTTTCTTGGTCAGTGGTGTAACCATATTTTTGAGGGAGCGATTTGTGGATCATGCGCCAGACCACACCTTAAGTCATTAATTGCCACACCCCTGGGTGCAAGGTAGTATTAAAAGTGGAGTGCATGGAGAAAAAATCCTCTCTTTATTGCCTCAGCTGCGACCGCATCAGCACAGTCCCCTGCTTTGATGTAGGACATCATGCCCCAACTCAATCCTCCCATGCAGCTGGGCAGAGGATGGCCCATGCCCAGACAAAAATCTCCTTCTCGCTCACTCGGTCAGCACTGAGGGCGAGGCAGACACTGACAAGCTCTGCTCTCAAACCAACACACACACACACTGAACCCCCCTTCGCGGATTTCCTCGAACAGCCCCCCCCCCCCCCCAATAAAGTCAAAGTTGATGTTCTACCCCGTCACACGATTATCGGTTCCCACAGTATTGTCACATAAGCACCACAAAGTCAGCGACTTTTAAACACTCAATCAATGAAGCTACAAATGGCTACATTTCCGTTACAAATGAGACACATGCTTCCCTCCCAGTCCAATTTGCCCGTGAGCCAAATGATACCGATAAATGGCCAACTCATGTCCAATGTCACAACGCCCTCTGCTCCACATTTAGCCACTTAATTCACAATATAGTTTTTTATGGTTTGCCTAAAATGGCAAAGCGCCTGCTTTACAGGCCACTGTTCCCACCTAGTTTGACCTATAATCAAAAGCTTGACCTCTCTGGAAAGCTGAGACAGTTCATTAGAGACCATCAGAATAACTGTGTGATGTACTGACACCCCCTGACTGACACGTCTTGAATTTCCCCTTGGGGATCAATAAAGTATTTATCTATCTATCTATCTATCTATCTATCTATCTCACACAGGGCCACAGAGGCTAGAATATAGTTTTTTTCTTCCAGGCGGATTGCAAGCATCTCTACACTGACCATATATCAGCCCTCTAAGTCAGCGGTCCCCAACCACCGGGCCGTGGCCCGGTACCGGGCCTCGGGACTTTCCAAACCGGGCCGTGCGACATGACGAGAGAAAAAAAAAACATGCAAACTCAATGTGCTTCGCATAAATGGCACGCATTTACATGCCATAGACCCCTGCAGTTTTTAGATAGCAGGCATGCATGTATGCATTTGATTTGGCAACGTCTTTTTTCGCATGCCCGCCTTAAACACATTTGTTACTTAGGCTACTGTAGTTGCATTGATCAGCCGTCTCAGTTCACTTCATTTCTCTTGTTCACTTGCGTACGGTAGTGTCAAGCAAAGTTAGCGATCAGCGAGACATACAGTTCACACTCTTGTCATGTCTCAAAAGAAAAGCATAAATTTGTTGTCAGTTTCGATCTCGATGCAAAAAACAACCCGAACAACCTGTAAAAGCCTACTCGTTCTGATGCCTGGGTTAGGGACCGTCATCAAATGACGCATTTGAGCGTGCTTCGGCGATTAGGCAAACTCCTCAGTGAGGGGGTAGCCTTTTCTGGACTGGAATATTTATAGAAAATATTCACTGAAAGTCAATAAAGTAGCGTTTGTTGATCCTAGTTGCTGTATTTTGCAATATACAGTTGTTATGAGATACAGTGTTTCACTACAGGAGAGATTTTGGTCATAGGTCACATAATGTAGGTTCAAGAATGAATTCTTCTAGAATAATATTCATTAAAAATCAACAAAAAGGTAACCCCCCCCCCCCCGGTCCATGAAAAAAAATTGAGAAGCAAACCGGTGCGAAAAAGGTTGGAGACCCCTGCTCTAAGTCATATATTCTAACCTAGAAACAAAACTGAGCCTCAGCACCAGGTCTTGTTAGGTTGGGTGCAAAAGTAGATCAATATAAAATGAAATATGAGTGCTGTAGACCATTATTTGCCAAGGTATGCCCATGCATTTTTTAAAATCCCCTATGTAAACTCCCCACAGGACTTTTGGCAATCCAAAATGCATACCGATTACCGACAATCAAATGCTTTACTGCACATGAACCCCTTTGTGTAGAAGCATCATCTGGGTCATCATCATGAAGGCAACACTCTGAAGTTTCTTGTAGACTTTTTGGATTGTATGTCAGGTGTTCTGATATAAAGTAACTACACAAAATATGGACTAATTACACAAAAGTCTCAACTAATATTGAATAAAACAACATGAAGATTCAAATTCTATGGATTCTTGTGAATATTTCAGTACCCAATATGTGGCATCTACTTGTTGTAGTGCAGCTACACTGCAGCCAGATGTCAGGGTGGCACCAAAAGCCAATCAAAGCTTACATGTACGTGGCACAATTCCGCTCAGGGGCGCATGTGCTCTGCTAAAGTAAAGAGATTTACCCTCATTAAAACAGAGGTGATGGTGACAAGGTTTACAAATGTGAAAACCGGCTGGCAATGCTCGTAAACATATTTTGACAAAAAAGCTGTTGGGCCCACAACGTTGAATTTAACAACCGAATAGTTCGAAATGCCGTGTTTTTGCCTCTTGGTGCGGAGAGCACAAGACCCACTGACATGTTCAAGCATGGAGAGCATCAAGACCCACTGACATTTTCAATAGAGACAATATTGTCTGAAAAGGGTTCAGTGGGTATGTAGGCCCAGAGGCGATATCTCACTAGGTGACGTCTTGTATTCTCCTTCAGAGAACCGAGGTTACGATAGTAACTGGACGCTTCTTGCTGTTCTGATGTGAAATAGTAATATTGTCTGCACTTTTAGTATAAGTGGTAGGTATTTCTGAGTGTTGTGTCGATATCCTGCTGCTGAGGCATTTGATTTAACTCACTTTCTGCAAGGCTTCCTCGTTCTTGTTGGCATGCAGGACACCGCGTACTTTCATGATCAGCCTTGTGGCATCTGTTAGATGTGTGTGTGTGTGTGTGTGTGTGTGGGGGGGGGGGTGTTGGAGATAATGGAAATGAGTGAGTGTGTGAATTTTCATTGTCTTGTAAAGTAAACGTTAAAAAAACAGGTACATTTCTCAGAAACCCCAATGTTTTTCTTCCAGTTACCTGTCTGCTTCTGCGTAGTAGTCGCGGGTTTCCTAGTCGTTTCACTGTTTGAGCTGAATGTTGGTGACTGACTGCTGGTTAGTGGGGAAGTTGTTGAGGTGCTGTCTTCAGCTGTTAATGCAGTGGTTGGCTCTTCAGGGGTTGATGTTATATCTATTTGAAGAATTATTGTGAAATAAACATTTAAAAAACACAGCAGATTTCAGAGACATACTGTATCACTAAGATTGCACAGGGGACTTTGCTAATTCCAGTTACCTTTAATGCATAATTTAATTGCAGTAATTGTATACCACCAATGATGGACATAACTCATAATAGTCCTCAGTGGTACAGCAGTCAACAACAGCAATAGAGATCGCTAAGACATGTGACCAACTTCATCAAAACACAAAGAATTATGGGTATGTTTGGCTCACCTGATGCCAGCCCATGTAAACTAGTGTTCTGGGTCTATGATCTGGCATGATAATAATGAAAACTGAGCGTGAAAAATTGTGTGAAAAACAGAACATAATCTTGCGCTTCCTTACTGATGCTATCCATGCCATTCCTCGCCTTTTTGTCACCTCTGAAACATGGTGTGTACTATTATTTTTCCACGTTGGAAAACGATAAAAGATAAGCTTCATGTTACTCTATTGAATTTTATAACACAGCAGGTAAACGGCATTTCGACAACTGCACTTCGTTGTTCCCGCTAGGGCTGAACGATTATGGAAAATAATCTAATTGCGATTTTTCTTGCCAATATTGCAATTGCGATGCGATATGCCATTATTTTTAAGGTGTTTGTCTTGCGAACAAGCAGTAAATCATATAGTATGGGCAATAAGCTATTTAAAATAAACTGTTATTTCCTGGAAGTCATACCTCTGTTATGATGACAGGTGATGCATGAATTGATGAATGACATTCTTTTTAACTAGCTACTTCAATCACAATAGTAGGGTCATTCCACGCCAAATCAACCAGAGCCCACGCACTTGCGTCTCAAAAAAATCTGAAAAAAATACCATGACTGCCTATGTTACCCAGGAGACACTCTGTAAAATGTTTTTGTGCTAAGATCAATACTTTTCAAGTAACAGCCAGTTTTACAGGGGGAGGGGGGTGTCAAATTTGTTCTGCCTCTTTTTTTTGTCAAAGTTCACAAGCCCATTGCTCAAGAACTAGAATCTGTAGGAGGCTCAAATTTTGCAGGCTGGTGCATAAATAGGAATAGTATGCAGTAAAATCACATTTTTACTCAACATAGACTCTTGTTTTTTTTTCTTATTGAGATAAGTAGAAACACTCTCCGAAAAAGCAATAAAGAGAAAAGAAAATCCATCAGGGACTGAACAGCAGACCTCACAAGTTTGAAAAATAAATTTGGATCTCATATTCAGAGCACCCTAACACCTTGTTACTTGAAAAGTGTTGATCTTAGCACAAAAACATTTTACAGAGTGTCTCCTGGGTAACATAGGCACACATGGTTTTTTTTTTCAGATTTTTTTGAGACGCAAGTGCGTGGGCTCTGGTTGATTTGGCGTGGAATGACCCAGTAGGCCTATATTTCGAACTTTCAACCTTGTAGGCCTATACATCAGAACATAAAGTAGGCCTACTGGAAGTAGCCTACAAGGAAGCCTGGTGTAAAGAAGTCACACAAACAAAAGTGCAGATTGCAAAAATATGAAAATATTAATAAATCTGTGGCTTATACACCGTTTTTTCAGATAATTCACTTTAATGAACGTGATATGTTCGGCATACAGAAGTTCCTGATATTCATGGCTGCACAGCACACTGCACTGACTATTCCAACTCCGTGTCTTTAATTCAGCTGTCTGGTTGAAGGCTCAAAATATTGTAAACAAAGTAGCATAGTTAGCTATCGTATCATAGTCAACTGGTTGGACGGGTCAGTTTCCCCACGTCTGTTTCAAGGTAGATAAATACTGTTTTCTCCTTGGGATAAGCCCTTTTGAGTCTTGAAGTTGGAAAACATATGTATTGTATTAGGGTTGTGCCGATAGACGATATCATCGTCCATCGTGATGGTTGACAGACATCACGATGGAAAGCAACCATCGTGATGCCACGCCCCCACTTATTTCTGCAGACTAAGCTAAAATATAAAAAAAAATAAAAACTTTTCCTTGGAAATGAAATTGAGCCTAGAACTGATGCACATGTAGGGTGCTTAAGAGGCTGTCAGCCAAACAGTGCAAAATTAAAAAAACATATTAGTCTGAGACCGTCTTGTTCAAATAAGTCCTCCTTGCAACGTGAATGTGTTATTGTCTTTTTTAGGCTACATGTCTCGCAGTGTAGCCTACATTGAACGCAAAACATGTAGCCTAATAATGTTTAAGAATGAAATAGTGCAAATGAATTATTATTGTTCCGACTAGGACATTCTAGCTCTAATTTCTTGCGAGGCTACAACGTCATTCTCCACCGTGTTAAAATAAACCATTTATTTCGTTATCGTTATCAGAAGCTATAGCCTACGTCTTTCACTGTAATGCTTGTATTTCACGCATTTGCCTTTAGCAAAAGCCCCAGCAGCGGAGTGGCAATCGGGATTCGTTAGGCTATTTGTAAAAGTTGTTTAGCCTACTTCAACTGTTATTTAATTCGACTTGACTGCGCGATCGCAGCCTACTTTCACTTTCTGCTGCCCTCATAGTCGGCAAGCCGGTAGCCTAATAACGTGGGATGCGTAACATATGAGTTAGGTACAGACTGGGCTATTCAAGATTTTAGATGAGTGACCGCAAGGTTTTTTGCGAGGCCCAGCGAATGCTGGCAAGTGTAATATACCGCTGGTTGGTGTAAGCAGGTGTTTTTGGCTGTCTGTCGGTCTCTTACTAGGATTTTCTTGGAGCAGATCTTCCACAGAGTAGCCCAGTCAGCATGTCTCTTAGCTGTCCACTTTCACCAGGCCATATAGCCTATATAATATTTAATATAGGCCATATATAGCCTATAATATAATATATTTATTTACCCCCCCCCCCGACGACGATATCATCGTCCATCGCGATGTTTTACTGTACACATCGTCATATGCCAATTAAGGGGACATCGCCCAACCCTATATTGTATGATCAGTCAATTTGAATGCAAGAGTTTTAAATGTCTGCAGCATGCTAATAATGATGCTAACCGGATTTTAAATATAATTTAGCTAACCGTCTTCTATGCGTCATTGCTTTCACGATTGTAAATGTTTTATTTGGATTGAATGTGCATGTCGAGGCGGTGTCGAGAGAGAGAGAGAGAGAGAGAGAGAGAGAGAGAGAGAGAGAGAGAGAGAGAGAGAGAGAGAGAGAGAGAGAGAGAGAGAGAGTGTGAGAGAAAGCCGGCCAAGGAGAGGGGTTTGAATCTATACCGTTTGGTGAATTTGCACGCATAGTCTACAATGAAAGACGAAGACATGAATGCTTTCACCCAAGCAGCAGGTGCACCAGTGCAACCTAGATCAGTGTTTTTCAACCACTGTGCCGTGGCACACTAGTGTGCCGTGACACATTGTTAGGTGTGCCGTGGGAAATTATCCAATTTCACCTAAGTGGTCTAAAAAAGAGTGAATAGAAATAATTTTCTTTGTGTTCATTTGATTCCTATTCAAGACACTTTGACAAGAATGACTTGATATCATTAATGCGGGCTACAGATTTTTATTTAATTCCATTTTCCATAAAATTTCATTTTATTTAACATTTTCGGCTGGTGGTGTGCCTCAGGATTTTTTCAATGAAAAAAGTGTGCCTTGGCTCAAAAAAGGTTGAAAAACACTGACCTAGATATTTTTCAGTCGCACTCTTAAAAATGTTGGTCCAATGGTTCTATCGAGCAGCTTGCCGAGTTCACTCTCTGATAGACTGTTTCAAATATTTGCTACTTTACGCTCTCATGACACGTGACCAGAGGGTAATCGCAGCCTTTGCGGTTAGAAAATTGCACTTCATCATATCGCGATATTATCGCAAATGCAATATATCGTTCAGCCCTAGTTCCCGCACGTCAGTAAAACAACTTAAGTTTTGGGCCACCGATTCCCAAAATGCGTTGCGTTGTACGTCACATCCTCAATCTCTATAGCCTGGGCCAGAGCCATAGAGAGAGAGAGTTGCGACATGTTTGGATGTCGCCGCCACGCGATCAAAAGTTCCAAAAAACCTGCGCTGGATTGCAGGAGGGGATGTACTTCTAGATGATGGAAGGTGTAATCAATTAACTCGTTAACTACTGACCAAGAGATTGGCTGTAAATAGTTCCAAAAGTCCCATAACATGGATATAGCCTGGAAAAAGCGCTGCCATTTTTTCCTATGGAGGTCTATGGGAGTGTCGCCACTCTGTTTTATCTACCGCTCTGGCCTGGGCCTATGCGTGGCTCCTTTAAGTGAATGTGACGTCATTGAGGTGCGAGTGAGTGAGTGGCAAGGGACAGTGCATTAATCGTAAACACTAAACGCAGATATATGGCTACCCAGATAGCAAAATGGCATTGAATCAACGTTGAAAGGATTCGTTGAATCTGCATTGAACTCCGAAGTTGTTTCGACATTGAAAGCGCTCGATGAGATTGCCGTTGAAACCACATCACCATTTCAATCATCTAAAACGTGGATTCAACGTTGATTCAACCAGATGTGATTGCCGTTGAAATTACATTGAAATTTCAATGATAATCAAACGTTGATTCAACACTGATTCAGTGCTCATTCAATGGTACTAATATTGAAATTTGGTTGATTCAACATTGAAAACGTGTCATAAACATGCTTTACCGGCAGCTGGTTCCAGAACCTCACTGCGAAAGTTAAAGTGTCACGTTGTCCCAGTAACGCGATTTCCTGTTATAAACAAACGACCTGCAAGTGGCATTTTCTATTTCCTCACCGTGTTGTTTATTTCAAAATGAAAAATGAATTTTAAGCGGTAAAAGTCACTACCATGTCGCGGCGTGTATGTATGCTTCTGGTGTAGGCTAATGTTCACGCTAGCATGGGGGGGAAAGTGTATAATGTAACGGCAAGCTGGGCTAATCTATGATTACATTAAGTTAGCTAATGCTAGCGTGAACGTCTCCTTTTAGTACACCAGAAGCATACATAAGCGCCTCGACATGGTAGTGATTTTTACCGTTTCAAATTCATTTATTTTAATTTTGAAATAAACAACACGGTGAGGCGATAGAAAATGCCACATGCAGGTCGTTTGTTAACAGAAAATCGCGTTACCGGGACAACGTGACACTCACTCATGCACTCTATGAATACGGATAAATACAATCTGGTTGTATCGGCTGGCATAACATGTCCGTAATAAATACAGTGCAACAAACTGCACTTTGAACAGTAAAAATGAATTTAAAAAAGCACAGTTCACCAAACATACCATTGCCATAATAACCATGAATTCAAGTTGGCTTAACATTTGTCTCAAGTCTTACTAAGCAAAATGAATAACAAAGGTGTTTAATATGAAAACAATCATTTTATTCCTTGTTAATGACCTTCACATACAAAAAACAAAGATGGCCTGTTCAATTAATGCAAACAACTCTACTACAAGTTGTGAAGGGTTTTGTCAAAAATGAGTGTTTACTCTGAAGTCAACCATCACATATTTTGCACACATTTTGCCATGACTAACTCAAAGTTATTATTAGGTACAAGAACAGCAGTGTGTTGACATCAATGTTTGGAATTATCTAAATGTACAACTGAAACTGACTGACTGAAGTCATTTGTGAAGGTCAACAATATCGACCTGTGATGCATATAGAGCAGCTTTGTCAGTTCAGATTTCTCTCTTTGTTGGGCCTATATATACAAATTGTAGGTTGTAATGAGAAAATATGATAAAATAATCATATTTCAACATGGGAGACAAAATGTCCATCAGATACTGGAAATCAAAATCGTATAATGTACTCACTGGGTAGGATGCAAGGTATCTATGACGAGAGCATAGTAGCTGCAAAATAAAATTACCAGGATACCCTGCTTCCTCCACAAATGTCAAAAAATGTGAACAGTCCGTTTCATGAGCTGAACAGAGTTTCTTTCCATAGCTTGCGAAGAAAAAAGTAGGCCGTGCAGTATGGTGAACATCATGAATCCAACACAAGGAGGCATTCTGATTATTAAAAGGAGAGAGCACAGAAAACACACGTGTCAAGTAATGAGATTTAGAGAGTTTCTAAGTCAAATAATTACTTCCATGGACAAACGGATGGGAGGAGTAAGAGCAGTAACAAAGTAAAATAAAAAGGAAAAGTACTCGGGCAGAGATGTCTTTCAAAAAAAAAAAAAAGGAATGAGCTAGAAAGAATAAAGTTTGATGAAGTTGTGCAACAAATGAAGGGATACTTACCACAGTTTGCAGAATACCGGAGAAGGTTGAGAACGGAGTGTAGTGGACATCAGGAAGTCAGGCTTATAGGACATCTGAACATCTGCATAAGGAAAAAGAAGAGGGAACACTTTTGGCATACATGTGGAGTTTCAAATAGAGAGAGGGAGAAAGATATCACTGTGGCAGACCTAGGATGATGAAGTGAGGTGATATGTAGAAGTTATATAACAAAAAGATAGAAACAAGAATTTGGGGATACTTACCACAGTTTGCAAAAGACTGGAGAAGATTGAGAACAGAGTGTAGTGGACATCAGGAAGTCAGGCTTATGGGAATGCAAGAGAAAAAACAATCCTGCCTGGTGCCTTTGTTGAGAGCCAGGACATCTGCATAAGGAGAAAGAAGAGGGGACACTTTAGGCATATATTTGGAGTTTCAAATGGAGAGATGGAGAGATGGAGAGGAGGGGGGGGGGGGATAGCTGTGGCATACCTAGGATGATGAAGTGAGCTAAAGCTATGCAACAAAAAGATAGAAACAATAATTTGGGGATACAGTGGTGACAGAAGACCACTGTTAATGAGACCTGTCATGAGACATGACATTATATGGATATTTAAGACGACCACAATCTACCAAAATGAGAATTGTTAGGTTTGAGCAGCAAAACCCATACGGAAAAGACATAGAAAAACTTATATGCCAGCAATGTGTTTTATATACAAAACGTTTATGATTTACTCTTAATCTATCAGGTTTTTATATGCCAGTGAAACCATTATCAGATCCTTGCTAAATCTGTGTAACCTGAAACATATAAAACATTGTAAGCTGTAAGGACTGTATGACGTTGTATGAGGAAAACGAGAAAGGGGCCACTTTCAAGAGTAAATCATACAAGTTTTGTATATAAAACACATTGCTGGCATATAAGTTTTTTCTATATTTTCCATATGGGAAGAGCTGACTGACGAGCCCACCACGACCCACTAGGATTGCATTGCTAGCAGTGAAAAATGATTGCCTAAGTTTTAGAAGTTTGGGCAGCAAAAGCGCTGGCTGACGAGTAAATGGTTTGAAATTGTTTGAAAGGCAATATTTGATGATAGTTTTCTGATTAGTCAGTGAAACAGTGGGTCACACCTACGACCAGAGTCGCCAACGCATATGCAGATCATTCTTTTACGTGTGTCGGTAATATTCATAGCTCTCTCGCTACCGAGCTCAGCGGATCAACGGTCCCAGGTGTCGAGAGCTTCCTTCGGTAGCAGCTAGCAGCTAAAGCTGGGTCACGGCAAGGGCTGGAGCTCTGCAAGCTAATAAGCTAACGGTTAGCAGTTAGTTCTGGTGCTCCAATCTTCAAAATGGATGTAGCTGCTACCTGCTAATGGTAACCAACCAACCAACACTAGACTAACCATCCACGTATCGATAACAATTTAACCGTGAATCCAAATTCAAGTCTAAAAACGAATATTAACATAATAGCTAATCTAGCTGCTAACTCACTAGCATAATGATGTTAGCACTAACGAACAACAAATTCAGTTCTTTCACCAACACGGTCGAACTACATCTTGCAATAACCCATTTAACAACTTTTTCTAGTTTAGTTTCTCAATAGTGACCGATAAAAAATGAGAAATGTCGAACTTACCTTTACAAATGTTGTGCTGATACCTCTATTTCTTCTTCTCTAACGTGTGCAGTGCAGCGAGAGGATCCAGCTCCTCCGGGAGAAAATTCAAATAAAATCTGCTGCTTGCTGATTGGATGGTTGATTAAAGCGCGTACCAAAGCTCTATTCTAGAATCTTCGGCCCATAGAGCTCCCCAGTCCCGCCCACAGCCTAGTCCGGAAGTAAAAATCCAATACAATTTCTCCATTGACAATTGGAGAATAAGCCATAACATCGTAACCGTCCATGGTAGACTTAAAACCAGCTACGATGTGACTAAGCGATTATACCTGCTCATATAGATGTCAAAAGTTAATGGGGGCATCAACCTTGTTTTGAGAAAACAATGCTTTATTCACGATTTAACGAGAGAGTACTACACTACCCGACACCCTAACGTGTAAAACTGGTGAAAGCAGAGCCTTTGATTGGTAGAGATCGCCGTTGCCATGGCAATGCCAAACAAACTGTACTCAGCTTTTCCCGCGCCTATCGTCCAGCTTCGTCTCGCTGGAACTTCAAAACTTAAAATGGCTGCTGGGCTGATCAGGACCGATGTGTGGTCTTCCGAAAAATAACGGTTTTCTCATCTTGAAGGTTGAATTTACTCAATGGAAACGGTAGGAAGTAATCATCTTCTTTTCTCAGATTAATATGGAACCATGTTAAACTATCTTTAGGCTGCAAATGTTGGAAATGTGTGTACGTTTGCAAAGCATCCTGGGATTTGAGTTCTCTATCTCGGAATTTAAGATATGTACACAGTCTTGTACCTTTCGCTTTTTTTACATTTTCTGTTCATTTTTTCACTCGAAATTATAAGTTATATGCTTATGAGTCACATCGTAGCTGGTTAGCCTAAGGCATGGTCTAAAACTCTTTATATCCGAATTTTTCCAGAAGTCAATGGGAGAAATGAATGAGAATTTTACTTCCGGACTAGCACCTCTCTCGGAGGAGGGGCGGGACTGGGGAGCTCTATACCTTCGGAACATTGACATTGAAACAATGTTGATGAAATGCCAGTTTTTCAACGTTGAAATTATGATTACACTTAAACATTGAATAGGGCTCGGGATCATGACGTAAAAAACTTCGCGGGCGCAGCCATATTGGCAGCTTCACTCCTAAGTTTACTATGGATTACTATGGATTTACTCCCGCCTATATTAGTGTGTTCCTGTTACTTAGTTTTTGCCTTCTTGGTCGTCTGTTGCTGTGTAGTGGGGTGTAACAGCACCACCCATAATCGCAAGAGGAAAAGAATCGCTAATACTACATTTCTGCTTCTTGTCTTCTGCATCTGAATGAATGGATATTACGCTCGGTGCGCTACCAATATGGCGGCTATTCCTAGAATGCAAGGCTTGTTCCCGAGCCCTATTGATGTTGACTTTTTAACTTCAACCAAACATCAACCAATCTGACCAATTTTCAACTTTAAATCAATGAAGTTTGCTATCTGGGTAGAAGCTGTGAAAAAGCTAGCGACCAAATCTATACTTATGTATAGTTTTAGCAGCGGTTAATTAAATAAAGCTGCAACTCCTCTATGGACTGAAATTACTGAAAAAACGTTTGTATGCCTGTAGATTATAGTTTGTACTCGTAGAAATGTTTTGTACTCGTAAAAAAACATTCTGTACCGTATTTTCCAGACTATAAGTCACACTTTTTTTCATAGTTTGGCTGGCCCTGCGACTTATAGTCAGGTGCGACTCATATATGAAATTTAACATGTTTTGGAATAATCCAAAAAGAAAGAGGAGTAAACATTACTGTCTACAGCTACAGATGGGCGGCCATTCACACCTTCTTATCATTAATATAAATCTTTTTGGCCTCTGTGTCTAGTCACAGCCTCTGTCTGTTCTTAGTCTTGGATTTTGTGAATACATTTCTGAATAAATGCGACTTATAGTCAGGTGCGACTTATATATGGCATTTTCCTCTTCATGCTTTTTTTGACTGGTGCGACTTATACTCCGGAAAATACGGTACATGAAATAATTTTGTATGCCTGTAGATTATAGAAATGTAGAAATGGTTTGTACTCGTTAAAAAAAAAAAATGCGTACATGAAAAATAATTTTGTCCTTGTAAAAACATGTTTTTTGTGTCTGTAACAAAGTTTTGAGCTTGTAATAAAAACTTGTCCTTGTAATAAATCATTTTTATCATGTATATTCGTGTTAGCAGTCAATATAATTACCTCCGCCAAGGAGGTTATGTTTTCATCGGGGACCGGCGTTTGTCTGTCTGTCCTGTCTGTTAGTTTGTCTGTCTGTTTGTTAGCAAGATAACTCAGAAATGTATGGATGGATTTCCATGAAATTTTCAGGAAAGGTCTGAAATGACCCAAGGAAGACACCATTACATTTTAATTCCTGGATGCAGGATTATTTTTAATTAAAGGATTCATTATCAACATTGCTATAAGGCTGTTATTTCTAAACTTCAAATGAGGACACAGTTCCCTCAAAACAATACTTTTGCTCTTTTAACAGCTGATGTTATCTTTGCACAATTAAGCATCTTAAGTATGGTTTGAATGTTTTGATAATTGTAGCATTTTGTTTTTATTCACATTTTATTCATTTGGGGTTGCACTAATTGCTTATTGTGGCCCTTTCAAAATTAACTGAAAGTCAGTAAAAGCACTTTTGTAGGTCTTAAATGCCCACTGTGAAGGACATTATATTTTTAAGCAATCTCATCAAAAACAAAATCTTGAACACAGTAGATGTATGCACATCACTTCTCTCTGAGGCCAGGTGCAGGACGGAAGCATTTCAATGAGGGGAAATCAGGGTCTTCTTCAGGCTTGTCACAACAAACCATATTTAGGGTATAGAATATGTGTAAAATGTGTCATTTTCTTAAATGTAACCGCATATAAAGTGTAAGATCATCTCAATGTCTCCACAGATAACTAGTGTTCTTCTGGAAGGGTACCCCAAAATGAGGGGTCTATTTGGAGGATGGATGTTATACAAAGCGTCAGGTGCGTCTAGTAACAAAGATTCATTTGAGTGTTAAGAATGCTTCCGTGGTCTATGACCTGAAAAAAAAAGCAAAATCTGGACTGATGACCCGACAGAAATGCCGCAAAGTAAATACTGTAGAAAATCTGACTCTACACCAGGCAGTAGACACAATCATGTTTGTATCGACTGCTGGTACGTTGGTGTAAATTATTATTTTTTTATTGTTTGTCATCAGAATAATTGTCTGACGGTTATCCTTTCTATGCCAACTGTAGGTGGGAGTGGGCAGAAAACCCTCTGTGTTTTGCCCCAAGGCTCTAGTGGCTATTCAGCCAAAATGCTCAAAACTAGCACAAACAACGGAAAACATGTCCTACACATCGTCCCGCTGCAGGAGAGGCTAGAGATGTCTCCTCTTCCCCCAGATGCGGAAGAGTTCCAAAGAATGCCTAAGTCTTGTTGCAAGACATGTGGACAAAGTATGCCAATCCAATTGCTTGTGGAGCACATTAAATCCTGCGTTGAGGTAATCAAAGTGGGTTTGTTGTTCTCCAGTCTGAGCATCGAAGCTTCAACTGTGTGGCTACTGATCAGGCACTGAAGAAAAGCAGTAGTTGAGAAGGCAGGAGTCAGGGTGTTGTTGTTGGCTTCACATTATGCAAAGGAGCTCTCACAAGACAGATGACAAGAATGTAACCACGGTATGTGTGGATTAGTGATGCGCGGGCTGGCCCAGAACCCATGGGTCCCGCGGGCTAGCCCGTGGGGCGGGTTGTTTTTTCGATGGAAAATGCGGGTAGCGGGCGGGTTGGGTCAAAATGGCAAAATCACAATTATTCCAGCTTTTATAGTTATGTGTATCCGTTCATTGGCTTGTCTTTTGTGTAATGATAAAGTGGAATTGTCACCCTCTCTTCCCCGCTCTCTCTGTCATCAGTTATACAGTTATAAGTTATAAGTTATACAGCAGCAAGCTGCGAGCTAGAGCTACGCCTCCTGTCCTGTCCAGCAACCAGCGCATCTAGTGAGTGCGCCTTCAGCTCGGCTGGTCGTGTCCTGGAAGCACGTCGTAATGGCTTAAACCCCGACACTGTTGATTCCATTTTGTTTTTACACAGTGCGGGCAGAAATAGGCCTACATCCTAGTGGGAAGGTAGCCTAACATTTTGTATAGCTATAGGCTCGCAAATGACGTATTATGTAGCACCATGTTATTGTGTGTTTCTTTTCGGTCTTAAACGCCCCAATTGCGGAGAAAATGCGAGTAGCTTGTGTTCAATAGCCAACCAACTTAACAGTTTTTCCTATGCTATATTATGGTGGTCTAGATGTTCTCTGGCTTTATCATGCGTGCGTGCGTGCACTCCTGTGTGTGTGTGTGTGTGTGTGTGTGTGTGTGTGTGTGAGTGAGTGAGTGAGTGAGTGAGTGAGTGAGTGAGTGAGTGAGTGAGTGAGTGAGTGAGTGAGGTGGAGAGGGTGAGCAAGGGAGAAGAGGGGATATAGCCTAAGTTTACACGTTTAAAATGTTGAGTTGTTGTATCCTCTGTATTTCAAGAATAAACATGTTTGGAGCATTTTGCCGTTCCATGATTGAGATTCTGTGAATGCCTAAAGTAGGCTAGCCTATGCATCATATAAATGTTTGGGACAATCAAACAGCAGTACAAGGTGAGCAAATTCCTCGTTATTAGGTTTCCATGTGGTTTTCTATGGAAATTCATGACGTAGACCCATCGTATCTTTGTTTTCTTTTCTCTCCCATTTTCGCCGGCTGGGTCGGGTTGGGTTAAAAATCAGAGCGTAATTTCGCGGGTCGGGCGGGGCGGATTGGCTGTCACGATGGGTTGGGTTGGTGCGGGGTTAAAAAATCCTTAACCCGCGCATCACTAGTGTGGATGCTATGAAAGAGCTTTGTGGCACTGATGATCAGAGCCTGAAAGGACACAGCACACAAGGAGCATGGAGCATCCAGAATGGACAGAGACGAAAGACATACAGAAGATAATGGCAGCTGTGAAGCAGAGGCAGAACCCTTTTGATCTTGATAGCATTCCAGAGGAACCGATCAATATTGCAAGTCGTCAGGTTGCATCTGAGAAAGTTGCAAAAGAGCTCCCAAACTTCCAAGATGGTGTGAAGCAGAATGCCATCTTTATTGAACAATGTCTTAGAAAAAAACAGTGTGCTACCTTCAAGGATATGAATACATCAGTTGGAGTTAGCATAAAGGTTCACATGGACTCAGATGTGCTCTTTCGAAGATTATGGTCATGGAATTGAGGTTTATGACCCAACTGTTATCAGTTGTCTCCGATCAAAGAGAGGTGTCCATGGAGACTCCATGGTCCATGGAGTAATGTCTCACGAACTCACAGCTGTCATCCCGCCCTCTCTTTTTTATGACGATGGAAGCGTGAGGAAGACAACAAAAGCTGACCTGGTCAAGAAACTCAAGGCTGTTGTTGGAGAGACACAGTAGCTTCCAAATGTTGAAGAAACATTAGCATAAATCATCGATGGCATGTCTCTTCTACAGAGTCTCAATTATTCAGCCTTTCGAACATTCGAGTGTTTTTGGAAAAAGATTGTAACATTGAGGGTATGAAGGCGACAGCTAGCATTTGATAGATATGACCAACACTTGCTCAATGTCCTTGAAAGACAAAGAAGAGGCACCATTCAAACCAGCCATTATAGTCACAAGACAAACAAGTGTTCCAAACTACAGAAAATACCTCGGGATCAGCGGAAACAAAGCTGCTCTATGTAACTTTGTCAGCACCTACTGTACATCGCCAGTAGCCTACTGGTAAACGACAATATCTTCAGGGAACACTGTCATTTTGGCAGGTGGCTTTGAAAATGATCAGGAGGGTTCTCAAGTCAGGCATTGACTTTACAGTGACCAGGAGGAGGCTGTCATGAGGCTGGTACTACATGCAATACACCTTGCACAGTCACATTCTCATCTAATTGTTAAATGTGATGATACAGATGTACTAGGTTTGCTTCTGTACTATTCAAGCAAAGGGATGTTTTTATCCTCAGCAGTGTTTATGCACTCTGCATGGAAAGATTCGTCCCTATGTGTTTGATCGCTCAGAAGCTTGGAGCAGAGCTTTATGAGTGTTTACCTGCATGTCACGCCTTCACGGGTTGTCACCCCACAAGCAGTTTGTACAGAATTGGAAAGGCCACTGCCCTCACAAGACTTAAGACCCATCTTTGTGAGCAAGAAGGTATGTCCTCCTCCTGTATAGCCAAAAGAAAAAGGTGGATGGGCATCCTTGCACCAACCTGGATGAGCTGAGGTACCCACTAGCATCTACCACAGATTTGTCAGCAGCAAATCGACAGAAGATGCCTTCCAGCAACATGTGCTGAGAGCCTTGTACCAAACAGCAGTGTAGCTTCACAGCCACCTGGCCAAACCTCCTCTGTGAAACCCAGTTGGTAGAGGATGGAGGCTCAGAGAAGATGGGTGCATTGAACCTGTGGTGTTTCACATTGCACCAGCACCTAAAGAAGTTAGAGACATCATCCACCTCTACTGTAAAGATGGAAACTACAACGATGCCACCAAATGCCAGTGTCTTTCAGTGGACTTGACCTGCACAAAGTTTTGCTCTTGCCCTTAGATGACAATAGCCCCGTTTACATACGTTAACTTTTTTCTATTCTGAATAAACTATTCCGAATAAAATGTTCTTGTCTTCTGTTTACATGGATCACATTCCATTCCGAATAGGTGTTTACATGCGCCGTAGAATTCCTAATCGGAATAGAATTTCTGTCCGTTTTTTAACCGTAAAAAAAAGAATGGAGATCCAAAACATTATAGTTTTGTCTGTTTTACTTTTCATGTACAAACAAAATAATGCATTAGTGTTGCTGGGGGCGATGCGGAGGAGAAGGCGACAGCAAGACGCTGACATCCTTAATAATCCTTAACATCCTGCAAGAATTCACTGACGCCAAGTGGAAAGTAAATTTCAGGCTATAGCGCCACTCATTTGTTAAATTATGTGGATTAACAGAGAGTTTCATGGCTCCGGATGAGGTCACCGTAAGAGAAGCAATACAACTACAGATGTGCGTCGCCATAGTCTTGTACCGTCTTGGGAGCTGCGCGGATTACCGACTTGTAGCAAATCAGTTTGGCGTACACAAGTGTTCTGTCTAAAAATTTGTGTACATGTTCTGCAAAGGCATATGCTGAAGGGGCCAATAAAACAGCTTATAAAAATGCCGACCGAGGAGGAAACTGAAGAAATGTCAAGACGTTTTCAAGCAGCCCATGGCATTCCCCAAATAATGGGATTGATAGATGGCACCCACATCCCTGTCCTCCCTCCATCAAATGGGTACAGGGATTTTGTCAACAGAAAAGGCTGACCATCCTATGTACTCCAGGCTGTTGTGGTCGACAGATGTTGGTAAGTGAACTCTTGTCATGCTAAAAAAAAAAACATGCAAGATTTCATAGTCCACCTTTACATACAGAACCTGTAGCTCAAAACTGCTCATCCAACATAAAAACTGTTTTTTTAGTTTTAGGAGCATAAGTTGCAAGATGCCAGGGAGTGCTCACGATGCTAATATCTTGCGACAGTCAGACCTTTTCCAGAGGGCTCATCTGCTACCAAGGGTGAGTATCAATCTCAATTAGTTTCTTATTCTGTTTGTAAATGTTTAGCAATTCACTAACATGGTTACTAGATCCACTTGAATTTCACTGTTTCTCTTCTTTCAGGAGTGAAGAACATCGAAGGAGAGGAGATTCCCCTCCAAATCGTTGGGGACCCTGCATACACCCCCTCTTTAATTGGCTTATGAAAGGTTATATTATCACCAAATTTAACTCCAGAGCAGGAGTCTTTCAACGTTTATCTAAGTTCAGTCCGAGTGGGTGTAGAGATGTCTTTTGGCATCTTGAAGTCCAGATGGAGAGTGTTACTAAAAAGAAGTGACTTCCATTATAAATTTGCACCCCTCGTGATAGCTGTGCCCTCCGTAACTTCTGCCAAATTGAACATGATTTCCCCAGTACAAATTGGATGGAAGAACCAAATTCTGAAAATAACCCACAGCCTAATCGACCACACAACTGCCATGATGGTACATTCGATACAAGCGTAGATTACATGGCTGCCCATTTCCCACTGCGCACTGGGTATTACCATTAAGAAGACCAGCAAGCATATATCATAAAATGTTACTGTTTAATGGTAATACTGTAGCAAGTAACTTATTAATTTTGTCCACCATGGCTAACATAGTTGAAACGTTTGCTCTAGAAATGGAGACGTAGTGGTGGAGAAACTTATTATGATTAACTATGAGCACAATTAAGCTCAAATGTCGAGAGTTAAAACTAGCATGTGTTAGCCAACATTAACTCTGATTAGCACCCGTTGTTATGGTTATGGCTACGCTGCTTTTGTGCTGCTAGCTAATATCAGTGACTTTTCGAAACACCAATGAAATCCCGCTCTTAAAACCTGATGTAACTGGTTCTTACTTCTGGACCAGCTCAAAGTTGGTGGAGAAGGGGTAACAGAGTCACACATGCAAACACACTGTGGCAGAAATATTTCATCATTTGCTTTAGTCATGACCCCAGCCTTTGATCACGCCAAAACCAACTGCCCCATGTGACCTTTGACATGACATGACCACAATTATCATGAGTCCTTTCCTTTCTTGACACAATCAAAAGAGGGCGATCATCTTAAATGCAGAGGGAGACGCAGCACTGGAGGTTCAGTTGGCGGCCGCCTTAAGCGGTGCGTAATGCTGGCCTTTATCGTTAACAAATAAATGTCTTACCATGTTTTCAGGCTACGTTCACACCATGGAGGTATTATAAGAACTGGAGAAAGTGAACAAGTCCTGCCCCCATCATTTCAATGGGAATGCTAGGCTAGTGAAAATTGCCAAAATTGAACGATTTTTTCAGGCTTCAACATGGCGTTTCGAGGGGCTTGTTTCCGGTGCCGTTTTACTTAGCCAATTAAGTGCCAGGTTACTGATTGACGTAAGGTACAGAAGGAGAGCTCGTGCCCACACTAAGCTTGTGCATGAGCTGAGAGTGGAACAGCCACCAATCAGCATGAGGAAAACTATGGGAAGACGGCACCGGACATGATGCATTTCTGGAAAATGGCGACGAGGAAGTGCCTTGCTAATCGGCGAAGCTAATCAATCAAACCCTGACCCCCTGGTTCACACTGACGGGTATTTTGATAAACTAATATTTTCTTCCCTTTTCTTCTTGTTGTTACGTGGCAAGCAAGGTGTGTGCATTATCGCCACCCTCTGGACTGGAGGACAATTCTCTTTATATAGAATGCCCAATAAAAATCGATGGTCCATGTGTCATTTCCAGCATTGGAACTTGGCGCATGGTCAGAGCCGAGAGGCGCTGGATCCGAGCTCCAGTGTTCAATATGGCGTTGACTATGAATTGGCCGGACCAACGTCATCAAAACACAAAGAATTATGGGTAGGTTTGGCTCGCCTGATGCCAGCCCATGTAAACTAGTGTCAAAGATCGTATAGTAAGGAAGATGAGTCATAAAGGGGGTTTTCAAAGGAATGAAATGGTGCCCACTTCCGCCTCCTATCTGGGCGTGATCAGTGACGAGTAATCGGTTTATACCAGTGTAGAAGCAGCAGAAGCAGTGTGCCGTTGATAACAGGAGGCCTGCGCAATTAGCGGAGACAGGTCAGGTCAGGAGGGACAGGTCGTGAACAAAGTTACTTTGCTATGTATTGATCACGCTGGAAAATACGATTTCAATGTGGGAATGTTAGAAAGACGTGTGCCTTGTAGAATATGGGTTCGTTACTTGCATTGCTGAATGTAGGGCTAAGGGAATGGTCATAATCCGAGATAAGGTTTATTTCTCCCGTTTGCCTCCTAAATGGGAGTGGCACTACGTCACAGGGTAACCGGAATTTACCCTCATATGACCTGTCTCACTTTATAAACCGTCTCTGCTAGTGTTCTGGGTCTATGATCTGGCATGATAATAATGAAAACTAAGCGTGAAAAAATAGTGTGAAAAACAGAATGTAATCTTGCGCTTCCTTACTGCTGCTATCCATGCCATTCCTCGCCTTTTTGTCACCTCTGAAACATGGCGTGTACTATTATTTTTCCACGCTGGAAAACGATAAAAGATAAGCTTCATGTTACTCTATTGAATTTTATAACACAGCAGGTAAACGGCATTTCGTCAACTGCACTGCGTTGTTCCCGCACGTCAGTAAAACTACTTTAGTTTTGGGCCGCCGATTCCCAAAATGCGTTGCGTTTTGTCACGTATTCACACCAGCACACACAAATACGCAAATGGCCACACACAAACACTGGCACACACACACAAATGCACAAGGACACAAATACCTCTACATAAAGTAAGCCTGGGTTCACTATTGAGAAACCCTATAAGGCGCCTCTAGCCATGGCTGTATTAGATTTTTTAAGCTACTCAATTGTTCTAAAAAGCCTTTCAAACGTGTCAATGACTTATTCATTAGCAGGATGGTAGTGTGTTGTGGGCAACAACGACCCAGCCTGTAAGAAACCAAAGGGCCATAAGTACTTGTTCATTCAATTTTCAACCTACAATATTGAGCTTGTAGAAACTAAAATCCAATCTTAAAGGTATACTATGCAACGTTTTTCAGTTAATCAATTCGTTCCATACTGTTATATATGATTAAATGAGTCATTACCGGTCGAACAGTGTTTTTTCTGGCCGCTCTAGTGGTCTGTAAAACCACACTTGCAACTTCAGGAGACACCGGGCACGCACCCATGCTCTACTCCAGGAAGTGTCATGTAAAGTCTCATGAAAAGGCATGGCAGACTGACCGATTGAGGAGTTTTGTCAAATATACACGCTAAAGCTGTAGGGGAAGCTCTGCAGAGAAATATGCAAGCATAAAACGAGCGAAAATGAAAAGAACGAGCGAAAATGAAAGCGAAACCGGCGATGAAATCGCCAATCCTGCATAGTATACCTTTACATTTTTCAATGACAATCAGGTGAAACGGACCAATTTAGCTGTTTAGCCCCATAAACCCCCAGTGCTTTGCACTTACTCGTGGTCGCCCCTAGCTGAACTGTAACAGATTGCAGGCAAAATGCCGTTACAATGGAGTTAATAGGGAGTGAACCCACTCTCCCTAAATGGGCTCTGGCAGAGGTTGATGTTATCTCTATATGAAGAATTATTGTAAGATAAAACATTTAAAAAACACAGGCAGATATCAGAGACAATGCCACTATTGTACAGGGCACGTCGTTAATTCCAGTTACCTGTCTGTTTCTGTGTAGAATTCGAGGGTTTCTGTGTTGTTTCACTGTTTGAGTTGGATGTTGGTAACTGAATGTTGGTAAGTGGGTAAGTTGGTGAGGTGGTGTCTTCAGTTGTGAGCACAGTAGTTGGCTTTTCAGGGGTTGATGTTATCTCTATAGAGCTCCACAGTCCCGCCCACAGCCTTGTCCGGAAGTAAAAATCCAGTACAATTTCTCCATTGACAACTGGAGTAAGCCATAAAATCGTAACCGTCCATGGTAGACTTAAAACCAGCTACGATGTGACTAAGCGATTATACCGGCTCATATAGATGTCAAAAGTTAACGGGGCATCAACCTTGTTTTTGAGAAAACAATGTTTTATTCACGATTTAATGAGAGAGTACTACACTACCCAACACCCTACCGTGTAAAACTGGTGAAAGCAGAGCCTTTGATTGGTAGAGATCGCCGTTGCCATGGCAATCCCAAACAAACTGTACTCAACTTTTCCCGCGCCTATCGTCCGGCTAGCGTCTTGCTGGAACTTCAAAACTAAAAATGGCTGCAGGGCTGTCAGGACCAATCAAGGGGGCAGCGAACGTTCTGAGAGTGTAGACCAGGGCTATTCAATTAGTTTGTAATAGGGGCCAGTTCATGAAAAGTATCACAACTGAGGGGCCGGAGAAATACTGCTTGAAATATGAGTAATTACGTACAAATGTAGATACAATAAACTAGAAACAGCACCAATATGGGTGTTCAAATGTTGCATTTTGTAAATGCTTAATATCAGAGCCCGTCCCTTACTAGACATTCTCTGATAATATAATTTTTTGGTGGTTATTTGTGTTTTGGGAATATTTCTGCCACAGGCCCAGACTACCACAAGGCAACATTGGGAAGGTGACACTGAATCTATATTGCTAATATGTTGCATTTTGTAAAAGCATAATTATTTTGTGGTTATTTTGTTGTATTTGTGTTTTGGGAATATTTCTGCCACAGGCCCAGACTACCACAGTGGTAGGCATTGGGAAGGTGACACTGGATCTGCATTGCTATGGCTAATATGAAATCTGTGATAACATTAACAGCAATGGAATCTGAGCTTTGCGCAGTAACTGCTAGGTCCATACAATTTCCAATGGGCACAAACAGGTTTCAAACAGTATTTAAATGTATTAAATGTGCGTAATCGGTCGCATATGTAACTCTTCTCAACATACATTTAACGTTCCCACCATTTAAATTGGATGAACGTGTTCACAAATCAATTACTTACAGTGGACTTGACATCAAGGCGATGGATGTGTATTAGTTTCACGCTGAAACTATTTGCGTGGTGCAACCCGTTAAAATGTTAGTAGCTTATAATACTCCAACGTAGTGGCAATTTACGTTGAAACTAAGCTAAGATGGAACTTATATTATGTTCAACTCGGTCAAAACGTTACGTACAATTGGCTGAGGTGCAGTGGCTGCAGGACTTCAGAGCGAGTGAGAGCATGCAACAGAACTGATGCCACCAAAGTTAAACTTTTAAACCGACTCCTATTTGCTCCAATAGCTACATTACGAGTGACGAATGTTTTCGCGAGGATCTGCTTGGACTGGAGAGGCACACTACCGGTGAGATTTCATGCACCAAAAAATGCTTCATGCTTTGAGGAAAACAGCTTGGATTTGGCGCACGTCAACATGTTGGTGACGCTGCGTAAAAACGAAGCAAGGCACCTCTTTGTATAATATCCAGTAACAAAGTAGCCTACAACGGCAACGCACCTCACAGAGCATTATTTATAGGCGCTACTCGCAGTGTAGCCTATCACTGCACCTCCATTATCGTGTTTTCCACCAGCTATTTACGTCTCTACCGATCATAAGGATTTGCTCATAATAACATCAGCTAACACTTCAAGGGCCACTACAAAGTATCTCGGGGGCCGGATCCGGCCCGCGGGCCGCTAATTGAAGAGCCCTGGTGTAGACAGTATGGCGGCCGCCATGCTAAAAAGTAGACCGTGGCTAGCTGGCCATTCCATTGAATCCTATGGGGCGTAAGCGCCACTTTGACATCAAATAACGTTACAGCTGAAGCGTTTTAAGCCTTTATATGAACATTTTCTATTGTCGGAGTGCATACTACATTGTGAAATTGGCGTCACAATCTCGTAACTGTTTTATCGGCAGAGTAATAAACTTTTTCCGAAATCAATGCTAACGTGAGAATGCGCATGCGTCCATAGAGAGTTAAGTGTCGCCATAGGTCAGACTCGGTCAGACTACGTGCCTACGTCACATGTACGACACCTGAGCCTGCGCAGGAGACCTATGACGGAAATAGAAGACCTAAAAAAACGTTGAAATTTGCTTCCTCGATCTCTGCTGCCGTCTACGTGATAGCTCTGTCCATATCTTTTACTGTCTATGGGACCAATGTGTGGTCTTCCGAAAAAGAACAGTTTTCTCATCTTGAAGGTTGAATTTACTCAATGGAAACGGTAGGAAGTAATCATCTTCTTTTCTCAGATTAATATGGAACCATGTTAAACTATCGTTAGGCTGCAAATATTGGAAATGTGTGTACGTTTGCAAAGCATCATGGGATTTGAGTTCTCTAACTAGGAATTTAAGATATGTACACAGTCTCGTACCTTTCGCTTTTTTTACATTTTCTGTTCATTTTTTCACTCGAAATTACAAGTTATATGCTTATGAGTCACATCGTAGCTGGTTAGCCTAAGGCATGGTCTAAAACTCTTTATATCCGGATTTTTCCAGAAGTCAATGGGAGAAATGAATGAGAAATTTTCTTCCGGACAAGCACCTCTCTCGGAGGAGGGGCGGGACTGTGGAGCTCTATTTGAAGAATTATTGTGAAATAAACATTTCATAACAGGCAGATTTAAGATGCAATGCCACTAAGATTGTTCAAGGGACTTTGCTAATTTCAGCTACCTGTCTGCTTCTGCGTAGTTGTCAAGGGTTTCCAAGTCATTTCACTGTTTGAGCTGAATGTTGGTGACTGACTGCTGGTAAGTGGGGAAGTTGTAGAGGTATTGTCTTCAGTTGTGAGTGCAGTAGTTGGTTCTTCAGGGGTTGATGTTATCTCTATATGAATAATTATTGTAAGATAAACATTGAAAAACCACAGGCAGATTTCAGAGACATAAACTTGTACAAAGGACTTTGCTAATTCAAGTTACCTGTCTGCTTCAGTGTAGTAGTCGATGGCTCTTGAGTCGTTTCACTGTTTGAGCTGGATGTCTGTGATTGTCTGCTGGTAAGTGGGGAAGTTGTTGAGGTACTGTCTTCAGTTGTGAGTGCAGTAGTTGATTGTTCAGGGGTTGATGTTATCTCTATACAAAGAATTATTGTAAGATGAACATTTAAAAAACAGAGGCAGATTTCAGAGACAATGCCACTATGATTGTACAGGGCACGTCGCTAATTCCAGGTACCTGTCTGCTTCTGTGTAGTAGTCGATGGCTCTTGAGTCGTTTCACTGTTTGAGCTGGATGTTGGTGATTGTCTGCTGGTAAGTGGGTAAGTTGGTGAGGTGGTGTCTTCAGTTGTGAGCACAGTTGGCTTTTCAGGGGTTGATGTTATCTCTATTTGAAGAATTATTGTGAAGTAAACATTTCATAACAAGCAGATTTCAGATACAATGCCACTAAGATTGTTCAAGGGACTTTGCTAATTCAAGTTACCTGTCTGCTTCAGTATAGTAGTCGATGGCTCTTGAGTCGTTTCACTGTTTGAGCTGAATGTTGGTGACTGACTGCTGGTAAGTGGGGAAGTTGTTGAGGTACTGTCTTTAGTTGTGAGTGCAGTAGTTGGTTCTTCAGGGGTTGATGTTATCTCTATATGAAGAATTATTTTAAGATAAACATTGAAAAAACACAGGCAAATTTCAGAGACATAAACTTGCACAAAGGACTTTGCTAATTCAAGTTACCTGTCTGCTTCAGTGTAGTAGTCGATGGCTCTTGAGTCCTTTCACTGTTTGAGCTGGATGTTGGTGATTGTCTGCTGGTAAGTGGGGAAGTTGTTGAGGTACTGTCTTCAGTTGTGAGTGCAGTAGTTGGTTCTTCAGGGGTTGATGTTATCTCTATTTGAAGAATTATTGTGAAATAAACATTTCATAACGGGCAGATTTCAGATACAATGCCACTAAGATTGTTCAAGGGACTTTGCTAATTTCAGCTACCTGTCTGCTTCTGCGTAGTTGTCAAGGGTTTCCTAGTCATTTCACTGTTTGAGCTGAATGTTGGTGACTGACTGCTGGTAAGTGGGGAAGTTGTAGAGGTACTGTCTTCAGTTGTGAGTGCAGTAGTTGGTTCTTCAGGGGTTGATGTTATCTCTATATGAATAATTATTGTAAGATAAACATTGAAAAAACACAGGCAGATTTCAGAGACATAAACTTGTAAAAAGGACTTTGCTAATTCAAGTTACCTGTCTGCTTCAGTGTAGTAGTCGATGGCTCTTGAGTCGTTTCACTGTTTGAGCTGGATGTTGGTGATTGTCTGCTGGTAAGTGGGGAAGTTGTTGAGGTACTGTCTTCAGTTGTGAGTGCAGTAGTTGGTTCTTCAGGGGTTGATGTTATCTCTATTTGAAGAATTATTGTGAAATAAACATTTAATAACAGGCAGATTTCAGATGCAATGCCACTCAGATTGTTCAAGGGACTGTGCTAATTCAAGTTACCTGTCTGCTTCAGTGTAGTAGTCGATGGTTCTTGAGTCGTTTCACTGTTTGAGCTGAATGTTGGTGACTGACTGCTGGTAAGTGGGGAAGTTGTTGATGTACTGTCTTCAGTTGTGAGTGTTGGTTCTTCAGGGGTTGATGTTATCTCTATGAAGAATTATTTTAAGATAAACATTGAAAAAACACAGGCAAATTTCAGAGACATAAACTTGCACAAAGGACTTTGCTAATTCAAGTTACCTGTCTGCTTCAGTGTAGTAGTCGATTGGTCTTGAGTCCTTTCACTGTTTGAGCTGGATGTTGGTGATTGTCTGCTGGTAAGTGGGGAAGTTGTTGAGGTACTGTCTTCAGTTGTGAGTGCAGTAGTTGACTGTTCAGGGGTTGATGATATTTCTATATAAAGAATTAATGTAAGATGAACATTGAAAAAAACACAGGTAGATTTCAGAGACATAAACTTGTAAAAAGGACTTAATTTGCTAATTCAAGTTACCTGTCTGTTTCAGTGTAGTAGTCGATGGCTCTTGAGTCGTTTCACTGTTTGAGCTGGATGTTGGTGATTGTCTGCTGGTAAGTGGGGAAGTTGTTGAGGTACTGTATTCAGTTGTGAGTGCAGTAGTTGGTTCTTCAGGGGTTGATGTTATCTCTATATGAAGAATTATTTTAAGATAAACATTGAAAAAACACAGGCAAATTTCAGAGACATAAACTTGCACAAAGGACCTTGCTAATTCAAGTTACCTGTCTGCTTCAGTGTAGTAGTCGATGGCTCTTGAGTCCTTTCACTGTTTGAGCTGGATGTTGGTGATTGTCTGCTGGTAAGTGGGGAAGTTGTTGAGGTACTGTCTTCAGTTGTGAGTGCAGTAGTTGGTTCTTCAGGGGTTGATGTTATCTCTATTTGAAGAATTATTGTGAAATAAACATTTCATAACGGGCAGATTTCAGATACAATGCCACTAAGATTGTTCAAGGGACTTTGCTAATTTCAGCTACCTGTCTGCTTCTGCGTAGTTGTCAAGGGTTTCCTAGTCATTTCACTGTTTGAGCTGAATGTTGGTGACTGACTGCTGGTAAGTGGGGAAGTTGTAGAGGTACTGTCTTCAGTTGTGAGTGCAGTAGTTGGTTCTTCAGGGGTTGATGTTATCTCTATATGAATAATTATTGTAAGATAAACATTGAAAAAACACAGGCAGATTTCAGAGACATAAACTTGTAAAAAGGACTTTGCTAATTCAAGTTACCTGTCTGCTTCAGTGTAGTAGTCGATGGCTCTTGAGTCGTTTCACTGTTTGAGCTGGATGTTGGTGATTGTCTGCTGGTAAGTGGGGAAGTTGTTGAGGTACTGTCTTCAGTTGTGAGTGCAGTAGTTGGTTCTTCAGGGGTTGATGTTATCTCTATTTGAAGAATTATTGTGAAATAAACATTTAATAACAGGCAGATTTCAGATGCAATGCCACTCAGATTGTTCAAGGGACTGTGCTAATTCAAGTTACCTGTCTGCTTCAGTGTAGTAGTCGATGGTTCTTGAGTCGTTTCACTGTTTGAGCTGAATGTTGGTGACTGACTGCTGGTAAGTGGGGAAGTTGTTGATGTACTGTCTTCAGTTGTGAGTGTTGGTTCTTCAGGGGTTGATGTTATCTCTATGAAGAATTATTTTAAGATAAACATTGAAAAAACACAGGCAAATTTCAGAGACATAAACTTGCACAAAGGACTTTGCTAATTCAAGTTACCTGTCTGCTTCAGTGTAGTAGTCGATTGGTCTTGAGTCCTTTCACTGTTTGAGCTGGATGTTGGTGATTGTCTGCTGGTAAGTGGGGAAGTTGTTGAGGTACTGTCTTCAGTTGTGAGTGCAGTAGTTGACTGTTCAGGGGTTGATGATATTTCTATATAAAGAATTAATGTAAGATGAACATTGAAAAAAACACAGGTAGATTTCAGAGACATAAACTTGTAAAAAGGACTTAATTTGCTAATTCAAGTTACCTGTCTGTTTCAGTGTAGTAGTCGATGGCTCTTGAGTCGTTTCACTGTTTGAGCTGGATGTTGGTGATTGTCTGCTGGTAAGTGGGGAAGTTGTTGAGGTACTGTATTCAGTTGTGAGTGCAGTAGTTGGTTCTTCAGGGGTTGATGTTATCTCTATATGAAGAATTATTTTAAGATAAACATTGAAAAAACACAGGCAAATTTCAGAGACATAAACTTGCACAAAGGACTTTGCTAATTCAAGTTACCTGTCTGCTTCAGTGTAGTAGTCGATGGCTCTTGAGTCCTTTCACTGTTTGAGCTGGATGTTGGTGATTGTCTGCTGGTAAGTGGGGAAGTTGTTGAGGTACTGTCTTCAGTTGTGAGTGCAGTAGTTGGTTCTTCAGGGGTTGATGTTATCTCTATTTGAAGAATTATTGTGAAATAAACATTTCATAACGGGCAGATTTCAGATACAATGCCACTAAGATTGTTCAAGGGACTTTGCTAATTTCAGCTACCTGTCTGCTTCTGCGTAGTTGTCAAGGGTTTCCTAGTCATTTCACTGTTTGAGCTGAATGTTGGTGACTGACTGCTGGTAAGTGGGGAAGTTGTAGAGGTACTGTCTTCAGTTGTGAGTGCAGTAGTTGGTTCTTCAGGGGTTGATGTTATCTCTATATGAATAATTATTGTAAGATAAACATTGAAAAAACACAGGCAGATTTCAGAGACATAAACTTGTAAAAAGGACTTTGCTAATTCAAGTTACCTGTCTGCTTCAGTGTAGTAGTCGATGGCTCTTGAGTCGTTTCACTGTTTGAGCTGGATGTTGGTGATTGTCTGCTGGTAAGTGGGGAAGTTGTTGAGGTACTGTCTTCAGTTGTGAGTGCAGTAGTTGGTTCTTCAGGGGTTGATGTTATCTCTATTTGAAGAATTATTGTGAAATAAACATTTAATAACAGGCAGATTTCAGATGCAATGCCACTCAGATTGTTCAAGGGACTGTGCTAATTCAAGTTACCTGTCTGCTTCAGTGTAGTAGTCGATGGTTCTTGAGTCGTTTCACTGTTTGAGCTGAATGTTGGTGACTGACTGCTGGTAAGTGGGGAAGTTGTTGATGTACTGTCTTCAGTTGTGAGTGTTGGTTCTTCAGGGGTTGATGTTATCTCTATGAAGAATTATTTTAAGATAAACATTGAAAAAACACAGGCAAATTTCAGAGACATAAACTTGCACAAAGGACTTTGCTAATTCAAGTTACCTGTCTGCTTCAGTGTAGTAGTCGATTGGTCTTGAGTCCTTTCACTGTTTGAGCTGGATGTTGGTGATTGTCTGCTGGTAAGTGGGGAAGTTGTTGAGGTACTGTCTTCAGTTGTGAGTGCAGTAGTTGACTGTTCAGGGGTTGATGATATTTCTATATAAAGAATTAATGTAAGATGAACATTGAAAAAAACACAGGTAGATTTCAGAGACATAAACTTGTAAAAAGGACTTAATTTGCTAATTCAAGTTACCTGTCTGTTTCAGTGTAGTAGTCGATGGCTCTTGAGTCGTTTCACTGTTTGAGCTGGATGTTGGTGATTGTCTGCTGGTAAGTGGGGAAGTTGTTGAGGTACTGTATTCAGTTGTGAGTGCAGTAGTTGGTTCTTCAGGGGTTGATGTTATCTCTATTTGAAGAATTATTGTGAAATAAACATTTCATAACGGGCAGATTTCAGATACAATGCCACTATTGTTCAAGGGACTTTGCTAATTTCAGCTACCTTTCTGCTTCTGCTTATAGTCAACGGTTTCCTAGTCATTTCACTGTTTGAGTAGCCTGACGAGCCAGACCCACATCAAGATGTGGACACTCACCGTAGACAGGGCTCAATCGGAGTGGTGGGATAAACAGTTGTCTTTCAAATTCCCTCCCCGCAATAGGATAACGCTAAACGAATCATCTTCTTGTTTTCAAGTAGCAGGATACGTAACCTTCCCTCTCCACGCAATAGGATAACGCTAAACGAATCATCTTCTTGTTTTCAAATAACAGGATGCGTTACCGTCGCAACTTCTGGTCGCATGTCAGTAACCATTATGTTAAGCCCACCCACCGACTTTATACACGCTGTGATTGGGGCGCTGGTGCTGGGGGTTCTCAGCTCCCTGGCTCAATGGATCGTGCCTAGACTGCCCCGCCAGCCAAATTACATTTAGGGGCGTCTAGATTTCTAGGCTACTGTTTGAGCTGAATGTTGGTGACTGACTGCTGGTAAGTGGGGAAGTTGTAGAGGTACTGACTTCAGTTGTGAGTGCAGTAGTTGGCTGTTCAGGGGTTGATGTTATCTCTATATGAAGAATTCTTGTAAGATAAACATTGAAAAAAACACGGGCAGATTTCAGAGACATAAACTTGTACAAAGGACTTTGCTAATTCAAGTTACCTGTCTGCTTCAGTGTAGTAGTCGATGGCTCTTGAGTCGTTTCACTGTTTGAGCTGAATGTTGGTGACTGACTGCTGGTAAGTGGGGAAGTTGTTGAGGTACTGTCTTCAGTTGTGAGTGCAGTAGTTGGTTCTTCAGGGGTTGATGTTATCTCTATATGAAGAATTATTTTAAGATAAACATTGAAAAAACACAGGCAGATTTCAGAGACAATGCCACTATTATTGCACAGGCACGTCACTAATTCCAGTTACCTGTCTGTTTCTGTGTAGAATTCGAGGGTTTCTGAGTTGTTTGACTGTTTGAGTTGGATGTTGGTGACTGAATTTTGTTAAGTGGGTAAGTTGGTGAGGTGGTGTCTTCAGTTGTGAGTGCAGTAGTTGGCTTTTCAGGGGTTGATGTTATCTCTATATGAAGAATTATTGTGAAAATGCTCAACGAGGTTCACACAGGTCATGGATTTTCTGGAATATCATGGAATTTTGAGAAGTCTATTCCAGACATGGAAAGTGGGAATTTTAACATTTTCCGGGCAAAGTACAGGGAACTTCGCTATTTCTAGTTACCTGTCAGCTTCTGTGTAGTAGTCGAGGGTTTCCTAGTCGACTGACTGCTGGTAAGTGGAGAAGTTGTTGAGGTGCTGTCTTCTGTTGTGAGTGTAGTAGTTAGCTTTTCAGGGGTTGATGTTATCTCTATTTGAAGAATTATTGTGAAATAAACGTTTCAAAACACAGATATCAGAGACAGTGTCACTAAGATTGTACAGGGGATTTTGCTACCTTAAAGAGAGTTGTTGTTGTTATCTCTCTAGACAGTTAATATACTGTATATATATTTATATTTTTTATTTGGTCTGGTGGATTCTTACGGGATGATCTACAGGTTTGAATGTAATCTGAACAGCAGTCTCGAAGACGAAGACAAGCCTCATCACAGAAGCATCCACGTCCACGGGAACATGAGCTATTCGATCCCACACAGCATAGTGTTGTTGGAGAGGAGCAACTCACTAAATAACAGAAAGGAAAGAAAAATAAAGCTGAAAAACTGCAGAATAGTGATTTCACCTTTACCACCTGTGCGGTGTTGCTACAGTTTGTGTATTTTGCCTATGACCCTATCAATGCTGTTGAATACTCTGATGTTGAAATGGCTAAGGATTGTTCTTCTTATTCTTGTATATATACAATACATACTGTGTGTGTGTGTATATATATATATATATATATATATATATATATATATATATATATACACACACACACACACACACACACAGAAAATAAATATATCTATCTAAATACATATAGATACAGTGCCCCCCATAAGTATTGGAACACATGCTAAAGTTGACTATAAAGAGGGATAGAAAATTATCTTTTGGAAATTGATCTTAATACCTTAAATTAAAAAAATGAGGAAATATCCAACTTTTAAGGACGCCAATTTTCTTTGTGAATGAATAATGTATCGCAAATAGATGCATGTTTTCCTTCATATACAGGCGTCATACAGTGGGGGGACTAAGTATTTGACCCCATGCTAAAGTTGACTAAAAAAGAGGACTATAAAATCATCTTTTGACAATTGATCTGAAAAAAGAGAAAATCCAACTTTTAAGGACGCCAATTTTCTTTGTGATTGAAGAATATATTAAAATAAATAAATTTATTTAAATAAATAAATCTTCTTCCTTAAATACAGGGGGGCATAAGTATTTGACCCTTATGTTAAATTCCCATAGGAGCAGGAGGATTTGTTTTTATATGTTTTTATTTTTAAAGGCCAGCTATTTCATGGATCCAGGTTACTATGCATCCTGATAAAGTTCCCTTGGCCTTTGGAATTAAAATAGCCCCACATCATCACATACCCTTCACCAAAGCTAGAGATTGCCATGGTGTTTTTTCCAGTAAAGAGGGGTGCACACATAAAGATAATCGGACTGATTTTGCCCCGATTTTCCCCCTTCCGACCAAAGACAGAAAATGGTCGATTATCTTTAGCTCTTAAGATTATCTGATGAGATTCTCTTGTAGTGTGTGGTGTGTTGAGAGTTAAAATATCCCGACAACAGCCTTTATCACACGGCGGACAGCGTTCAGCGCCGATAATCATAAATATTAACCATGTTCAATATTTGCGGCTGAAATCCTGTATTGTGTGGGGTATTCCGAAAGGCAGCTGAGAAATATCTTTTATCGTCATGTGTTGGTTCTCTCACAGATAAAAAAATCGGTTGAGATATATGCAATCACAATACACAAGTGTGTACCCCCCTTTAGCCTATTAGCCTGTTTGATGCTCATTGAGCTCAATGCAAATCAAAGCAAATATCTTCAAGTTATAATATTGAGTAGGTTATTGAATGAGAGCACACATGCCATGGTCACACAGCAGTTGTGCAGTGTTTACCTGTGATCTGTTGTGCAGTTAGTCGGATGAGCAGCATCAGTAGAACAGACACACACACTGCGCAGGTCTTCATCTTACACAGAAACCGTGGTGAGATCATGTAGATGTGTTAGTAAAGAGAGTGTCTCATTGTTTTAACACCATTTGTATTTCCTGCTGTCATCTTATGTTTCTATCACACCTATTTTGGCCTATTTCCAGAGATCCTGATGTTTGCAGAAAAATAACAAAGTCGATGTTTGTTCCCAAACCAAGACCGGAGTGACTATGCACCATAGTCTTGTGCTCTGTCTCAAATTTCTCTTGCTGGATTTTTTTTTTTTTTTTGCCAGTTTTTAAGTACAGAAGGTAAATTGGGTCCATCTTTATAATTTTGTCATGTATTGTTTGACACTGATAATCTCCACACCTTTGACATCTAAGCCCCATTTTGAGCAGAAAATAGGCCAAAGAAGGTGAGAGCTGAAGACTATCAAGAATAAGTCCTGGTTACTGAGAAAATGTCATTAGGTCCATGTCTCTGTTCCTGTCTGTGCCAAACACACACAAACACCAACCCAAAACTGGCATCACATAAGGCATGGTAGATGGCATCTAAAGACCAGACTTTGCCGTAGAAATTGTCTACTACTGTAACTAATGACCCATTAAGTGGCAATGACAAATGTAAGTTCTCTGAGTATCAAAACCAGTTTTGGAGGAATTATTTGCCGTTATTATGCAGGAAATGCAGTATTTTGAACACAAAAAACAGCATTTACTGTAGAAATGCATTATTATGGACAGTGAGGCAATCTTGCCAAAACACGTTAATGCAAATATTTTCACATAAAAACACAAAACTTGTGATTTTATTGTTATTAGCTTTATTGATTGCGTGAGTAGCCCAACTTTGTTTATTCAATACTCACTTTTTAAATTTTTCTCATTTTAGTATCAAATTTCCTGTTGTCATTTTAAGTTTCTATCACACCTCTTTCTCCTGTTTCCTGAGATCTCTGAGATGTCTGCAGAAGAACAACATCGCTGCTATTTGTTTCAAATCAATGACCAGTGTGAGATTGCACCACACTGAAGACTTGATAACATGCAGAGATATAATAGAATGCTGAACACACTGTCCTATCTGTTTCCTGAGCTATCGTGTGTTTTCTCACAGCATTAATACTGTGTTAATGCCTTTGACGTGCATTGGAAAAGGAAGGAAGGCCAGTTGTTGTCCAGAAGTTATTTTGAGTTAGAAAGGCAACATGTGCTGTAATTACATTCTAGTGTTTTCTTGATGTGCCATTTGTGTCCATGCGACGAACAACCGTTTAAGTAAAAAAAATAAATAAATGAGATAACCATGTAACATGAATGTATGTGTGCCACTTATGTATACATAAGCAGTTTGGGTGGTCGCACGACCAAAACTTGACGCATCTGTTTCCCAAACATGGATTACTGTAGTTTAGACCGATATAGCCTACTAAAAGTTTTTTTTTTTTTATCAATGGAGAGATATTCATTAAAATTCTCTACTGAATCTATTTGGAAATGTATGTACTGTAGCATTGTCTAGACTGGCATACTTAAATCTTAGAGACCCTTTATCAATGCTAAGGACATCATATTATAGAGCACACGTCACAAGCACCAATTTCTGTCCTTGTTTTACCATAGCTATTCACATAGGCCTAATGTTTAGCCTGGAAAACCAAACTCATTCACGATTGAAAAGAGGTCACTTATGATTGGGATTTGTATACAAGATAGCAAGGGCGTTCAACTTTGAAATCATTGTTTCAGCCAAACCAATAACATTAGAGAGTCCTAACGTTACTTTACTTCGTCTAAACTTTACAAACTGACAATAAACAGCAGCAATGTAAGTGGGCCTAGCTTTGCTGTGAATACATTTCTGCATTCCTCCCACTGCATACCATAGCTGTTTACCATAATCTCATAATCCCCTCATTGTTGATTTTGGAAGTAGTCTGCCAACCGATGGCAACACTGGAAATATCATGTTCCAGACTAGTATCTTCCTGATAGGAAGTCTAGGCATGGCCAGGCCACATAACTCTACCAGCAAGACAAGATTCCTGTAGCTAAGTACTCCTGTGAACTATCACTGTGAAATCAATACATCAAACACATAAATACATCAAAGAACATTCATCAGGATCAGGTAATTTTCCTTGCCAAAACACACACAACATAAGATTGGGAAAAAAAAGAGATTGCAAATCACATGTGTTAAAGTCACTGCAACTAGTTTTAAGGTTTTAAAGTTGGATTGTGTCTGACTGAGGTGTTCATCACTGGATGACCTTCGCCTATGGAAAGCATGTTGGAGATAAACATGTGGAGAGGAGCCCAGATTATCAGCAGTCTACAGATGGCTATCACCCTTTTATCTGCACTTGGAACAGGAGACAAGGGGTTAAGTGTGTGAGTAAGTATACCGCATACCTCAACCTTGTCTGTCTTGTCAAATATTATATGTTGGACCACATTGCAGTGGGGTTTTCACAGTTCCTTATTGTGTAATGATTTTCTACAGCAAACAATGCCTTTCTGGAATGTTTGCCACAGGCAGACAAAGGATGGTTGTTTTGCTTGAACAAATAGTCCACATAACAGTAATGCAGACATTTGAGAAACAGTAGAAATGTAAAAGAAATGTGATCACTTTATTTGATGATATTACCTGTATATAATATACACAACATATCTGACATAATGTAGCTATATAATGTGGTATATAATGACTAATGTACAATAGACTATGGAACATACAGAAATACTAAAAGGAAATATTACAAACAAAAATAAACTGGATCTTTAAATGAAAGCACTAGTGTATATGTGACACGCTTAAGTTATATATCTTTTTTTGTGTAAAAGGAAAACAAAGTATAAAATCTTTGCCATTGCCGTGTAGATGTTCTCTCAGGGTCGGGACAAACCACGCCTGGCTGATCGCCTGGATAAAAAAAAAAAACATATGATCAGAGACTAAAAGGATCACAAAATGGCCTCACATCTCTACTCTCCTCAGGTCGCTATGAAGGAACATGACAGGAGCATGACTCTAACATATGATAACAAATGATTAACATATGATAACAAATGATTAACAGTCTGATGGATTGGATTTTGCTTTCCAATGCTACCAGTTAAGATGTTTTACACATCCATTATATGAAACCTGATATCAATACAGTCATGCATTAAAATATCTGTATTTCTTAAAGGTTTTTAGTACATTAGCCTACTAATGATTATAGAATTGAAAGCATAAATTAAAGTTTCAGCATCTGTTGCAAGTCTGAATAAAGGCCGGCGCCCACCTGACACAGCAGCGTTTAGCGGTTTGGGCTTGACGCGCAGGTTTTCTAACCCTGTGTGGCTGCCGCGTGGCAGACGTTTCTAGTGGGCAGTGTACTGTACGTGTCCGGTGGGCGCTGGCCTTAATGTGTCAGGTGTGCATACAGGTGTGTACACATGTGCAGCAGGTGTGTGTGTATGTACTGTATGTTTGCCCCGTTTACCTCCATCTTATATTCAGCCTCTCCTCCGTCACTCTCCAGCTCTCTCCAAACTCCTTAACTCGTTTGGCCTGGCTACCGTCTGGCTTCATCATGTCGTTCTTCTTCCTGCCGTCGAAGTTTCCACACAGTCCTCCCACTCTCCTCTTGTATGTGTGTGGCAGGATGATCTCTGCAGCATTACAATGACAGCACAAAACAAACAATCAATCGGTTCTGTCCATGCTGAATGAGCTCAAGAGCGTAAAATAGTTGTTCTGTGGAAGACTGAAGAAAGGACAGTGGATGACATTTTTGGGAAAACCTAAAATAATGTATTAGTGGTTTTGCAATTAACCCTTGAAGGCATAACTGTTGGAAACTAAAGAAAGGTTTCTTTATTACTCATAACGTTATTAGTTGATAGACAATATGAATGTTGCGATCTTAATTACCAGTTTTGCCAATTCCATTAAACTCGACAGAGAACCCGAAGTCTGTTTTAAGGTAGATGCGAGAGGATCGCTGGAGGACCTTGAGACCTGTGGTTGGTGATACTGGTGGATGAGATCTTACACCATCCACCTGCACAGGACAGAGAGAGAGAGATGTCTAACTTCACATATCACAGTCGTATGTGCTAATCACACAGCATTAGTATCATTCGTGTATAGTGATGTACAGTACATACAGTATAAAATGACATTTACACAGAAAGACCAGCAGAGGGCAGCATGCTTCCTTTGCTTTTCCATTGGAATAGAATCTAGATGCCTATTTAAAGGTACTTAATGAATTACCCTGTAACATTTGTGTGTCTGCGGGGCATTTTTAAGTTTAGTTGAGCGTGTGCTGTAGCAAGATATTTAGATGGTAACACCTGGTGAAGAAAAGTTCAGAGTACCATATTTTATTGACAGCTGCCTGAGAGTTGACTGAAGGCCAATGCACCAGATAAGCAGTAATTGCACAGAAAATCATATTCTAACACTTCTTATCTCACACACACGGAAGAACTGTAACATGCCCGACAAAGACCTGAAATGGAAATATGATTAAAACAATCATATTACTTGCCAAGAACATTGTGACCTAATAACTGCTCTGCACTAGAAAACATGTCGATGGTGTGAAAGATATGTCAAGAGAAAACAATGCTCTACTGAGAACATTCCAAAGGCACAGTCCAATGTTGCATAACTTACGTAGAGTTTCCTGTTCTTCTTAAACTCCACGGTGTGGTTGTAGACTCTGATCTTTAGTTCCCTTGGGAAGCCACTGTCTCCATGGTCATGGCTGTCATCCTCTTCACTGCTGTCGTCACGGTCATCACGGTGGTCTTCCTCGCTGCTGTCCCAGTCCTGATCATTCTTTATCCGGTTGATGCCCTCGACATAGATGTCTGGGAGGTTCTTTGGCAGACCAATTGATTGGACCAGGACGTAGGAGTGGGTCCCCTCAAAGTCATGCTTCATGTCATCAAACGTTCTGTACTCGGGGTCCTCCTCAATGGTGCACTCACTGAAGTCTGTCAGAAAAGATGGCAAACAGTTGTTTTGAGAACATGGTATTTGTGTGTGTAAAGATTCTACAGGCTTCAGCCAACGTGTACTCTGAAAAAACTAAAATACAAGTGTCCGCAAAAATGTATTGAATACATGTGTTTACAGCAGACGTTTATCCAAACAGGATGACAAAGGGTCAGTGTATGTGTGCAACTTCTAATCAGAATTCTATCAGTGCTTGCTCTCTAGTGGTTACCTGAGGACTTGCACGTGTACTCTCCCTCTCCATCCATATAACAGATGTCATCTCCGTCACACTCATCATCGTCACACTCAATGTGTCCTTCACCATCATCCTCCTCACACTCACACTTCAACTCACAGTGATCTGTGTACCAGACCTCATCGAACTGGAATGACAGCAGAATACAAACTTTACTGTGACTCCTTAGCATCAATTTAGTTATCAAAATAATAATGTTTGATAAAACTTTAAGCTGGCAAAGGAATCACAACTAATGGAACAAAATGTGTTGTACAATATTTTTCATCATTGTCCCCTTGTGAGTGTTTTATCCACACACACACACACACATACACACACACACACACAGACACAAACACACATTGTGGATCATTATCACTAATTTGTGACTTACATAATGGTTCTGTCCTTTGTTATCCTGGCAGCCACACTTTCGGATGGGCACGCACACTCTGTCCTTGAGCACAAAGCCATCATTGCACACACAGCCCCCCACACATGGCTCATTTGTGTCGCAGTTCGGAGAGCCGTGCAGGTGCTTACAGGTGGGCTGGCAGGCAGGCATGCAGTCAGTGAAGTGGCTATTCCTTGGACACGATGGGGCTGCACACAATGAGGACACAAGGACATTAGTGCGCTCTGATATCCACAGGTCTGTGTAGAAACTAGTGTCTGTAGTCAGATCGTTTGTGACATTGACAGATTGTCAGAAACAAGTTGCGATAAAACATATTGTTGAACCAAATTTTACAATATGCAAAGGGTAGGGCAGATGTGATTTCAGGAAGTTAACACTTACTCGGTGGTGCAGATGTGGTGGGTTTGACAGTTGGGGGAGCTGGGGTTTCTGGGTTTACAGGAGGTGCTGGTGTTTCTGGGTTAACTGGAGGTGCTGGTGTCTCTGGGTTAACTGGAGGAGCTGGTGTTTCTGGATTAACTGGAGGAGCTGGTGTCTCTGGATTAACTGGAGGTGCTGGTGTCTCCGGATTTACAGAAGGTGCTGGTGTCTCCGGGTTAACTGGAGGAGCTGGTGTTTCTGGGTTAACTGGAGGAGCTGGTGTCTCTGGATTAACTGGAGGTGCTGGTGTCTCTGGATTAACTGGAGGTGCTGGTGTCTCTGGATTAACTGGAGGTGCTGGCGTTTCTGGATTAACTGGAGGTGCTGGTGTCTCCGGATTTACAGGAGGTGCTGGTGTTTCTGGATTAACTGGAGGAGCTGGTGTTTCTGGGTTAACTGGAGGTACTGGTGTCTCTGGGTTAACTGGAGGCGCTGGTGTCTCTGGGTTAACTGGAGGTGCTGGTGTCTCTGGATTAACTGGAGGTGCTGGTGTCTCTGGGTTAACTGGAGGCGCTGGTGTCTCTGGGTTAACTGGAGGTGCTGGTGTCTCCGGATTTACAGGAGGTGCTGGTGTTTCTGGATTAACTGGAGGTGCTGGCGTTTCTGGATTAACTGGAGGTGCTGGTGTCTCCGGATTTACAGGAGGTGCTGGTGTTTCTGGATTAACTGGAGGAGCTGGTGTTTCTGGGTTAACTGGAGGTACTGGTGTCTCTGGGTTAACTGGAGGCGCTGGTGTCTCTGGGTTAACTGGAGGTGCTGGTGTCTCTGGATTAACTGGAGGTGCTGGTGTCTCTGGGTTAACTGGAGGCGCTGGTGTCTCTGGGTTAACTGGAGGTGCTGGTGTCTCTGGATTAACTGGAGGAGCTGGTGTCTCTGGATTAACTGGAGGTGCTGGTGTCTCGGGATTAACTGGAGGTGCTGGTGTTTCTGGATTAACTGGAGGTGCTGGTGTCTCGGGATTAACTGGAGGTGCTGGTGTTTCTGGATTAACTGGAGGTTTCACTAAATCTTTGGGATGAAATGAAAAAGGAAACAAACAGGAGCAACACAAGATTGTTAAAGGAAGAATAATTCTGATGTGACTCTGTGAAGCACTTCACTGTCACAGTGAGTTGTGATTGATGAAGAAGTAAATTCAGGGCCAAATGTTAAAAAGTAAAATGTAAAAATCAATGACTTTTTTTTCTGACCTTCTCTGACAAAAAAAACCCCTGAATTTCTACGATTAAATGGTTAAATTCCTGGCTTTCACTGTTGTGCCCATGAGCAAGGTACTGAGTTGCTAACCTTAACCCTGAGTAGCTCCAGGGACAATGGCCCAGTAATATAACTGAGATATGTAAGTCGCTTTGAATAAATGTGTCTGCTGATGAATAAGTGTGGAATAGACATTATTCAAATTCCATGATATTCCAGACATTCCATGACCCGTGGGAACCCTGTCAACTTTAATCTGTAAATAAGTTGTTAAATACCTGCGCAGGAACCACGATAAAGGAAGATATCATCCACAGCTACATCAGAGAGCTCGGTTGTTCCTCTGCGTCCCTCTAAAATGATCTAGAGTGAACATAGCAAAGATATAATGTATCATATTCGGACCTCTTATGTATTATCAATTGCACATGTGACCATGAAAGCCTTGGTCACCTGAAATGGGCCTGTAGTCATCAGGTCAATCTCTGCTTTATGCCACTCATCTCCTTGGTTGTTCCTCTTGGTCCAAACTCCTTGTGCCAGTCGATCCTCCAGAAGGTACACACTCAGGCCCATGGTGTCCGCTGTGCCATATATGTGGTACCAGAACTGAAGACACTGGGGACCCGGATCAGAACATTCTCCACTCAGGATGCGAGCGGTGTCACCGTTATGCACTCCGTCTCCTTCAACATATAGGTAATGGCCACCTGGAAAGCATACGATTAAATAGCAAACCTTAAGCATGACTTTAAAGAGCAAGTCCATATCATGTCTTTGTAAGCTATCTGCAATTGATAGATAGGTGACTGGGTCTCATTTGCTCTTGGCCAGGACCCCCCTGAAAGAGATTCTGCATCTCAATGTTATTATTCCTGTTTAAATAACGGTTAAAAAAAATATCGCAGGGATAGTATACATGCATGATTGATATGCATAGACAATCAGATCCATGAGATTGTGTTATCAAGGTGATGTAAAGTAGAATATAGTTGTGAATAAATGCTGTTACCTCCACTGGTGTGATCTGAGGAGGGACCTGTCATCAGTGTAGGGGTGGAGCCACTCTGCCATGTCCAATCAAAACTGTCTGTGAGCAGCTGGTGCCATGAACAGAGGCTACTGTCGAAATTACAGCCGAGGTCACAAACTGTAGGAGACGAGAAACACAATTGTGTTGAATTAGTACTGCATGTGGCTGAGGGCATGTTCTATCCACTGATGGCATATTTAAAGCTACATATGGATTCCTTTTTTTTTTTGGGGGGGGGGGGGGGGGGGGGGGTAGGATCGGGAAATGGATCTGATTCGGACCTGGGCCCCTGTGGAAACCGTCCCACCCCCCGCCCTTTAATAAACTACCTGGGTGAGGATTTCCTGAGTTTCCATTTGTCACAGCGGGCAGGGTGGTAGGGTCTATGCCTGTGTTAGATGAGCCTTTTTTGGAGATATAAAGATACAAATACATGTCATTTTTTTCTGAAATGAAATGTTATGAAATGAGTGTTTCATTCATAACCTCTAACCTCACCTCCACATTCTCCATATGTTATCGAGACATCATCCAGTGCCACATCAGACAACTCAGTGGAACCTCTGATTGCTTCCAGAAGGATCTACAGAACACATGCACTTGTGAAAATAAGGTTTTGAACTTTTTTGAACAGTGCTGAAAAGAAATGTAATCCTTAACAACAGTGCTAGCAGCTCTTATCTTCAGACTGCTGATGTGGAAGAACATTTTCAATCCAGTGGAGCATTATTATACTATATATATATATAGAACCAATCATTTCAAGGCAGACCTCACATGGCTGACTCAGATGAGTCCGGCATGGTGCTGCTTAGTCAAAAGAACAGGTTTTAGCCACCTCTATTCCTTGATATATCCATAATGTTTTCCAAAAAAAGCTATGCGTATTCATTGAGTATTTGGCAAAGAATATCAAGAACAATATAGACATTCAGACTACTGACTGGCAGACTGACAGACAAAATCAATGCAGACTGATGAAAATAAGCTGTACAGGACAAGAGACAGATATCCTATCTTTTTATTCTACTAGATAAGAGTACCCTGCCAGTCTGTCATCTGTGTGTTCCCATATACTCCTTCAGAGCGGACTCTCACCTGAAACGGCTGGGAGACCTTAATGTTCAGCTTTGCCTCTTTCCAGGAGTCGCCCTGGTTGCTGGACTTGGACCAGAGCTTTGTGGCCTTGTTGTCAGCCAGCTGGTAGACGTTGAGCGCCATGAGGGAGGACGTGCCGTACATGTGGTACCAGAACCGCAGGCAGTGCTCGCCTGGCACGGTGCACGCTGGGCTCATCATACGGGCCGAGTCGCCATGGACCACACCGTCACCTTCCAGGTGCATGTAGTAGCCACCTGCGGAGCGAGCAGTTGGTTAGGAACTGAGCCACATTTAAGCAAAGGACCGTTCATGTCTTTGAGGGCAGCTAAAAGGAAATTCCTGGCATTTTTTTTTTATTTCTGTTTCTCAGCGTCATGACTACTGTCAGTATGGAAAACAGTGAAAACAATTGGTGCCGCAGCCAACAACTAGCAGCTGGGGGCATGACCATGATTATTTTAATTTATTTTCCAGAATTCTCCTTTAAAAGTAATCCAGTGCAATTTCTGTTTTTTTGTTTTGTGTTGTTTTGTTTTGTTTTTATTTTTGCTACTTGGCTCCCCCGGTAATGGAGTATTTTCAAATTTTACATGGGGAAGGCACCATACTCCTGATTATAATTATTTTACCATTGATTGTTGCTTGTACCTTAGCAACAAGTAGTTGTTATCTGATTTCACAGTTGAAGGGGAAGGCACCATACTCCTGATTATAATTATTTTAGTTTACTATCAAAATGACTTTGAAGCTCTTGTATTAGGGTACAAACTTGCAGAGGATGCCGTTAATAGCACATGGGGGCTTACTTCCTGTTGTGTGATCACTGGTTGGTCCGCTGTGGGCCGAAGGGGTGGGGCCTGAGTGTCTGGTCCAATCGAAACTATCCTGCACAAGCTGCTGCCATCCACACTCATCAGTGTCAAAATTGCAATTTAATGGGCAAACTGTAATTAAAGCAGAAATAATATAATTGAGTGGGTCGTCCTGTCTTTTGTCACAGTCATGATAATTTGAGCAGTTGTATTGAAATATGAGGTTGCTTACAAGCTGGAGATGGGGTGGTTGTAGTCGTTGGAATTGGTATGGCTGTAGCGGTGGCTGTAATGAAATTAGAAGACCAATTAGTGTGAATGTCTGACATGCTCTCTGCCTAAATAAAGAGTATTATGTAATCTCATACTCAGGAGAACAGTGATCATTCAGCTTTGCAGCTGTCAATCATTTCTATACACATAATGACACAAATGAGGAGTAGGTCATATAATGGACAGACGATTGGCGACATTGGAATGACCTCTGACTGATACAATGTTGAGATCCTCATGACGATACTCAAGTCAGTGAAATATCGTCACCTTCCTAAAATAATGGCATAAGTAATGTTTGGACTTTTTTTTTGCCTAAATCATCATCATCATCATCATTCAGTTTTGGGTTAACGTTTCTTAAAAACCTAAAAAAAAAAGCCATACAGTATGTCATTATTTTAGGAAGGTGACGACATGGAAAGTTGAATGCAGTTGAAGTAGCAGCTCACCACAGACGGTGTCTTTCCTCCAGTCCCCGAGGGCCACCCCGTTGATCTCGCAGGCTCTCACGTAGGACTCCAGCGAGGCACAGAGCTTGTCCAGGTCCCCGGCGGTGGCACAGTGGTCGTACACGCAGCTGTCCACGTAGATCTGCGGGGGCACGGACATGTGGCAGGCCATGAAGGCGTCCCCGAACAGCTTACGGCACTCCTGGAAGCCCTGCTGCTGCAGCTCGGGGGCGCAGGTCGGCTGGACGGGGGATCCGTCTGTGCAACTGTTTGAAGGAGATGCCACAAACAAACAGCCAGTACAAGTGAGCATGGTAATAATATGGTCTGATAGGCCTTCAGGTACATGTGATTCTGGCAAATATCAGCTTATTATATGAATAAAAGCTTAGCCAAATAGTAAAATAATGTTAGTAAAATAATGTTGTTTGTCAAAAAAAGAAACACACAAAACAATTTTACCTTCATACAATTGAATAGACGTATGTTAGTTATTCATGTTGTGATATACTGTATATGTATATACTAGTATAGTATAGTAGTATAGTATAGTATAGTGCATTTACCCTTAGATGGCTATTATTAGCAACGTATAAACTTCATACAACTGAATAGATGTCCAGTATGTTAGTTATGTATTTGTTGTACATATGTAAGGGATAACGGCCGACGAGGTGACCGGTTCGATGGAAATAATGGCTAGGTGGAGGTCTAGAACTCCGGCGACGTGCGAAGCACGGAGACGGAGTTACCTCCGCCGTGCCATTATTTCCATCGAACCGGTCGACCTCGAAGGCCGTTATCCCGCTTATCTCCCGTTTGTATTCATAACCTGTATATTTAGAACATAGTTTTATTCCACCGTTGCGTCCGTAAACATCGCTAAAACTGTCTTGACTGTGGGACTACTTTCCGCCACATATCAACTTTCTACTTGCAGGACAAAACTGCCGTTACTAGTTCTAAATGGATGGTTGCTATGGCCAAAAGCCAGTCGTTAGTTCTAAATGGCTGGTTGCTACGGCCAAAAGCCAGTCGTTAGTTCTATCTCTACCGTTGTCAAGCGGCCATATCCCAGGATTCTGATTAACTTTAACTTTGAAAGATCGCTACTTTTATAGCCTACATGACATCCAACTAGCTACAATCCACCTCCGTCATATGCTACAATGTTACTATGGTTCTGCACGTCTGTATTTCAGCTTGGATGCAACGTGACAGTTCATTTAAACTTCGCAACGAGTTTGGCGAATTAATATTCAAGTGTGCTACGGGAACTACTTCGAAGGTAGCAGGTTATACGAAGTTAATGGCCACCCCATCAGCCAATCAGAGAAGAGAATTCCATTGTTGAGGGAGATAATATAATTTATCTCCCTCAACAATGGAATTCTCTTCTCTGATTGGCTAATGGGGTGGCCATTAACTTCGTATAACCTGCTACCTTCGAAGTAGTTCCCGTATCACACTTGAATATTAATTCGCCAAACTCGTTGCGAAGTTTAAATGAACTGTCACGTTGCATCCAAGCTGAAATACAGACGTGCAGAACCATAGTAACATTGTAGCATATGACGGAGGTGGATTGTAGCTAGTTGGATGCCATGTAGGCTATAAAAGTAGCGATCTTTCAAAGTTAAAGTTAATCAGAATCCTGGGAAATGCCCGCTTGACAACGGCAGAGATAGAACTAACGACTGGCTTTTGGCCGTAGCAACCAGCCATTTAGAACTAACGACTGGCTTTTGGCCATAGCAACCATCCATTTAGAACTAGTAACGGCAGTTTTGTCCTGCAAGTAGAAAGTTGATATGTGGCGGAAAGTAGTCCCACAGTCAAGACAGTTTTAGCGATGTTAACGGACGCAACGGTGGAATAAAACTATGTTCTAAATATACAGGTTATGAATACAAACGGGAGATAAGCGGGATAACGGCCTTCGAGGTCGACCGGTTCGATGGAAATAATGGCACGGCGGAGGTAACTCCGTCTCCGTGCTTCGCACGTCGCCGGAGTTCTAGACCTCCACCTAGCCATTATTTCCATCGAACCGGTCACCTCGTCGGCCGTTATCCCTTACATATAGTGCATGATGACATGCATGACATGTTATATTTACCCTTAGATGACTATCATTAACAACTTATAAGCTAGAAGAGGAAAGAGATGCACACAGATAGAGTAACTCACGTCCAGTCGATGTCTGCTACCCTCCAGCTGTTCCCAAACGGGTCTGGCCTTCCGAGGAGCTCCCCGTCGGGGGTCACGAAATCATCAAACTGGCTGCCGGAGTACGTGCCGCACAGGCCACACATCTGCCCCCTGTAGCGCTCGTCCACTTGGAGGAAGAGACGGTGCTCGCCGTCAAAGAGGAGGGACAGTCCAAAGTTGGTGCGTAGGTGGACGTATGATGCATCAGAGACTATGTTGATGGCAGCGTTAGGTGCCATTGGTAGGGAAACCTCAGCTCCATTTACCTGTCATTCAGACACACAACACAAGAGCAAGTGAGAGAGATGTACATAAAGACAAGGCAACTAGTGCTACAGTAACTTTTACACCTCTAAAAGAATTGTGTAGCTCTATAAACAAAATCTTACTATACATTCATGGATCTACGGCTTGGCTAGATATTTAATGCAGATGTTAACGACCTTATTGGCTTTTGAAGGACCTTCAAGTGTCTCTGACACAGACATAAATGAATAAACATAGTAAAGAGCTTTTTATGAGACACTGTAGTGTGACAGTCTGCACGAGTTGCACGACGGACTCACATAGACCCTTTTGCCCGTCCTGATGGCGATGTGGAGGCCGTCCACCTCCAGGGCCACAGACTCCAGCGCTGACCAGGTGGGACGCCCCGCGTTCTGGTTGCGGGTGGTCACGCTGAACTGAACGGGCGTGGAGCCGCACGTCTTCGCCAGCGTGTAGTTGCAGCTGCCCTGGAAGTTGTAGGCCTTGCCGTCGAAGGTGATGTAATGGGGGTCGCCGTAGACGGAGCAGGTGACCGGCTCGGAGCGCTCGCAGCCCATGACCCCGTCCCTGACCTTGCAGACCTGGTCGGCGGAGCAGGACGAGGCGGAGCACAGGGCGTTGTCCTGGCCCATGCACTGGCAAAGCCTGTCACACCGCCCCGCCATGAACGTCTCACCTTTCTAATCACAAAGATAAGATTTTGGCAGAGATTATTCCAACGGTAACACATCCTTTGAACTTTCAGCTCAGCTTGGGTTTTTTCCATGGTGACATGCTGGTGGTCATCATCTGGATGCCTGCACCTTATCACCCCATCTAATTATTCGCATTATCAGGGAACATGCTATCATTGTTTCCCAACATCACACCACTAGTGGCACAATTGACTGACCATTGATTGTTGCTTGTATCTTAGTAACAAGTAGTTGTTATCTGATTTCACAGTTGACTGACCATAACTGCGGTCAGCCTCACTGATGTTGAGTGTATAAATGTTAATAATCTGCATGTTGGCAATTAGCCAATGACCGGTGGCTCACCTCATAGTGTTCCCCGTCCACCCAGCAGCCGCAGTCGCGGGCGGGCACGCAGCGCCCTGCGCTCAGCATGAAGCTGGGGTCACACTCGCAGCGCTCCTCGCACTGCCCTCCGCAGGACTCTGCCACGTCCGAGCTGGAGCAGACCTCGGGGCAGCCACTGGCACAGGCGTTATAGTGGCTGTTCGCACCACACACCAGAGCTGGACAGAGACAGGAGAGAGATGGACCTTCACTTGGGTGGTTTAAGCATAGTGGACACATAGTAATGTGTAATCGAAGGAAAGAAGAGGCATACAGTAGCATGCAACGCTAAATGTTCTATTAAAGTTATTAAAGTCATGTTTCGGTTATATTTCACACTAAATATGAGTTTGCTCTGAATGAATCTAATACAATTTTTCAGTGCACCAATATATTGGTCTCTGTTTATTTGTCACATCATGTGTTTGTTCTTTCTGGTGGATTTGACATGCTGTGCAGTACATACGGCAGAAGGTGCTGTTTCTCCACTGGGGCACGGCGATGCCGGCCTGGCGACAGGTGCTGGCGTAAGTGTGGAGCAGGTCGCACAGGGTCTCCGGGTCCCCGTGGGTGGTGCACATGTCCAGCACGCAGCTGGCGAAGAAGCTCTCGGCGCTCAGGGCCGCCGAGCAGGCGGCGAACGGGCCGTCGGCCGCCAGGATGGTGCCGCAGTAGGGCTCCTCGGCGTACTGCAGCGCCTCCTCGCCCTGGCACACGCTGGGCAGGACGGGCGCCTCGCACCGGGTGCTGCCGCTCTGCCAGCTCTGGCCCAGGGTGTCGGCGTCGGCCGCCAGCGAGCCGTCCGGCCGCGTGAAGTCGTCCTCTTTGACGTGGTTGAAGTTGCCGCACATGCCGCAGAGCTTGCCCGAGTACTGGCCGGGAACCGCCACCCGCACCTCCCCAGAGGCGTGGTAGGACACGGTCAACAGGAAGTCTGTCTCCACAATCACCATGCCTCCTTTTCTTTTGACCGTGACGGTCCCTTCGCTCAGCCTCAAGGGAAGACGTCTCCACATGCCGTTCACCTGAAACCCACCAGTGCGCTCGTGCTCAGTGTGAGCAAGAATACCATTTGGATAAAAAAATAAATAACATACACTTCCTAGCCTGAGGCTCCTATATCTGCATATCCTGAGTTCTCACTTCAAAGGCAGAGTTATAAAAAAAAAAACAGATGAGCTTGTTGAGTTCTCGATTGAGAGATTTAATTATTCATCTCCTGCAGACATTTACAGTGTAATCTCCTACCTTGTGAGGTGACTGGGAATGGGACCTACAGTATATGGCTAATTTGACAGAGTTCACTGTCACCACGAGACTCACCATAACTCTTTTGAACTCCTTCCTCAGCATGGACAGGTGGACACCCTTTATGTCCACGTTCACCTGCTGGACGGACGAGACGGACGAGTTCCCGCGCTGCTCGTTCTCCGCCTCCACGGCGAAGGGCAGAGGCTGCGCCGACGCTCCCTCGTCGCAGGTCTTGGCCAGGATGTAGGTGCAGGGCCCCACGAAGCGGAAGTTGACCCCGTCGAACGTGGTGTAGCGAGGCTTTCTGTGGGCGACGCAGGTGCCGGAGAGTTCAGGGCCGCTGGTCGACCGGGCGCAGGTGTGTCCCTCTGGGCAGGTGGCCGGGGAACACGAGAGTCGGCCCCCTCTGCACACACAACGGGTGGCCTCGTCTGTCCAGAACTCAGTCCCATCCTGACACTGCACCCCTGCAATTCAGACATTTGGAAAAATGAATGAAAATAAAATTAATACTTAAAAAATAAATAAATAAATAAGTATCTACAATCTCTTACTGTTTGTTCAATTGTTCAAAATGTATAATTATTATTTTACAACAACTTTGTCTTGTAAAAAAAGTCCTATTAACCGGACTTCAACTGTTTAAATCTAAACTATTACATAATGACTTCAACGTAACTACACAGAAAATGACATACCACACTGTCCTTTCCTGATTCCAACTTTATCAATGGCGACCTCCCCATCCTCAGGAAGATCTTGGGCCATCTCAAATACCACCTGACAAAGACAAAGCCCTGTTATACTCCTGTTCCAACACGCACAGTCTAGCCTAGTAACACGACTGTGCTGCAACACCACAGGGATGATGAACAGTTTTACAGTTTTACAGGATTGCAGTTCCCCAGTCATAAAACACTTTGTCTTGTCATCACTTAGATGTTAACACCAAGTCTAGGCCCTATAAGTAAACAGTGGATATGTATAGCTCTTAACCTCGGGAGTACAGGAACACTTACATCACACAACACTGTTTAACAGCCATTATGCTGTCACACTTTACCATAATGGATGCAAGTGCATACCGACAGTAGGGTGTATCTATCATTACAATCTGAACCCATTATCTCCTTGTATCTATACTGAACTACAGAGGGAGATAAAGCTGAGAGGAAAGAAAGGTACAGGCTGTGATTGTGATATTTGAGTTCAGCAGCCCATCCCTTTCGTGGAACACCCCTCCCGTCCATGCCTGCTTCTGAAGCAATGTGCTGATTAGCTGGAGATGTTTGTGGATTCGATCCAAGCTACTATGCTTGTTTCCCATTTACAGAGCCAAGACTGTGTAACACAGGAGGCTTCTTAAGACAACATGCAGAACAGACTGCGAGAGCACCATGATGAGATGTTTTATTCATCCAAATAAATGGACTAAAAGTGTATCAGGTGAATATGGCAGATTTCGCCTTTACTCTGTAATTGAGTGCTTAATGGTAAGTCATCATACCTGCATGCCCATCTCCCCAGACTGACCCAGGGGAAGGAACTCCTGCCTCCAGGCGTCGGTGTCCTCTGCGGCGGACGAGCTCCACAGCTGCGTCTCCCCCGCGTCCGTGTCTGCACGCCTCAGGAGGACCCTCAGCTCTGTGCCGTTGTGGCCAGCTGGCACGTGGTACCAGAACTCCAGGCACGACGCCTCGGACCCATTGAGGACCTCACTCTCTAGGCGGCCAAGCCCAGAGGGGCTCATCACAGCCTCATCCATCACAAGGTGGTACTCCCCTGAGAAAGGTATTACAGAGAGTAATCACTAGCTACACACTAGCTTATATATTTATATAAAGCAATAAAAAAAACTTTAACAAAACCAATATACATATGTTGTGGATGTGCTGCAACAGGGGTCATGGTAAATGAACACTCTAGTGAGAACATTCCGGAGGGGTCATCATTCATTTCAGCTCTCAGCTTCTTGTGCTGCATAATTCTGATTTCTATCTCAGTGTTAACCCAGGTTATCAGGTTATAACACACTTCCATTACTTTATAAGGTGTCATAAATTAAACTAACTGTCTACTGCTTTTGAACATCCAATAAGTGGGTGGGTTAAGCTCATACTTCCCGTCATTTGACCTCAAGAAATGAGCAGAGAAATAAACTTTGTCTGTTGGCTTTGAGGAATGAACTACTGAGCTAAATTGCCCTGTTGATAACAATCCATTATAAAAGATTATTACCATAACTAACATGCCATAGATTTTTTTTTTTGTTATGATCCTTCTATTAGCAACTGAGCAATAAACACATGAGCAATTTTACAACAAAGACAGTAGATATCTTTCATAGAAATGAAATATTCTTTGATCTATAATAACGTCTCGTTTTGTCATTACCTTCTCCACTCGGCGTTCGCAGCAGCCCTGCTGCATTCCAACCACAAAGTGGCGTGAGGTTGTCGTTGAAATCACATTGTGTTATATATTCTAGGAAAATGAGAGAATGAATTCACAATTTTCAATAATGCAGCCATTAGGTATATGTTAAGTGCAGAGGCAAGCAAAATACATTCTGATAGAAATCTGTAACTGGAGTCACTGAACAATTTGTAACCTTATACAGTAAGTGTAGTTTCATAGCCATGCCTTGCATATTTTATGAAAAGAACACATTTCTCAATTAAATCTAAATTAATTGCCTTCGTGCTGTTAGTGACCCTGTCATGAATGCATGTCAACATTCACTGATTGGTAGCAAAGTAGAGAAAATACTGTGCAACTGACCTACCTTGGAACAATTTGTGGTTTCACAATCTGAGACATATGAAAAATACAGTAAGACAGAAAACGTTTTGATTGGGCAGAAAATTTTGTGGTGGCTGTGATTGCTGTACCTGCACTTGTCCTCCATTTTGGAAGTGTAACGGATGAGTTGCTGTCATCAAATCTGGACCAAGACGAGACAAACCGCACAATCAGGCATGCTAAAAAATCACCAAACCGCCAAAAGAGCCTGAAAGACCAACAAGGCCAGGCGTTCTCACCTTGCGTAAACCTCCCTGTGAAGGACACTCAGGCAGGTCACTGCCGAGAGCAGCCACAGACCTGTGCCTCTTGCCATGATGCGCTGTCGCTACCGCCCGTCTGATAGCGTTCAGTGGCCAGGTGTGTGTGTGGAGGGGGAGCTGTGAGTGAGTCCTGGTCCTCGTCGCCCTCTCACTCAGACTGAGGAGGGAGTGGATAGTGCTGGGAGTTATATGGACAGCAGGGGGCCGTCAGGTGTACTGTAGGTGTGTGTGTGTGTGTGTCTGTCGTCATGTGTGCGTGTGACGTTGAGGCGTAGGTGGTGGGTTTCAACAGAGGAATGGTAATGAGGGGAAATGATGTCAATACCCCACTTCACGCATACATGCACACACACTCACACAAACACACACACACACACACACACACACACACACACACACACACACACACACACACACACACACACACACACACCTCCAAAGGACTTAACTGAAGATATTGCGACAAGTGTTTGTTGACAGACATGTCATAGAACACCACTGGTGTTTTTATGTTTTATGAGCATTGTACAGATACAGACTTTGCAGAGCAGAATATTGAAAGGACAGTTACTATAGTGCAATGTGAAGTGAACATTTGTGAGGGTGTTTATTACATGGTACATTTAAGGGTCATTCTTCAAAACAAAAAGCGGGGGCACAGGTCTGTCTTTATTCACTCTTCAGATGCATTCTTAATAACGCATCTCCAGTTCTGGTTCCTTAATTTGTGAGCATTACCGTTATTATTATCAGTGGTATGTGACACACATTTAATTTACCATTTATACAGGTCTCTGAAGAGCTACAGTATGTCCAAAATGTTTTGGCCTTGTTCCAATACACTACTCAGTACAAATGCTTTACTCAAATATTGCCTGGGTGTCCATTTACTAATCATTAATTTCATCATTAGCCCTGGGAGACATGGCAACACTGGGATTAATGCTTAACCTTGTGCATATTTATTGAGCCCTTTTGGTTGGCCATTGACAATGCAAACCAGCGTTACAAGCATGCAGTTCCCCTTCCAGAGGAAGAGCGCATCGTTCCAGTCCCACAGTTCTCCTGTCACTGGTGATTAATGAGGACCCCCCTGTCTTCAGCACAGAGTCATCAAACATGCATTATTTTGCTGTGCCTTTGTTCCTCTGCCTTAAAATGTGACACGGACAGAGCTCGGACTCCTTGTCACGGCACAGGCACTTCTCATTGTTTTTCTCTCAAGGTGCAGATGAGGCATGTAAATCTTTTTTTTTTTTTTTTTTGATTGCTGGTGGGAAGTTTAGAAGTCACCAATCCTTTTTTGGACATTTGCATTGCTTAAAACAGAAAAGGAAGTTGCACACAAAGAGGCTTGTCTTGGTCAATAACTAATGATCATGTTCATAACAGGACAGTTGTAATGCTCACAGCAGTTCAGCTGAAATAAAAACATACAAATACTTTTCTGTTGTAAATGGAAGTGAGTAAAACTTGTAAAAACATTGTATGAAATGGATTCAAAGTGTATAAAACATTTTATGGTCTACTGTTGTGAGACATTTACTGGAATGTCTGAAACGGGAACTAATAAAATGTGCCCAAACATCACATGATAAGATTATGTCCTCTGTCAATAATAAACAAAGACAAAAATGTGCTCTTTATTCACGTGACAATGAGCGTAACATTGGCTAATTATGAATAGGCCTATCTGACCAGACATATGCTTAATAGGCCTATGTTATTGCAATTGTCATTCTATAATTCCCTCATAGACTAGCCTATATATAATCCTGTTCGTTCTTTTTAAACATTTTTTACACGTTAAAGTTGTTTCTGATACCTTACAAAAAGGAACTTGTCAGAAGTGGGATTCGAACCCACGCCTCCAGGGGAGACTGCGACCTGAACGCAGCGCCTTAGACCGCTCGGCCATCCTGACGTATTACGCTATCATGACGTCACTCCGTAGAGAAGAACAGACCCAACGTGAGTGAAGTTTAGAGCACATTCTTCTCGTTACACGTGCACTTGTCAAATTCACAATTTGGACGTAGCTAAATATGGAAGCGTCTACCTGCACTGAATGTATTCGAAATCGACAAACATGCAGGTTACTATTATTATTATTAGCCTGTAGCCTAATGATTTTACCGTCACTACCTTGTACAACCCAGCCCTATGCCATTCCGTGAACTAAATGTGGCCTCTCGACGACGTCAGTTTTCTAAAATTGTATGTTAGCGTAAGAATAACTGTAAGTTAAGTTAGCGTAAAAATGTAGTTTGCAAGCAGGAAGAAAGATGAGCGTTTGAACGTATAGCGTTTCGTGACGCAGCGGCTACTCTGAAGTGCCTCGGACAGGCTTTGGGTGGGCTAGTTCGTTGTTTCAGCCTACCTCATCTTGTCCTTCGGAAGAAGTAGACTGGTGTTTTATTGTGGGTGTAGTAGGCTAAACTGCTGTGCTTATGAATAATCTTTGGATATTGTGCTGATTCTTCCTCCTGCAGCACATGTCAACCACAATCACGAATCAGAGTAACAGACTATGCAGCATACAAAACGGAATGAAAGAATCCTGTTTCATGGATCCAGCAAAAATGCACAAATCACCCGCGTGATTATAAGACTGCTGTACAGGGCGGCCTTAAACTACCCTTAACGTCGTAGGTTCGATTTTCGGCCGCGCTATTTTGAGAATGCGCTGCACAGGGCTGCCTTAAACTACCCTTACGTCGAAGGTTCGATTCCCGGCTGCGCTATTGTACCTTAGGCTTTGGGCACTGTGGCTTTAAAATAAGCCTGGGCTATCAGCAAAATATCCTACAGTATATTAATTACAGTAAAATGGTAGTCTGTGGAAACTTGACAGTGCTAATAGAGAGAGATCGACTTGAGCCATTTTAATGGACTCCGTGTTTTTGTTCACACCATCACCAACCCTAGTTTGAACTGCACATTTCTCCCAGTGTCACCCTGGATAACGGGATGGGTAGCCTATCCTGGCAGGTTGGTGGCCCATACAGATACAGAAACGTCCCATCTGGATGGAACCTCGGGTCAGGAGTTTGCCCCACTGTTGACTTCACTGGGAACACAACACATTACCACAGCACTGATGAATATCTTGAGGCCATAAAACCCACGGGGTATTTACAAGCTGTGAAGACGGTGCACATGGTGACCTGATGATATGTGTGCTTTATGCTCTTATTCCTGTAAGGATACAATAGGCCTATGCAACAAAGATAAGAGATGATGCCACAGATGCTATAAGCCCAGGACGATTGCATGATTTGAAGTGGGGCCTCCTCCCAGGGATGGTCATGTTTATTAGCCTACTGAATAAACTTTGTCTCTTTGTGGTAAGTATTTTACAGCCATTCCAGTGTCATCTTTGACAACATTCATTTTGAGGATGTAAGGTATCTCAAACTGTGCCAAATGTAATTATGACCATTTTTTTTTCCAAGTGAATATGATACAGGGCAATTTTGTATTGTGTATTTCATAGATTCGTGAAAGAAAACAAGACTATAACATCGGGGGGAGTATCTCAATGTTCTTTGTACAAGGTCACTTGCTTAGTATTCATACTTTGCAGTCACATGCTTACCATGGATATCGGGCAGGCAAGAAACACTGACAAAAATGGGTAACGTTTGCATGTTTGTAGCAATGCACAAAGTGGCATCTGTTCCGTCATGTCCTCATCTGAATATAAACACCCTGTCTGCTTGCCAATGACAGCTTGATTGAGTGGTTAAAACTTTTGTATAGCAAGATCCTTGATTAGAGAATCTCCAGCAACAAAACTCAGCAAACTAATCAGGAGAATTATGTTTTTGACCGCCAGCCAGTAGTTGTGACGTCACATGCAAAATATTAATAGGTCACCAGGGTAAATGAACTTTTTTTTTCTACTGTAGTTTTCCTATGGTCTGAGAATGTCACGCTACAAACTAGAAAAGCACTCAGAGAGTGCAGACCTCCGCATGTATTGTTCTTCCTCCTTGGTTGTCATACATTTGAACCACGTGGCCATACCATACCATTACACCGCCTCCTGAATCCAAACGGTGATACGGATCACTCCCAACATTGAATTGTTTCTTTCTCGGGTCATTTCAGACCTTCCCTGAACATTTCCATTACTTTTTGAGTTATCTTGCTAACAAACAGACAAACAGACAAACAAACAGACAGACAAACAAACAAACTTGGCGGAGGTAATAATAAAACAGAAGGAGTGTAGCTGGAGTTTGCTGTCCATTCTGGTCTCCCCATGAAGATCTTTTAGTCAGCTTTTGGCTCCACAGATCCAGCATCTTTGTTTCTAAATCACCTCTGCATTTCCCGGCAAACTCAATACTCATGAAATTAAAGGAGAGAATTTATACTTTAGCATTTATTTATTCACAATGATGCACATTCATTTGAAGTGCAGTCAATATGCAGTACAGTTATGCTAATATTAATTTGTTCAAAGCAATGTCAAGTGATGCAGAATTGCAGAATAAGCTTTCAATAATTAAATGTTAGGTATATTTTCTCCACAACACTGCACTGATATTAAGTATTGTAACTACAGAAGTATGCAAATTGGAACACAGCCAGATCACTTTACCAACACTGTCACATTCAAGCACATTCAATGCAGTAATGTCTAGCTGGCTTCTATTGGCGTTTTCTCTGTCTAGTGGTCTCCATAGCAGTTTACATCTGCCATATATCAGTGTTCAGTGGGATACTCAGAACACTACTGCTCAGACAGAGACACTGTGTGATGTGTACTCAAAGCACCAAGCCAAGTGCTAAGTGTACTGTACTTTTATACTTAATAGGATGACAATATGTGTAAAAGCATTGTAGGAAATGTCGATTGAGCATGCAGCTTACGAGCTGTGCTTTACATTGCTGGATTTTAAATAAAATGGATCTATTTTCAGAATTTAAATAGGTTCAAACCTGAAATCAGATACAGTCCCAGTGAACTTCAAGCCCTGTAAAGGAAATGCAGTGAAATTAGAAATCCACATGTAATGAATCCTGTTGTGTATGTAGATGCAATGTCTGCATACATCACAGTCAGACTGATTGAGTGCACTTGCAAATCTGTGAAAAGAAATGTTAAAACACCACTTTTAAACAGTGTTTTATTTGTTTGCTTTCTTAAATGCAGGACTATCTCTGTGTACAGCTTTGGTGACTCACTACATGTAATTGAACATTGTGTGTGAGTACAACTGTCCTGTTGTGGAGTTGTCATGGAAAGTCTTGGGGAGGTGAGGCATCACGGAGAACACTGCTCACACTCCATGAAACATTACCACTGGCAGTAACAGCCCTCTGCAAACGTACTCAACAAATTGGACACTGCACAATGGATTCCGATACAAAGACACTTGATTGAAAGGTATTTGGATAAATGTAGGCTGGGTCAATTATTCGAGTGTTCTGTTCACACAGAATGTTCATTTCCCCTTTCTAACAACATACAGCATGTTCTTTAGCGTAGACCGACTCGGTCATCACGCCTTGCTTTAAGTATGTGTGTGTGTCTGTGTCTGTGTGTGTGTGTGGGGGGGGGTTACTGTAATACAAAGCACCAGCCTTTCACTTTGTCTGGCTCACAGCCTTATCAGCGTCTTTATCTCAGACTAAAGTCTGCTGTTGTAATAAAATGATTTGAGGTGTGGGTTGATGTTACGTAAAACACCAATCAGTCATTAAGTGCGACTGCAATTGCATTTAATCACACAGTGAGGTTGGTGAGCTGTTCAGGGCCCTTCAGGGAGCATGCTTCACCTCTGTCTGTGCACTGAGTTGAGGCATTTATGATATTTTTCCTGTCAACAACAAGGCTGTCCACTGAGGCAAATATTAACCATGTCTTTGCTCATTTTAACACTTGTGGGTTTGCCACACACAGGAAAGCAACACAAATACAGTGACTGTGGTTAAGACACTGCAGGAAGAGGTGGGGTCTGGACATGCACTGCTTAGCGGTGGGAGGACTGCCTGGCCTATGGAGGACTGAAGAACAAGGGAGCATCAGTTACTAGACACACAGACCATTCGGTTGCATTGACCACACATGCAGAGTTGTGAGTATGGGATGGTATGTATGTACAGAAACTACAAATCAAATGTGTGGCTTTTTGTGGGTCATATTTTATTTCTATTGTGCTTTGCTATGGTATTTGACAATAAGGATGGTAATGTGTCTCAATTTCTCAGTCTGCCATGTGTCTGCCACACACACACACACACACACACACACACACACACACACACACACACACACACAGAGTCATTAAAACGGTAGACGTGTTAAACATTAAGGAGTCTTTAAGCATGACAGCATGCTATGTAAGCCATGACTGTCCCCTTGACAACATGCATGAACAACTCAGTTTATTATGTGGAAAAGGCCAACGGATAGCAGGCATGAAGCAACACCAAAGAAATGTGACTGTATCTGGTAGGCCATTAACATGTGTTTAGTCATCCTCCAAATGTCTTGGGATTGAGCAATTCTGTGGAAAGAAAAAAAATAGGATTATGGGTTATGCTCTGGAATGTTGATGATGTTCTGACCTTTTAGAGTTGGGCAAATCAGCAGGAAGTGTTTCCACATATGTCCACCAGAGGGCACTCAGACCTCAAGAACATTTTCCTCTGCAAATTTCAGTGTGCTGAAGGATTTAGAGTCCACCGCAGCGTATTTGGCTATTCAGCAGTCAACTTCAGGTTTACCCTTACCTTTTCAATTCCTCCTTCCTCTCCGCTTTCCTCCACTCTTCTCCTCTCCCCTTAAATTATTGTACACTCTTTTCTTGTCATCGATCCGCACCAAACTTCCAAGGCAGCGTGATCTCATCTTCTTCTTCTCCGGTTTGAATGTGTGGAGCGAGATCAAAGCCTGCCCCTGCTTGTGCTACGTGTGTGTTTCAGTAAGTGTGTGTGTGTGTGTGTGTGTGTGTGTGTGTGTGTGTGTGTGTGTGTGTGTGTGTGTGTGTGTGTGTGTGTGTGTGTTGGGGGCTGGGGGTGACTGGAGGAGGGTGTGTGTGTGTGTGTGGAGGGGGGGGGGATCATTACGGCAGGCTCAACTCATGAAAGCGGGCCAAAGCTTGGGATGGATTTAGGCGGACTTTGAGGACGGCACCCCACTGCGCTCACCTCGTGGGCCCACTCGTCCTCCTTCACCAGCAGCGAGCAGCACACACACACACCGTACCGCATCACGTCACGTCACCCCGCGTCACGTAGCACAGTGCCGTGAGACATGCACATGCCCTAAAGGCCTTTCCTCTCACTCTGCGCAGAATTAATATAATACATAACACCATAACCTAACTGAAGAGCAGCTTTTGAGGACTATACGTTATCCACACAGCTGCATTCAATAAAACTGCACATTCAGTATGAAAAAACATTCGATCTTCCTTCAACGGTACCTTCAAATAATCATCAAGTCTTTGATCTAGAAGCTCTACCCCTCCCTCTTTCCTGCACACTCTAGGAGGGGGAAATGAACCCTGAGTGTTATGCACCAACGAGGGCAATACGGCGCTTGTCCACCGGTTCTACGCACCCTAGTCCGAAGCACGAAGGTGCTTGACCCCCCGCTAAAATGACCCGTGAGCTCCTGCTGCTTTCTAAAATCGCTGTAAGATATCCTACAGCCGGGCCGTATGGGGCTCTTTGTGCTGAAGGTGGTGAAACCCGGTAATAAGCCGAGGGGATTGGCCCGGCCTGAACGTCGGCGCGGCGAGAGAAGAGGCTGTGGGCTGAGCGGAAGGTTCCAGAGCCTTAGCTGGAGAAGGTCAGCTATGCATGAGCAGCCACGGCCTCAGATGAAGGGAGGAGGAGGAGGAGAAGGAGGAGGAGAAGGAGGAGGAGGAGGAGAAGAGAGGAAACAGTTTAATAGACTCCCGCTTGACCTTTACACTACCTGGCCATAACAAACCGGTGGGGGCACACTCGCAAAAGGGAAATATGCCTGGCAGGAAAGATAAATTGCTTGACCAGTGGTTTTCTCTCTCTCTCTCTCTCTCTCTCTCTCTCTCTGTGTGTGTGTGTGTGTGTGTGTTTGTGTTTGTGTGAAATGTTAAGTAGTAAGGTAGTAAGTAGTTTGGCCAATCTAAACAACTTATCATATATGCTTACCAGCAGGTTTGTAATTCTACATGCACACACATGAGTACTGACACCATACTCTCTCTCTTTCTCTGACTCTCTCACTCACACATGCACACACACACACACACATACACACACACACACTCACATACAGTACACTCACACAGCCACATGCACACTGACTCTCATAGTTTATTTATACCCTAATTAGCTTGTGTTTGCTTGGCATGAGCCAGAGAATCATTACTAAGGGACCCTTGGTGCTTTCTGTGTGATGGCTTCCCAATGTGGCCCATCCTAAAGGTCAACATGGTGGCCTGATCGATGCACATTTTACCCTCTCCCATAGGGACGCACCAGGCCACGTTTTATATTAATAAACCATGTCTCTCTCTCTTCCTCTTCTCTCTGTCTTGTCTTTCTTATCTTTCTCTGTCTCTTCCCGTTCTCTCTCGCTTTTTAAAATCTCGCTCTTTCTTTCTCTCTTGTCTCTCTCTCTCTATCTCTCTCTCTCAACTGCCACCTCAGAGGAGTCTGCTGTAAGATTAGCATCTCAAGGTCACATTTCTCCCCTCTCTCAGACCAGCATTGTGTGTGCGTGCGTGCGTGTGTGCGTGCGTGCGTGTGTGCGTATGTGAGGGGTGCTTCTTTCATCTCTCTAAACAGCGTCACTGATATGGCCCAGACAGAGCTTCAGCATTGGTAATATGGCCCGGATGAAACACTCAGACGTCTTGAGAGAGAAGGGTCACCTCCGTTGGCCGTGATTATCTATGGTTGGGGCCTGGGTGGACAGGGTCACCTCCCCTGTCCTGTTTCGGACGACTGTAATGATCTTTGCACCCCTGGGATCAAGACAACCCCAAGTCTCCGTAGAGTAGATCCCAGATACAAATCCTCATGCCCTGACATTTTGAGGCATTCACTGCATTGAGCTCCAAAGGCTGTCGGGCAGCATTGCGGTGTGTTTGTAGAATTTAATACCTGACCTATGTGACACCATTGTGTATGGCTATTCACCGCTCGCTATATGAACACAAGCTGCTTGTTAAATGAACACAAGCGCAATTGCTCTTACATAGATTATTTGTGGAGATATGATCAATACGGCGAGCATAGAGGCATTTAATTGCTTTTTGTTAACACCGAGCGCTTGCGAAGAGGAGCGGAGATTCCCCCGGGGTCTGTGTTCCTCTGCAATTCATCACACCAAGCGTGGTTTACACCTATTCCCCTCACGGCAAAAACAACGAGAGAAAGGCAATGTAGTAACCCCCCCCCCCCCCCACAGACACACACTCACTCTCTAGCTTTTATTTTCGTGTTATAAAATTGTATGTAAATCAATGAGAGACAGGGAGCATTTGAAGCACAGAAGAGTTTTGGTTGGTCACTCAAAAGACATTCAAATAGAATGTGTTTGTGTATATTTGTCTGTGTGTGTGTGTGTGTGTGTGTGTGTGTGTGTGTGTGTGTGTGTGTGTGTGTTTGTCTGTGTGTGTGTGTGTGTGTGTGTGTGTGTGTGTGTGCGTGCGTGCGTGCATGCATGCGCGTGCGTGTGTGTGCGTGTGTGTGTGTTAGAGAGAGAGAGGAGAGAGAGATATGGAGAAAAAGAGATCTCACAGTAAAGACCCAGCTGAGGAAACACACACACACACTCTCTTTAACGTACACTCACATACACACACATACACACACACACACACGCACGCACGCACGCACGCACGCACGCACGCACGCACGCACGCACGCACGCACGCACGCACACACGCACACACACACACACACACACACACACACACACACACACACACACACACACACACACACACACACACACACACACGCGCGCGCGTGTGCGTGCACGCACACACACATACACACACACACACACACGTACACACACACTCGTACACACAAACAGGCAGGATGAGGTAGGAAGCTTTGAAGTGCAAATGACTTTCAGAGGAAATGTATTTAGTCCTTTGGCTGACTGCTGCTTTCATTACACTCTAGTTTGTGTGTGACTCAGAGCTACGCCTGCCACATGCACGGCTCTCAGAAAAAACACTGCGCAGAACTGGCCTGTAGAGGGCACTCTTATTCTCCATATGAAACAGGAGAATGTGAGATAGCAAAACATACATTCATCTGAGAAAAGAGACTTATCTCTATATGGAAAAAAAACATACATCACTGACTGCAGATGTGTATCACTGCATAGATATAGTTTATATATGCAGGAACTTATCCTTCTGCTGCTCTCCTATTAAAAAAAAAAAAAAAAACATATGATAACTTCAACACTTGGTGGTGAAGCCTCGCCTTGGATGAAAATCCTGCGTATTCTGATAATTAACAGTCACGCAGTGAATTCAGTCGGCGGCGTGCGGGAAGGAAGGGCAGATATGAGAGGAGAGGAAACCGTCCCACCTACTGGCTTCCTCGTCACGACCCCTGATCCGTCTCCATTGTGTGGCGGGCAGATCACACAGATAGAGTTGGCCGCGCCGCGCGACCCCGAGTGGGAGCACCCGGTGCTCTCTCTGTACCCCAATTAACTTCAAACAGCTTTTCATTACATGCAACAATGAGAAAGCCAGCTAGGACTCATTACAAGACACATACAGCACTTCCGTATAAGCAGGGATTCGTGTTTTGTCTTTTTCGTTTTTCTCCTCTTCCCCTTTTCTCCGTCTTCGACATTTTGCTGTCATCTACATCTTTCCTTACTTGAGTTTCATGTCTTGCAGGGACTGTGTGTGTGTGTGCGTGTGTGTGTGTGTGTGTGTGTTTGTGTACGTGCCTGTGTGTGTGTGTGTGTGTGTGTGTGTGTGTGTGTGTGTGTGTGTGTGTGTGTGTGTGTGTGTGTGTGTGTGTGTGTGTGTGTGACTGTGCGTGTGTGTGTGATGGAATTGCTTCTTGACAATGACACAATGACAACCTTCTGCCTCAGGGAACCCCATAGGACCCAGAAGAGGATGAAGAGGAGCACGAGGAAGGAGGAAGGAAGATGAAGAGGAGGAGGAGGCTGAAGAGGAGGAGGAGGAGGAGTAGTGCCTGCCTCCTCCACACCTGAGTGCAGGTCAGTGGAGGGGAGAGAGTCGCGGCAGAGGAGTAAGAGGAGCATCCTTCAAAGAGCACGGCACAGCGCTCCCACCGTTAGTGTGTCTGAAATGGGCGAAAGGTCAGTGCGTTTGCTTTGAACACGGACAATCCACAAGCTGCTGTGCTGTCAGGGCTTCTCTGGCCCCTCTCCAACACCCCCCCCCACCCCACCCAGACACTGGATGAAATAAACACAAGCCAGTGTTCATCATCATTATTATTATTATCATTATTATTCAGTCATTTAAATCGTTAAATCGTTTGAATGATGCTGCTGTGACCAGAAGTGCTTCTAGAAGTGCTTTCTTTTTGTTTTGTGACATTGTAGAGAACTTGAAGGTGGGATGCTTTGTGACATTGTAAATAACGTGAAGGTGGGATGGTTTGTGCAGTGTTTGGGATTGCTATTGTATTGAAATGAGAGCTCTATGCAAATTAGGTTGTGAAAAAAACAAAGTCAAACATTTCCACAACAGCTAAGTCACTCTGCATAAGACCTTCACATGACACGTCTAAGCTCTGTGTAGATAGGGCATGCCATGTAAAGGAGAATGTATTTTTCAGTGGTCAGTTAAGAAAGACCATGATTCACACTTGAAAGACTGGAACAGATCGGACAATACATTATCCTCCACGTATTACATAGTTACACAACACAACAATTTTCTTCAAAATAAGTCTTTTGTAAGGGTTTTGCTACGATCCTGCGGCTTCCACTGAGACAAAAATAGTTCCTCAAGCACTGGACTTTGTACTTTCTGGTGTTTTGTGTTGCTTGCTGACTTACAGAATGAGCTACTTGCAGATGTGAATAGGAGGAACAACATCTATTGTCAATATCAGCAGCCATATTTATTTTCAGACAGAAAATTCAGATTGTCAATTAATATCAGACCCTATTCAAATGTCTGCTGTGTTCTGAAGATCCTTGCAATAACACCAACAGAATAAGGTGATAGTCTTGTTTATTCCGTAGTGGTCTGCTGGAGATTTCCATAGAGATCTCAACACATCCATATCCCATGTGCCTTCAAGAACGAGAGGTGTGAACTACTGTTTAAATCCATTTCACGCCACTAAATGAATGAACTGGTAGCTGCACTATACACATTCCTTATGTTGTGAATTACATTTATATTTATTCATTTCACAGACGTAGACCTATTGCTATTACTATACTATGCTGCTGTGAAATGACTGGAGAATTAGCCTAGTAATAGTAATGTTGGGGAGCTGCCAAACTAACCACTTGAACTCTGTGGTTGGAGATAGATGGTTAGAGGTGTACCATTTCCATTTAGTTAGCTATTCAGACCAGTAAAACATTTCATTTGTTGCTAAAAAAAAATCATCTTGAAGGATAACCTTTGACTGAAGGTTAACAAAATTCATTTTTGCATGAGATTCCCCATCAGTAACTATAATTAGGAGGTATGACCTTATTCTTCCGCAAACCCCAAGAGAGGAGGATGCCAAATGTTCATATCTCACATTCTATGCCTGAGATAATCCATGCCAAGCATTGCACAAATCCACCCTACTGTGTCATTTAGTGCAGTGAGGATTACATTTAGATGCTTTCAACGAAATGATGGCAGGACAGAAATGTGTTTGGCAAATATGCAGATTCCTGCAGGAGTGTGGCCCTCTCTCCCACACCTGCATTGCTGTTCTGTGCACACATGGCTAAGTGTTTGCCCAAAATGTTTGTGCAGTCTCTGGGAAACTGTTTGCAAACCTCAAAGATTATCTGGAATTGATTCCATGCATGCTTTATCTGGAGCACACATCTGAGTGCACTGTAAAGAAAGGGTCTGCTGCGGCACTGTCAGTTCTCAACGAGCTATTACGGACAGAGGCGTGATATGGTGCCGGCCGGGTCAAACGAGAGAGAGAGAGAGAGAGAGAGAGAGAGAGAGAGAGAGAAAAGAAACGGCCTCAGCCTCAATGACCCGTCCTGTTTACCCACTGCTTGCCGCAGGCAAAGTGTGGTCAATCCTTTGAGAAGCTGTGAAACACAGAGCATAGTTGGAGATGGTGAATACAGACAGCTCTAAACATACTCGTTATGTTCTACACGGTAGATCTGATAAAAAAATTCTTGTGTGTTCAGAAAAAAGTGACTAACATAGATCTGTATTCATACACAGGGCTGGCTCTGGTAATGGGAAACAAACACAGTGGCTCGGACTATACTCCAGCCAATCCACACTCCACTTGGAGCGCGGAAGGTATTACTGAATTAAAATTTGGCTGTTCATCTTAAAATCACACATTTTCTACAGAATCACAGACTCTTCCTTTACTAACACTTACTGAGCCTGGTGTACTATAGGCTAAACATTCTGTCACTAGATGGGATTAACACTTTTGCTTCAATAATACAACGTTTGTATTAATATTGTCTTCTGTGAGACCATTTCAGGGTCACATTTAAAAATCACAACTTTTCTACAGAATCACAGATTTCAACATTACTAGGCTAACACTTACTGAGCCTAGTGTACTATAGGCCAAACACTTTCTCACTAGATGATATTTGCTCCAATAACTCAAATAACTATCTCATGTTTGTGTTAATATTATTAACACAAACTTAATATTGTCTTCTGTGAGACCATTTAAGGGTTACATTTATATTTAGGAGTGCTGTTCTGTGAAGAGGCAGACCCCGTTATCTGTGGCTACGATCCCACTGCTCATTTTCCAGCTAAGTACAGTGTTTGCCACCGGCCAAGCCAAAGCACATGGTGTTTATCGCGTGACGTACAAACCCCACTCCTTGTCTCGGGGGCAGACATCAGGTCTGGCCAAACTGAGGTCCTAATAAAATCAGTTTAGCTCCGGATGCTAGAATGTGATGGAGTGGGGGTTGGGGGGGGGGCTGCAGCCTTAAGGAAGGATAATTATCCAGGATCTGGCCCAGATCTGTTTCACATGCGGCCCGTAGTGCCCCCACCCCCCACATCATGTCAGTAAACTCTCACTGATGTGAACCCTGACTGCTCTGGCCGGTGGCTCGCGAGCAGATTCCAAACCGCCGATTGACTGTAGAGCACAAACAGGGTAAACGCCATGCAGCCAGACATCATGAAGAACCATCTCGGCTCCGCTAGGAAAATACACAACCAATGAGCCATAAAATCAAGCCATTGTCTTATCTGAGCGAGTAGTGATATTGTTATTTGGTAAAGTGTTTTTGCAGAGGAGGATGATGATGATGATACACAGATCTCTCTCCCTTCCCCTCTTTGTCTCTAGCTTTCGTTCACATCCTCTCTCTCCTCCTTCCTCTCTCTGGCTTTCAGCCCTTTGCTCTCTGCTTTTTCTCCCCTCTTCTTGCTTTCTCTCTCCCTTGTTCCTTGTCTTGATCTACCCTTATTGTGTTGTTCTCTCTGCCACTCTCCTCTCTCGCTCCCTCACTCCGACGGTGAAATAGACTCGAGTCGCGGCGCCGGTGATTTGATGCAGTGGCCGGCCCGGCCGAGAGCGCTTTGCTGATGAGTCGCAGACCTCCAGCCGGGCAAAAGAAATCACATTCGCTCTGTTCACCTGAGAAGCGGCGCCCGGAGATGGCGACGAGACAAAGGTTGCCGCTCGGCAGGCCGCCGGCCTCTGGGCTCTCTCTTTCTCTCTTTCTCTCTCTCTGTCTCTCTCTTTGTCTCTCTCTCTCTCTCTCTCTCTCTCTCTCTCTCTGTCTATCTCTCTCTCTCTCTCCCCGAGCTGTGCAGCCAAAAACAGAGAACCTGAGAGGGACGAGGGGTGGCAGAGGTACAATCAGAATTCAGCCTACATCACGATACACACACACACACACACACACACACACACACAAGCGTGCACGCATACCATACACATGCACAGAAACACACACTGACACTGACACACACACACACACACACACACACACACACACACACACACACAGCCTACAGTACATGTGCACATACATACACACACTGACACACATACACACACGCACACACACACATGCCTACATGTGCACATACATACACATTCACACAGAGTGGAACACTAACACATACGCTGTCACACAAATTCACAGACACACACACACTCACATACAGGCTCACATATATTCCCGATACATAGGCATAAACACACTCAAAGCTATGAATTACTGAGCACACCCAGATACCATACCTTAGCAAACCACTGCTCTGCATAAATATACATAAAAGCTTTGTCTATTACAACACACCACTGACCCAGAGCACCTCCTGAATCCTCACTCACACACACACACACACACACACACACACACAGCAGACTTACACACAATCACATCCCACCTTTGTTGCCCTTGTAAGCTAGCAGGCGCTCGAGAGAAGAGAAAAAGAAACAGACTTGGGCTTGGAACCCCCTCCGGCTTTTGTAATTGCAGATGAGTGTGCACTCTGCATACACACAGCACAGCACAGCACAGCTAAGCTCTTGCTCAGGGACACGTTCATCACAGGTCTGCTATGCGGCTCCAGAGCAGGGCGGGCATGCCAGCCCCGGTCATAGTCACGTGCCGAACCTGCTCGCTGTGTTCCCCGCCGCTCGAAACGCTCCAGCAAGAGAAGCCTCGTTATGCCATGGTAGAAGTCCTCTCTCGATTCGTACAAGCAGACTGCATTCGCTGCCAGACCCTGTAGATGTATGGAAAAGAGAAATACAGGGAGCACCTTTGAATGCCAAGTATCAGTCATTGGAGATAGGAATCAAAACGGGGCACAAGTGAAGTCTAGGTTTCTGTCTCTGCAGAGAGAGAGAGGCACGATAAAAACGTTCTTTTGGCAGTGATAAGACACATCTGCCCATTACAGCTCTCTTTACTTGAAGGAAACATACTCACGGCATTCCTAATCTCCTGACTCTTAACGAGCCAGCAGAGTCAACACAACAGGCTCCTTTCGCATTTATTCTCATTACTGTCACAAAGAAAAGTTGCTCTTCTTAGCTTTAAAGGCAGCCAACTTCATCTTAGGCTGATGTCAGGCAGCAGTAATTTAATTGAGTAACCTGGAGAGAAAACATGCTCGCTCTTTTGGGTATGACAGCATGTCAGCAGCTGTCAAATATCAGACCTAGATGGAAGTGAAGGTCTCACTCAGACAAGATGGATTGTCTATTGCCTTCATTGGCTACATGAAAGTATAAAAGTGTGCACACATCTCCATCTATCTATCTATCTATCTATCTATCTATCTATCTATCTGCAACCCAAAAACGTTCTGGGTCCAATCCAAAAACGTTGTGCTTTTGAGAATAAGGATAATAGTAATATGTTTTTAACAGATGAAAAGCATATTTAAGCAATTAGCCCTGAGGCCATTACCGTAATTTCCCGACTATTAGCCGCGGCTTATACATTGATTTTGCAACATTTCTTCAGCTATGAGGTACAGTTAATATGGTATCGATATGGTTTTGTTTCTTTTAACTTGCATAAACTGTCCTGCGGCGTATACACAATGCGGCCTATATGCGGGAATTTACTGTATACTGAGAACAACTACGTGGAGCTGTTTAGCTGTTCTATTACCTGCCAATAAATATATTTCCTATATAAGAATGGCTGCCAAGCAACATTGAGATGCAGCAACTTACTTAACTTTTGCATTAAGTAATAAAGCAGTAATATAAAACGAAATGAAATGTCAATGTGTGGGGTTGTGATGGGATTATATAGCGTCATCGATTCAATCAATCATAATCATAGTCATTACATGCAGAAGTGTTGAACCAGTTATCATGTAATCTGTCAAGTAACATTTTGCAATTTCTTGTTTTTTTGGTGTTGGGTTTGGTGTTTTTCCTGTATGACAATGAATGACATAGTCTGACAACATGACTAATATGGACTTTCTTGACTGTAAATAATTAGCCTGGCCCCACTCACCTAGATCTTCTTTCAGGTAGATCTAGTCTGGAACACCATAGTTCATAACCGTTCGTGAATGAGTTTGTTTTTTTTTCCAGGCTAGCAAATAATGACTCAACATTAGTTTAACAGTGTTACCAAATATATTACCAAAATACCACTTTTTTTTGCAAAGCTTTTATATGCACTGTTTATGGGTTGCCTAAGTCTGATTCAAGATTCAAGAATGAGACAATCAGAACCTTCATGACATCAATGAGGGAAGATTGTTGAATAAAACCAAATCAGTTTCTCTGAGATTCTGGACAGTTAAGTGGACAAAGTGGTCTGAAGAGCAAAAGTGGTTGCTTTCCCTTAAGCTTGGGACCTGTTACAGTTATATCAAAGGAAAGCCATTGTGCAACAGCAACATGCTTGTGTTTGTAAAGGAACAAACACATAGAACAGGGCTCTTGAGACAGGGTTGAACATTATGTTGTGTTGATTTTTCCTTTTCATGTTGTAATGATCCAGTGACCTAAGTGGAAGTGGAACACAGTGGTGTGTGTGTGTGTGTGTGTCACACACACACACACACACACACACACACACACACACACACACACACACACACACGCACACAGTCACACACACACACACACACACACACACACACACACACACACACACAAACGCAAATACATGTGACATGCACAAACACACAAACAAACACAGAAAGCATGTGTCATGTTATTGATTTCACGAAATTGGTGTTGTAAACATGGCTAGTCAATACAATAGCCAAACAACAATTAATAGCCAAACAATCTGCATTCCAAACACCATCATAATGCATCTCAGTCCAACAAGGCTCCCTTTAAAAATCACAGATGATTTATCTGGATCCACACACGCGTCCCTCTCGGACACTCAACTGCTGTCTTATAGCTTAGATATGCTAATAATGCACCTCAAGTCATTGTCCTATTTCAAAGGGAAAAGATTGAAGTGATGAATGGGATGAAGTAAAACTTTATTTTTAAAGGACACTTAAATCTTTCCTAAGATAAGAAAGCCATGAGAAGGAAGATGGAATTGTCATTTGAAGCCACCGCCCAAGCTCCCGTTCCCCAGAAAACAGCCCCGCTAGTCTCCTTGTTCGGCGAGTCCGACGCGCGATGGCAGGGGTGCGGCGTCCGCGTGGAAGCTGCGGTGGCCCTGCGTTTTTCCGTGCGATGTGATGCCGGCCCTTTGAAGGCAGCGCGACACTGAATTCAATCCTGTTTAATCTGCCTCCCTCTGTGGGGCTGCGCCGGAGGGACCCCGCGCCACAGATCTCCCCGGCCTTTTATTTACTGGCGAGATGGAGGGGGCTTCTCTTCTCTGGCTCACCCACCCACCTCCACCCACCAGCCATGCCTTCATCTCCTCCAGAACACCACCCCCCAACACACACACACACGCACACACACACACACACACACGCACACATGCACACACTCCATGCCTCCCTAGATCCTCACCATTCCAGGAACCTACAGCTCTTCCACACATGCACACATACACATGCTTACACACACATGTACTCACACTCATGCACGTGCACACACACACATACGCACACAAACAGCATACTTTTTCAGCGCAACATCAAGGCTCCCCATGACTGAGTGCAGATGAAATGAGAGTGTGGCTGCCAGTGGGGAGGTTTAGTGTATGTGTGTGTGTGTGTGTGTGTATCTATGCGTGAGTGTATGTTTGTGTGTGTGTGTGTGTGCCTGTCTGAAACAGTAGTAGTACCAATACTGAGAACATGAGTGTGAGTTTGTACGGATGTGTGTGCATGAGAGAAAGTGTGTATGCGTGTGTAGAATTTATGCCATTGATGTTTGTGTGTGTGTGTGTGTGTGTGTGTGTTTGATGTGTTGGTGTGTGCTGGTTTCAGGGATTATAGGGCTTGCTGAGCAGTTGAAAAGTAGCAACAGCTCTGAGAGGCTATTTGATGTACACACATTGTAGCAGTGTAGAGCTAAACTAGTCCACAAGCCAAGCTTGCCTCCAAAAAATAAAAATATGCAATAAAGTCTCACCATCTCACCAACATACCCATTCAAAATAACATTTCACAATAATTACAGTTGTAGGTCATATGCAGAACATGAAACTGTAGTGTAGCATTGAAAAAATGCAAATTGGTGATTGGTGCCAGGTTCTGTATTCCGGACTAATCTTCAGTTCATTTCAGGGAGAGCTTAACGCCAACATTAGAAGTACAGTCAGCGACTTTAGCGTTCCCTGCTAACTTCCTGAAGGCTTAACGACCGCCGGAGCACCACCCCCTACTGCGAACGTGGCAGACTGCCTCGCAAACAGGGGTGCCTGTCTCAAAGCATTTGCTAGTTTTGGTATTTGGTAGTGCTAATATAGGCACACTCTCTCCAGAGGAGGCACAGAAACATTTTGTGAAACTTATTAAATCTTTAAAAAGGTGTTTAGATTGATTCCAAAAAGTATCCCTTGCAGTGCAGCGATGTGAACATCCTTTTAATCAGATAGATTTCTTGGTGTATCACTTTAGATGCTATTAGCTTATCTTAGGGATATTGTGAGATGTCTTGCACAGCTTTTACAGTCATTTATTTCGATCAGGCAGAAGAAAACTACTTCAAATTTTGAAATAGTATGTTTATTCATACAAGTAAAGCTGGACAACCTGTCCGAGAAAGTCCTTATTAGGGTGTGAACAGACTAGGCTTCTTTTTTTGACAAGAAAAGTTGGCCAGGGTGTTTTTTTTATTATTAATTGAAATATCCGCTGGCAGCAAAAAGCAGTTGGAAGGAGTCTTTTCCTGCCAGAACAACATGCTAGTCTTTTAAATGACTGCAATAAAGACACGCTGACCAGAAAAAGACACAAGTTTCACTCCATAATATACAGTTTAACTCACGCATCATATAGCTCATTGTGCTCGAAGTTGATCATAGTAAGTGTCTTCACTGCTGCCGTTTCCATTCCTGCTGGTTATGTATGTCTTGTCGTTCATTTTACTAAAGTGATCAGCATTTTGCTTTGATTCAAAGGCATAAGATGAGTTGAGGTAAAACTCAAACTATTAGGACTGGCTATATTCTTCAAAACAGAAGAAGGGGTTATTTATTTCTTTCCTCCTAATCTTGACTGTAACACATAACTCCCTACTCTTTTTTTGTGTTTATCTAAGCTGGCATTGAATTAAGCAAAAATAAACTGGGAAGCTGAATTAGGCTAAGATGAAAGGTGGCTTGTCATGTAGCACAGTAGGCCTTTTCTCTGCATGTGTCTTTGATGTGACACCCTGGAAATTGGACTCATGGAAATGATGACTGAAAACTACAGTAACAACACTGCACCTGTGAGTGCCTCATTTACATGTCAGCGCTCCATGAATCCCATTTAGGATGACCTTTTGACCCCTTAGAGCATGCCTCGGATTTGCAGGGTAAATTAATGGTGAAAGGTGAAATTACCACCGTGGCGATAACTGAGATAAGAAAGGAAGTGTCTTATTCTATCATCACGGTGTAAGGATGATGTTTTGTAGTTTCCAGTCCCACAGCTGTATTTGCCAGAGATTGTGCCCAATAGAATACCCAACGAGAAAAAGAAAGCTCTATCACCCCCATTCCATCAATATTTTTGGAAATGGTAGCTAACTATGAACCATGGGACTGCCATTTTACATTTAGACTCCTTGTGTTAGTGTGTGCCTTTGTATCATTTGCTAGACAAAATTAATTTTTTTGGCATCTAGCCAAATCTGATGCCACTGCAAATTATATTATATTCATGATTATTCGTAGTTAGAAGGAGTCTGAGTTTGATTCTCAAGCTTGGCAGACAGCCATGGCACTGGAACAGCCATGGAACAAACATTCAGAGAAATGGCATGTAGAAATTGCTGCTTAGGCTACTGGTCATTGCTAGACACTGTTTGTGTGCACAGTAATGGAAGTAAAAAATTGAGAAATGGAAGATCCATTACTATATTGTTTTCTCTAATAGCCTCATTAATTAGGCACAACACTAACAAGTGTGTCTTCAGGAAAATGAGTCATAGCTTTCTAGCCGGACATTATTCATCAGAAATATATATTATAATATCATAAAGTATAACATACAAGTACAACATATTAAATCTCTAGCAACTTTGGGGATAAATCACCATAAGCCCATTAAAGAGTCCAATAAAATATGAATATAAATACATCTAAGTAGTACCATGCAAGGTGCAATGCGGCTGGCTGCAACTCTGTGCATCATGTAATACCTGTAAGGAAAATAAAATGAGATGTAAGAGGATCCATGTAACACAGCATTTGTGGATGAAGTAAAGCATAATAGTCAGAAGAGCCAAGAATATATGGCATATGAGGATGGTGGCAATAGGAAATTACATGGAAGGACATGTTACAGTACGACAGTTGTGTGGAAGGTCCTGTAACACCTGATGAAGTGAAGGAGCTGAAACTCAGGTTGTGTCGTGCACAAGACTTATACTGAGGGAGGGGGGTGGTAATGTGCTAGCCTCACTTTGTACTGTTATGGTATTCCTATTGTGGCCATAAACCAGATTGAATAGTCTTGAATGTGTTCAGCTCCATCATCTCCATAGTCTTGAACGTGTTCAGCTCCATCATCTCATCTCCATAGTCTTGAAATATCTTTAGCTCCATCATCTCCATAGTCTTGAACGTGTTCAGCACCATCATCTCTGCCTTGAGTGTGCTCAGTTCCATCAGGCCTGGGATGGAAACTATCCCCATGCAATATAGTATTGTCCCGTCTGCACCAGACAAATAATGCACTCATACAATTTTACTATAAGTTGTGAAAAAAAGTCTATCTGTCTAACTTGGATGAAAGGAAACTTGAGGTTGAATACCAGGGCTGTGGGGGGTGAGCCTGAGGGGATGCTTCAAGGAAATATTTGCGTCATTTTGAGTGTTAGAGTCTTTTGCAAAGCCTTTTTTTTCCATTTTGACCAGAGTACTTCTGTTTAGGGCCCTATAATAATTGTTTTGAAAATGTGGTGCCAGATTTGAGAGAAGCACTCAAGCAAAAGTGAAATGTAAAAAACTTGAGATTTTAGCATTCATAAGATGTGAATGCCTCTTATCCAATCAAATAAAACATTTGAATAATGTAAGTCACTTCACCCCGTCTCAAAGAGCCCAACCCATCAAGAGGCATTAGGCAAGAGGAACTGTACAGTAGGCTTTCCCAAGTATCTTAAACACAGCATCTGAATATTTATCTCATCATTACGTCAAAAGCGAATCTGGAATCTAAACATGTCTGAAGAGACGGGGCTATAAAAGAGAGAGCGAGAGGTCTGGGTCGTCCCCTCCAGTGGAGAGGCTGGGTGACAGATTCACAGATTCATCCCCAGCACATTGCGGAGAGCGTGCGCAATAGCGCGGGATTGAGATGGCTGCTCTTCCTTGTCCCTACCGCTGGCACTGTTTACTCGGGCAAATTGGAAAGGGCAGAGATATGCATTATACATTAGTCTCAGCGGCAGCACAGCTGCTCCTCTGGCGCGATAAGGGGGCCTGTTTGGCCGGTATACATTGCCCACAATCGCATCTGAATGCTTGCCCATGGGTTTCATGCAAGCATCATTATCCACATGGCACCTCGCTTATCTATGTAGAGGGTATCAGCTGCTGTGATGATAGAAGTGTGTGAAAGACATACCTGTGTGTGTGTGTGTGTGTGTGTGTGTGTGCACAGATTGGGTAAACTGATATGTGTGTGTGCACCGTTTGCTTTATCATTAGCTTCTTTGAGCTAAGACCACGTCATAATCCAATTTCAATTTCAATAGTATCATATTGTTATCGACTGCTGTTGATAACTTGCTGTCATTCTGCAGTGCTAATATCATTTTAATGTAATGTAATCAAAATCCCTTTTTTCGGGTAATCGTTACCTGGCCGGGGCAATAATACTCCTCCCGTCAATCAACTTGATGTTTGTCATCTTTACTGTGCTCTGTGCCGTGCAAGTTCACCTGTAAATATGTAGAACATTTTTGTTTGGTTTTTTTTTGCGTCCTGCAAAATAATAACAGGAACAGGGTTCTTTATGCAATCAAGCAAACAAGCGTGATGCTGGAAGATGAAAGCGAACATAAGCCCAGTGGACACCACTGGCACTTGCTTCCCATTCAGGCAAACTGCTGTTAGGAAACAGTTTCCTGACTGTGGGGATTTTGGTGTCAGCTAATACCTCTTTCTCTCTTTAGTTCCACTAATATAGCTTTCCTAATTAAGCATTCCTATGGCATCCGGTAAGTGATTTGGGAATACATTTCAGAGGTCTGCCGTGTTGAGGTCATGGAAAGTGAGCGTGTGAATAATTAGCATGCATTGTTTTTTTTTTTTTAACCTCCTCTTCTTTATTTTCAAATTAAAAATTCAAATGCAAAGTTTTGCTCTGTTAGTGTTGGGGTCAGTGTGAGGACAGCGGGAATGAGTGGCTAATTAAAACTGGAACGGTTCTCTCTCCATTTACATTCCAGGCGAGAGAGGCCCGCCTGGCCTCACCTATTGTTTACAGTCTCTGTGACCAGAGAGCAAAAATTCAACCCCAGATCATGCAGCCTGCTAATTAGTTTTAACGTTCAAGTGAAAAGTGCCGTGAGCAAGCGAGAAAGAGAAAAAACTTTTTTTTATAATTTAGGAGAAATGGAAATTGTATGATTCTTGACATATGATGCTGTGTAAATTTTACTCTGTGATATACCTTGGCTTTGGTGTTTGGCCCTGTATTTTTCAAAATAACGGAATACTGTAACCTCATCTCAGTAACCCTTTCTTTTTGGTTGGACAACAACGTGCTCTTTGACCTTGCTTCATAAGACTAACATAACCATTTTATAATCTGCTCCTGCAGAAGTTGTCTTTTCTCTAGCATTCAGAGTTGTGATGTAAAAGTCTTAGCTTATAAAAACTATATATATTATATGATTCTGTGACGGCTAAATAATGTTTTTGGTATTCAGATATAGCTTTACAATAACAAGTGGCAGTAATAGTGACATGGATGGCACTATGAAATCAGGACACAAGCTATCATAACAGGTTTATGATATGGTTAGATGTACGAGTTCAAGCAGAGTTTAGGTAAAGTTTGAGTTCATGTGACATAGATCTGAAGTATATTAATGACAAGTCAGTACATAAGTGATTGTTCTGACAAGAGTTTCTTGCCAAATAAGCATTCACAGTAATGTACATACCTACCATTTGGATTGTAAATTTATATTAATACATTTTAATGTATATTACTTTTTCATGAGGAATTCCATCACTTGGTGACATGCAGTCCATAATTTATTGATTCCGGGTGAATAATTGATGTGTGTATAACTGTGCAGATCATTAGCAAGGCTCAACGCCTTGTCTATGAGATGATATGTCCCTTCATGAATATCTAATGCTCTCTGAAAGCTTTATCCAATATGTCAGAAGGATGAATACATATGGTTCAGAACCACAGAGAGTGAAGCTGGAAAAGCTCACCCATGGGTGTGAAATGTATCGGAAAGAGCTCGTCTGACAGGGAGAAATGTGATGGCTTGGCTTACTGGCACCGTTCCACACTGTTGAAGTTCATCTGGTTGAAAAACCAGATCAAAGCGGCAAGGATCATCAGCAAGGCGTTTGAAGACTGATGTGGACACTTGAAGATGCCCTGTGTGTGTGTCTGAGTGTGTGTGTGTGTGTGTGTGTGTGTGTGTGTGTGTGTGTGTGTGTGTGTGTGTGTGTGTGTGTGTGTTTGTGTGTGTGTGTGTCTGTCTGGAAGTTCAAATATGACATAAGGCATAATGCTGTATAAAGCTACAAAATAATCCTTCAAAGTTATCATAAGTTTGTCCACTGCAGTAAATGTTTGGCTTTGAAGGGAAAGCACAATCATGTTCCATACATGTGTGAGTAATGTATTGATTGGCTTACACAATAACTTTAAGGGAAAACATCCTTCAAAAATGAAAATGTTGAATTAACAGGACATTGTGTTTAACCCCATAGTACAGTACATAATTTTCTCTAGCCACCTGCATATTTGACAGCTAAAGCAGTTATCAGACCAGGGGCTATGTGTGAGTGTGTGTGTGTGTGTGTGTGTGTGTGTGTGTGTGTGTGTGTGTGTGTGTGTGTGTGTGTGTGTGTGTGTGTGTGTGTGTGTGTGTGTGTGTGTGTGTGTGTGTGTGTGTGTGTGTGTGTGTGTGTGTGTGTGTGTGTGTGTGTGTGTGTGTGTGTGTGTGTGTGTGTGTGTGTGTGTGTGTGAAAGAGAGAGAGAGAGAGAGAGAGAGAGTATGTCTGTGTGTCTATATATTTGGATACTGTATGTATTAAGTTGTTGGCCATAATGGACTCTGGATACTGCTGCTGGTCCCCTCCCCCTGCAGGCCTGCAGGCCCCCCTCTCTGTGGTGGGGTGTGGAGGGGTGGGGCGGGGTGTGGAGGCGTCTGTCTGCTGCTGATATGCTGTAGTGCCTGCCAGCCTCCCAGGCTCCTGTCTCTGCCGCTCTCTGAAGATGCTCCCGCCAGGCCCGGCACACTGCAGGAGGCAGCAGCGACGGAGGGAGGGATGGACAGGGGTGGGTGGAGGAGAGATGGACCAGAGTGGGAGGGTGGAGGAGGAGAGATGGACCAGGGTGGGAGGGTGGAGGAGGAGAGATCGGAGGTGCTGCTCTGGGTCTGTCATGCTTTCAATTACTGGGGCTCTGGGGTCAGTAATGAAGCTGAACGGGATTGTTTTAATGCAAACCATTCATGAATACATTGAGATAATCCATTAAAACAACGTATAAAATAGAAAATCCATGAGACAATTTAAGTTTGGGTGTGTATAGATCTGTACTCCATGCCTACAGGCAGGCGATGTGGTCCACAACAGACCAAGGCAGTCAGTATCAGCATCCATTCAAATGTAGATTCACTCATTCATGTCACTCTTTATAGTTTATTATGTAGATGCAGAGAAGACAGATGAGATGGTGTGTAATGTCCACTTCTAACACAAATTACTCATTTCCATACAAATTGTCCAGCATTGGTTTGACAAATACACAAGCCCCACTTGATGCCTATGCATCTAACTAATGGCGTTCGCATCATAAGCGAACAATGGTCTTCAATCCACTTGAGTTGCATTTGCGCCATCGCACACTGAGGCACAGTGCTATGACATGGTGGGTAATCATATAGTGCGGCTCGTGCACTTCCTGCTGTTCGTGATTACACCTGCCATGAGCACTCAATGAACAAAATGGCTGCCTGCCTGCCTGCTAAGACGTGCCTCGGCAATCTATGTGTTCATTTTCCTACCCCTTCAGAGATGTTATTTCATAAATGGGATTTGATTGGGTTTACTATAGACGTGAGTGCGTAAGTCAGATCGGGAAAGTGTCACAGCAAGTGCAGCAAACGCTAAACAAAATGTTGATTTAAAGTTCATTAGAGGACATCCACCAGACACATGGAGGCATAACTATAACAAATAGCCCTAAAGAGTGACGCCTTCTCTTTCTTTTCCCCCTGTTGCCTTCATTATTCATATGCGTATAGCATCAACTGGCATTCTTTAGTCTTTACTCTATTTACTTGTGCTGTGCTTTTCCACCCATTATTCCACTTGGGCCACTTTAAGTGATCTCTGCTTATAGGCTCTCCTCAACAGCTACTCCTTTAAGTGATCGCCCTGCACATATGCTCTGCACAGTCCCCTATTCTCCAGTGTCGTTTTAAATGGACCTGACTGCCATAGCCGCATACTTTAGAAACCACAGTGGGCATATTCATTTTAGGATCTGCATATAACCACAATCGATATGTAATCAGCGAGATGGAAGTTTAATGTCATCATGTGGCTAAATGTATTTGATGATGATTTAGTGGCTCTCTTAGGTATGTGCTCAATCATAATGTCATGGCGTGGGACTGCAGTCAATGGCATGGATAGCGTGGCGGAAAAAATATAAAAGAGAATTATTTTCTACCGCTGTGAGCCAAAGAACTGCTGAAGTTGCTTTCCATAAATGGTTACACTATTCATTCTGGCTCTTTCTTCTGGATCTCATCACACCGATCATTCTTTGAACGCAGTTTCCATGCTCCCTTTTAAGCAAAATCCATCAGCTCAGCCGTGACTAACAGTGCAACTGACCAAATATTTAAAAATATGTATGTGAAAACAGTAATTCAACCAACAGTATTTACGTAACCTGAACCATTGTTCCGTGGTGGCAAACACTCAGCCTGTAGAGGTGCGTTCGGGGGCTGCATTAGACGGCCTCCTTACCCTCTGACCTTGGCTAATTGCCCGTGTGCGCTGCTCCGCGCTCGCACTCCACCGCGGCCCGACGAGAGCTGTTTCTTCTATTGATTATGGTCATTTCGGCGCTGAAAAACATTCATTAATCTCATTAGCATAGTGTGGCAGAGTCCAGTTCATTAGAGACAGTGTGCTAATAGGGAAACAGCGGCGGGCGCGGCGGCCGACGTGGGCAGCTGGTACTCTTCTTTATCTCTGGGCCGGTGGGCTCTGAAGAGCACGCCAGGCTGCAGGTGGGCGAGCCCAGCGATCTTCAGCAAGTCTCGGGAGGACCACGGCTGGAGGCTGCATGAACACAGACGAACATGCCAGGGCAGACGGGTATATGCAGAGGTAGGCTGTCAGGGAATTAAGGCATTTCTGGACAGATAAATAGGTAGATGAATGATGAACACGTGTGCATGAAAATAAATATCAGAATATACCAGTGATAGATGGTCGGATCATGTAGACAAACATCCTACTGCAGTTATTTGAGTAAACAAACGACATTCAGAGTAATGAATAAGTAATGACTGACAAATGGATAAGAAGAATATGTGTCATATTCCTCCATCCTATTCATTTGTCAGTCATACCAGTTGTTCATTTCTCAGTCATTTCAGGCAGTTGTGAACCAGCCACTGCTTCTTTTGTAACCAGCCCAAGAGGACCAGCACTAGCGATGAGCTATACATTTCATTCCAGGACGTGGCATATATCATAGACAAAGGAACAGCAGAAGGAATAACGAATGGATATGATGGATAGAAAGGAGGAACACATTAGCCTGCAGACGTAAACCAGACAGTCCTTAACTAGCCTCCAGAGGAGCAGGCCAGGAGCAGAGCCTTGCTACCCCAGAGACATACACAGGTAGAATATGTATGAAGACGTATCTAGAGCGGGGGAAATAGTTGTGATGAATAATGAACAACCATGAATGGAAAAACAACTGGATTGGAGAGGCAAGTCAGACTGCAACAGAATAGAGAATTCTCTTCCAGCCTCTTGAGTAGCTAGTGCAGATAAAACTCAGCACGATTGACAGGTATGCTAAGCGGGAGCAAAGACGGCAAAATAAATGGTCAGAGAGCCGCTCTGAGGGACTTGACTGGAGAGAAGTGAAGTCAATTTGAACCAGTTTTCTTTTGGGCACGGTTGTCTCTTCGCAGCCTCAAACTCAGTTTGGGGACATATAGCAGTGACAATGAGCAACAGACTGAAACACGGTAACCTTTGGTAGCCGTGCCCAGAAAGTGTGAGTGCTTCCAGTTCGAGCGGGGGCAGCTTTTGTTCTGACATTGTGCCAATCCAATAAAACGTCTGAAAAGCAGATTTTTCCCTCCCCTCTGTGGCTTTCCCATGGGCTCTGCCCCAGATTACCTTCAACCTTCTTATTCAGACAATACGGTTACTTCTCTCAATGCTTGGCTGAAAGTGGCAGGTTCATGACATCGTTTTAAGCATGAGCTGAAGAAACTTTTATTACCAGGCCATGAAGTGAGGTACAGTGTCATGGCATAGCCATGTAGTGTTGTATTTCTCTGGAAAACATCAATGATCCCCCCCATAGGTGGTGCACTTTCTGGGTATTCGCTTACCCCCTTTGAGGGGGACGCTGTGCCATGTATTTCTGGATATACGACTCAATGGTGTGAAAAAAAATCATAGAAGTGTGAACATATTGTAAGGTGGATAAAATCCTGATAAGCTGTGAAGTGCTTTTTTGTGAGAATCTGGATATAAAGTGTGCATCATACAGTACAGTAAGTCATGATATGACATTACTGATCAAGGTTGAATTTGATCCGCTTTGATCCGTGACCCATTGTCTAAGCTCTGATGAGTCGACATGGCTTTCTGTTCATATATATTTCCACGGAAATGTGCGTTCACAATAAACAACTACCTCAGGGATAATTTGTTTCAGACTACAGTGTCATTGATGAAGCTTTTTGTGTAATATATGATTTCTGTTTTTAGTATCCTCTGGTGAATCCTGTTAATAATGCATCAGATCCTCTCACGACTTTCCAGCTCTGAAAGATCTTGGATGATGATGATACATTATACATATCTATGGTACACATATATTACCATATAATTACACCCTGACTGGATTCAAAAAGTTGGCAAGTGTTGTTTTGGCTGTCATCTCTCTGCTACAGAGTGTCTGATCACTGGAGGTCACTAAAGGGACATTGGAAATGGAAATGTGAACAGTGAACTACATGTAGACAAACATCACTTGTAATTTTAAAAGTATTGATGGCTGAATACGTTAAATGTGAGGCAGTGTTTCACATCCATCCAACCTCACTGTCCACAACATATTAAATTAAGAATATAAAATGTAGCTTCCCTTGGGGTTTTAGGGTGATTTGATCTTGCAGAATAACAACTCTGATCCTTTCAAATGGTTTTGTTAATACGTCTCCATCATGGAGGTAATTTTGGTGCAGTTTGTGGCTGTATGTTCTTTTGGCAATTATGGAAAAAAGGATTCATCAGACTTTCATGAAACTTAGTGGAAAGTTGTAACCATGGTCCGAGCAGAGAAAATGATCACATTTTGAATTGGACCGACTCCACAAATTTCTGTTCACATTTGCTGATTTCGCAAGATACAGTGTTTGGCCTTGGTGGAGGCCTGTGCTCTCTGAGTGCCCGTCTAGTGTCATTATTATTAAATGAATGTACTATACTGTTGCGCTGCCGTTGAGCCCCCTGCAGCACTGACTTTGCATGTTTGGATCTCTCATCGTCCAGCGAGGCTTTCCCTCAGATGGGACTGGACGTTTACAGCACCTCATAACCATATGGTCGTTTGGTCCAGTAAAACCTTTCTGGAAAGGCCCAGAGTGAGTATTGAACAGCGAATGACCAGTGATTATTTGCCGCATTTCATACACTTTTAATGTGTCAACGGCACCTGGCTCTCAACTACTGTTCAAGTGTCTGCCAACTCGTGACCCTGACTCAAAGGCCAAAGTCTCTGCACATCAGTATTCAACAGAGCAGCAACAGATGGTTTGTTGATTGTTTATGAAGACCAATGAAAAAAACATCTGTAAGGAGGAACATCTTCTATATAATGCACTCTCTGCAGATAGCCAGGGAATGTCTGTGCTACTGCTACTCAAAGTATAGCGGACAGCTGAACCACAAGGCCATTGATTTTTTTTGTGGGTTACTGCACTTGCAGGCGTCATGCACTCCATGGTAAAATATATCAGCTTGTTCACATAGTGCTCAATCAGCAGATAGAACAGGTTGACAGAATAGAGCTCGTGAACTTTCTCTATGAATTTCCCTTGCATCATCATAGTCATATTATCTATAAATTTAATGTATGTGATGGATCATCATCTCTGAATTGATCCACACCGGGATTATACAAAGACTGCGTGCCATACCTAAAAGCAACTACAGCATATAAGAACCGCTGCAGTAAGCCATTTGTGTTGGTGCTAAGCAAGTACTGGTTTATGTGTGGTGCTCCATAGGGGATCCACCTGAGACAAGAGCTCTCCTCTCATTGGATTTAATATTTTAATAAAATATTTAGCTGATAGCATATTTATGTCCAACTGATTGAAAATGTAACTGTACAAATGTAGAGACAATGTTCAATCAGCCATGCAACAACAGATGCCATGCAACAGAATTGTTGTTGTTGTTGTAAAAAAAACATGGAATGGGGTGTATAAACATTTCAAAGTTTGCGCTGGGGTGTTGGGGGATGTCATGAAAAGTTTGTGAACTACGGTGCTAAACCGTGTTGTTAATCCCAATAGATAGCCATCAATCCTGATGGGATAATACATCTTCACACAATTTGATGGGAAAGCCATCCTCTACTGGAGCAGTGAAACTGATAACTGTCAGAAAGAGTCTTCTGTCATTAAGATATATTATCATCAGAAACATATTCATTAAAGTTCTACATAATTCGTGAAGTCTTAATCTTAATTGATAGACAATGCCGTCAAAGTTGCAGTTTGTTGTTGCTTCTTTTACTTCATGTAGTATAGATTATTTGTTAAATTACTCAAGTCTTTCCTAAATAACAAAACATGTCAAATACTCTGTCATTTTCTGATCAACAGAAATACATTTTTTTTACAGGCCTTTTCTTGGTTCATCATGTAGAAATTGATGTTGTATGCTTGTATAGCACACACTCTAAGTCAGTACAAACTCTGACAGCTTGATTATAATCTATAAAATGGGCCTTATTCTATTACCAATGGCAATGCGTGTCAGAAAGAATTCATATCCTACATCTCACATATTATACCCACGTGTTCTCCATGTTCATGCATTTACATAGACAATAAATCCAACTGTAAAGGTTGACTAGGTTTGAAAGACTTGAAGTTGGGCCCTCTGGCAGATAATTGGATCTGTCAGTATTGTAAAATGTTGAGGGAACCACAGCTACAGTTAACAAACTGGAGAAGTGGACTCAATATCGATGTCATCCACAATGTGCTTTCAAAACGAAATAATGGGCATGCTCGTGAGCCGTCTTTGAGTGCTGGCCTCTTCTCCCATTCAGAGCATCTCTGCGTCAGCTCAGGCTGAGCGAGGCTGTGGAGCTGCATGGAGAATACTTTTGAGATCGTATTTATCTCATTTCCCGGAACAAAGGCAGCCTAATTACAAAAAAAGGAAAGAAAAAAAATGTCCAGAGTCTTGAATCAATCTCAGTTCTTCGTCTCTGCTTAACACAAAAGATATTCCGAAAACAAAAGAAAGATTGAAGCTCTACTAGACTACCTTTTTTCATCCTCAGGCATTCCTCAGATGATTTGAAGGACGCCAAAGCTATATTTTTGTCTTGGCAGCTCTTTCAATCTTTTCTTTTCACCCTTCACGTGTGGACAGAATTAATGCCATAGCTTATATTCTTTCCATTCAGATGAAGATTCAAGTTTTGAAATGTACACTGTTATTAATTCTACTCACAAAAGCAGTGATCAAATGATAGGTAAATGGTGGAAATTAATTTATGAGAGAAAGACATATCCTTTGGAGGAAAAACTGTTCAAAAGTCGGTCAGAGGTTACATCAACACTGAAGTCAAGTACAATGTACAGTATATTATTGTAAGACAAGCAAATTTGGCTACCAGTGCATTAAGCAAATTTGTCTTGATAAGACGCCTTATAGTAAGTCAAGCTCTATTAAAATAAGTCAAGCTCTTATTGAATTAAGCTCAAGTTATATTTGAATTTTGAGATCTAGGAGAGTATGTCATACAGAGAGAAAGCAGAATGCAACTGGTATCAGTTCAAGACCCGCTCTCTGTTGGTCAAAAACTTCTAATAGACAAAGAGAATGGGAGAGGACCTTGGGTCAGATGTGAACCTGGATCCCTTTGGGCAGCAAAAGAGCCTCTGATTGTTTTTATACTTTTATTTAATCATTTGGGATGTTTATATATTTGTCTCTTAACAACCGTAGAAGAACAGAGTAATAACAAAGGAACTCACACACGACCCACAGGCTCCTCTTGTAACAGTCATTCTGGTGACAGACTGTCAACAAGAACAAATATTTATCCTTTTGTTAGTAGCACTTTTCAAAAAGAGCAATCCTCAGATATACATTCTCAAAACCCAGGCGGCACACACATTTGAAAAGTCAGGGAAATTGAAATTCAGCGAATGCTTCAGAAAATGATTCAAAGTTTGCCTAAGCTTTGACTGTGTCAAAGTTGACCTTTTTTCCCCCACATTCTTACTTTCTTTCACTGCAGTGACTCAGAATATTGAAAGGGAAAATAAGAAGCCTAATTAATGGTTTTCATTTACCTCCCATGGGCATTAATCACAAGCCGCTCTCGCCTTCCTCTACCCCCCACTCACCCCTCCTCCTGACTGACACAGTTGAAATGATTTTCTTATCGCAGTGAGAATCAGAGCGGGGCAGAACGAGACGCCCCTGTGTCGTTAGGCAGAGAACCGGCTGTGCCATCACCCACCAGGCAGGCCATAGCTGTAGAGGACACACGCACACGCACACGCACACGCACACGCACACGCACACGCACACGCACACGCACACACACACAAACACACACACAAAGACACACACACACACACACACACACACACACACACACACACACACACAGCCACACAGCCCAGAGTCCACTCTCACACACACACACAAACACACACACACACACACACACACACACACACACACACACACACACACACACACACGCAGCCACACAGCCCAGAGTCCACTCACAAACACGGGCTCACTCTCTCACAAATACAGCTACGGACACACACAAACACACACAACTACTGATCTGTGCCAGCCACGGCTGTGGACATTCTGCCCTCTAAGCCAAGCCTTGCTGGTACCCCTACAAAGCCATGCTGAGAAGAGAAACAGAGGGAGAGAGAGAAAGAGAGAGAGAGAGAGGCAATAGAAGGGATAGAACAGGAGAAACAGTCAGAGGGTAACGAGAGAGTGAAAGGGAGAAATCAAGAGGGAGAGAAATGTGTGAGAGAATGAGGGAAACGAGTGAAAAGAGAGGGACACAAAGAGGGAGAAAGACAAAGGGGGGGTGGCATGTGTGTTTGGCTCCTGTCTCTAAGCTGCTGGAGCCCCGGGGGAGCGTGGTCGAGACCCGGTTCAGTTCCAGGATTAGCACACAGCTCCGTATCGGAACCGTGCTCTGCTCCGGGGTCGGAACATGCCGTCGGAAAACCCGCCGTGTAATTCACCTCATCATCACCGCTGTTCTAGGGGGGGATCCGAATACGTCCCCTCCGGTTCCCTCCACTCCTTCCAGAGTGCTAGTAGAACACATTTTTTTTTTTTTTGGTTTGGAATCGTATAGCCGGAGAACAGTCGCAGACACCGTGGTGATGGAGAACAAGAGAGGAGAAAATCATTCTGGTTGTGATTTATTTATGAGCCGCGTGTGACTGCAGCTCGTCATTTAGACGGCTAGGGCTGCTGGTTACGCTCCAGCAGCCTGTCACTTTCGCTTTGTGTCGGAAAGAAAGTTCCTGTTTGTTGCTGATGAATGTGATTGCACACTTCATTTGTAACAAATCAACATGCCGTCCCCTACTATTGTGTGTGGTTAAAAAGCCACAGGTTTTTCAAAGAAAAAAAGCAACCCCCACTACGATTGAAATGATCTATTCACTGACATTCTTTATCAGGGGCCTGTGTGTGTGTGTGTGTGTGTGTGTGTGTGTGTGTGTGTGTTTGATTATCATATTATAGAAATGATAGAAGTCTAGTCACTAGGATAGCTATCTGTGGTTTGTATTTAGTTCTGATCCAGATAACGCTGGATTAGGGCTTGGCTGATTTGCTACAGTAGGCTATGCTGTTTTTGATATTAAAATGTTTGTTTCAGAATGCTGTTAATCCAATATTTCATCAGAAACAAAACATTATCTTTCAAGACATCAGTGTACATCAAACACCAGGAAACCATTAACAGAAACACTATAGTTTATATGCTGCCAATACTATACATGTTTATTAGTGTAATTTGGTAATATTAGATATATTATTCTTAATGTACATGTTTTTTTGTATTGCATTTCTTTTATTCTAATCAATCAGGAGTTTAAACGGCATACAGTGGGTACGGGTTGAGAATGCACCTTCTCCCGCGGGACTCCCGAAGAGATCCCGCAGGCCGTCAAGCCGATTTTTTTCGAGCCTAAGGCAATGTACCCAAACAACCACCAGGTGGCAGAAAGTTTCATCCCGCATTTCAAAATGATGAAGACCGCATATCCGTCAATAGTCGACTCGTTAATCTCATTTAATCATTACAATGAAGGTGATGACTGGCGAAATTATTCAAACAACGTTTCAATGAACCATTGTTGAAATGAATGAAAATGGTTATAGAAAATCGCCTACAGCCTAACGCCGACACAGCTGATTCTTTGATTGATTCTAAGCTGTTTTGATGTAGGGGATGGGTAAACTGGCGCGCTACAAACATGCTACCAATCAAATGTAATATTAGTAGGACTAGCCTACTTAGACACTTTAGTCATAGGCAACGTTGCCATGTTAAAGCGTAAGTTTGGCGGAAAATGAAAATAAAGCTATTTTCTGAATGAAAATACATCAACTAAGCCGTGGAGGAAGTAATTTTCGCTCATCACGCAGTACAGAGCTAGTACTGGCAGGACCTACAGCCCAAAATCGCAAACAGTGGGTTAGCATTGGGCTTTCAGCCATGCGCTTTCAAAATCGCATTTTTAAACCACTAACATTGCTCAAAACAGCGGCAAACCTCGTCAGCAGCTTGCTCTAGGTGTCTACACATAAAACGAAGCACCAATCAGTCTGTAAACTTTGGAATAGTCTATACACGTAGAATCAGTTCGAGACCGCAAGCCAGTCTGAAGCACAGAAATGTCACGCGAGAGCTCACACGAGAGCTCGTGGACTTTCCTTCGTGAGGAACTGGAAGGGGTAAGAGTTCATAACAGTCTTCTTTTATAAACGTCGGGTTCGTGAGCCAAGTTGTTGGTGGTTTGTTTTATGTGTAGACACCTAGAGCAAGCTTCTGACGAGGTTTGGCGCTGTTTTGAGCAATGTTAGTGGTTTAAAAACGCGATTTTGACTACCTGTAGGAATAGCTCCCGTGCTTCCGTGTGAGATCTCGCGAGACATTTCTGTGCTTCAGACTGGCTTGCGGTCTGGAACTGATTCTACGTGTATACAGACTATCCCAAAGTTTACAGACTGATTGGTGCTTCGTTTTATGTGTAGACACCTAGAGCAAGCTGCTGACGAGGTTTGCCGCTGTTTTGAGCAATGTTAGTGGTTTAAAAATGCGATTTTGAAAGCGCATGGCTGAAAGCCCAATGCTAACCCACTGTTTGCGATTTTGGGCTGTAGGTCCTGCCAGTGCTAGCTCTGTACTGCGTGATGAGCGAAAATTACTTCCTCCACGGCTTAGTTGATGTATTTTCATTCAGAAAATAGCTTTATTTTCATTTTCCGCCAAACTTACGCTTTAATTTGGGCTAGAAGTGCTTGCTTGTGGTGGCGCTCCTGTCCGCTGCTTCTCCCGAATTGTGTGGCAAATTTGTCAGCAATCAGCTTAAATGTCAAATCATATTTATTTCTCTTTGTCGCCATGGTATTGGGGGAAACGCGGAGAAACGAGATGGTCAGTCCTCGTATTTTTTCTTCGCGTTTCGTTATAAGAAATATATAAGTAATAGTTAGTCTTCTTCCGTATTGAACAGATAGGCTACGGGACGCTCTTTGTTCCGTATTTTAAGGAACTACTCAATGCACACACACTACAATGAAAAACACACAAAGAAATCACTAAACATATAGCCTACAACCTAATGACACTTTAATGCAGCGTTTCTCAAACTATGGGCCGCGAAACGTGGAGACTGCTGCTGGTCCGCGAGACATGGGGTGAAATTAGGTCCGGTCATCTGATAATTTGCTGCGCAATTGACCAAGCAACCGCGGACCGACAGAAAAAGAAAGAAAACGTTGCGGCGGAAATGCTTCCTAATTTGATGTGTTTAAACATAGAGACATACAATTAGGTGTGTCTGTTATTATGATAATTTTCGAGCATAACTGCTTGTCCATAGCTCAGTGACAGGTGTTAATAGCCTTGCCATAAGCACTGCTGCAGGTGCTTCTTTTATTATGCGGTTAGAGCATATAAGCGCTTACTCATATAGACTATAACTCAGGGACAGGTGCAAAACCACCAACTGGGATGGATCGAAGGGCAAGCAAGCACTGCCACACAACGTGAAGGCCTTTGTGTTGTCAAACAGAAAGTTTCCTACGATGGGGAGAAGTGGCCGCAAGGACTGCATCGATAAGATCAACGAATACAGTAATGTTTTACAACCCAGCTGGTATCCGCTGTTCATTCCGACATATCCCCACTCGGCGGTAGGCCTAGGCCTATTTAACTTTTTTTTTTTCAAACAACGTGCCATTCCGACATGAGGTCATTAATAGGCTATTAATGTCATAACTATTAGGCTATCATTAGGCTTACTATGCATGGCTGTAGGCAGCTATGAGGCCACTGAGATCTGGACCTCATCGGTTTTGTGAAAGCCGATTGGAAATACTTAAGTTTAGAGCGAACGTTTCAACTATGTTTGCCATAGACAAAAACACTCAAATAAAACAATAGCCTAAAAAATAACTGCATGCGTAATGGACACGGCTCTATATCCTAAATAATTTTCGAGGTTCGCCATTTGGTAATATGACCTATCCTTACTGACAATAATTTAGATTGAGCACAACTAAAGTTGCACGAAGGCAAAATACAGTCCTAAAAGCCTATTCTATATAGCCTGGCCAATATTGTAGATGTGCAAAAGCAGCATTTGCGTGCGTGCTTGCCGGTGAGGTGTAGCCTACAAAAATGAGCATAACATCTGATTATTAAAGTATGGCTATAGGATATAGGCTAGAGAAGAGTTGGTTTAAAATTCAAGTGTAGTAAAAAAGTTTGTGCACATCCCCGGTCAAGGTGCAGAACAAGAGTAGGCTAAATCATAAAAAAAATGGAAAAAGGTTCGCACACTTGAAATCCTTCTTTTATAGGATATAGGCTAGAGAAGAGTTGGTTTAAAATTCAAGTGTAGTAAAAAAGTTTGTGCACATCCCCGGTCAAGGTGCAGAACAAGAGTAGGCTAAATCATAAAAAAAATGGAAAAAGGTTCGCACACATGAAATCCTTCTTTTTTGATTTGATTTGGTCTTCTTCAGATTAAAATTCAAGTACGTGCGCTATTTAACCCCTCGAGACCGACTGCAGTCTGCTGACACAGCCAGACGACTCTCCCAACCCATTCATTCGTTTTGGCCGATATAATCCATTCATTCGTTTTGTGCGTAGGCCTATATAGATTCCTGCATGCTGCATTACCGTGACCCTTAGCCTACCTTGTGGATGATTTTTTCTCATTGGAATACAGCAGGACAGAATGCCTTTTATCTAACAAACGCAAAAGCTGAGATTGTTGGAAGGACTAGGCTACTCAACAAACTTGTTTTTCGTTTCTGGGAGATCTCGTTATCGTTTTGGATTGTCGGATTTTTATACTTATTGTTTGGACTTATGGACAATGAACTTTGAGGGGTGGTTGTTAGTGCTTTACAAAGCTTTGTGTTAATAAGTGTCGGTCCTCCTATCCTTCAGCTCACTGCGCGATGCAGTTGCGCATAGTGGCCACGAAGTCATTAACTGTTTACGACACAATACATGATATTTGTGTTTTTCGTTTCTTAGATTTAATGCATGTTTGACATGTAAACAGGCCTTCAGTCCGTTAACTTAAGGCCTTCTTTTGCATGGGGTTGCTCGCATCCGCCCGTAACCTAGACTATTATGTGCGTAGTGGCTGCATACTCTTATAATAAGAGGCAAATTGTTACAGGACAACTTAAACTGACTTCCCCAATGCTTCCCCGCAGCACATTACATTTTAATATAGGCTAATATAGGATGAACAAAGTCTATGCTATATTAAATCCAGTAGCCTAATAATTCTATGTGCCACGTCCGATTTCGCAAGTGATGTAGTAGGCTACGTTTAAACATCGACAAACGTCTGTGAGACTACCCATTTCATGAAGAGCAATTGTCTTGTGCGATCATTCCCCCTCCCCCACACTTGTCTAACCAGTTCACTAGACATTATAGCCTACCTGTATGCGGCATTGGACGATTGCCTCCCTCCCCCCTCTCTCTCGACAGACACTTCCTGACACTAGGGCTCGGGATCATGACATCAAAACTTCGCGGGCACAGCCACATTGGCAGCTTCACTCCTTAGTTTACTATGGATTACTATGGATTTACTCCCGCCTTTTAGTGTGTTCCTGTTACTTAGTTTTTGCCTTCTTGGTAGTATGTTGCTGTGTAGTGGGGTGTAACAGTGCAACCCACGATCGCAAGAGGAAAAGAATAAATCGCTACTATTTCTGCTTCTTGTGCATCTGAATGAATGGATATTACGTTCAGTGCGCTACCAAATGGCGGCGATATTCCTAGAATGCAAGGCGTGTGCCCGAGCCCTATTATGTAAATGTAAAAATGTGTGTGTGTGTGTGTGTGTGTGTGTGTGTGTGTGTGTGTGTGTGTGTGTGTGTGTGTGTGTGTGTGTGTGTGTGTGTGTGTGTGTGCGCGCTGAACCACGAATTCACATATTAACTTTTCTTTTCAGCAGACATCGCAATCATAAAAAAATCGCAAAACTTTTTAATAAAATAATGCCTCTTGTCTTAATGGGTTCCGGAGGTTCGTAGAGTAAGTTTTGAACCCCGGTCGCTGACGTATGATTAAGATGCCTCAACCATTTACGCCACAGTTCGAGTGTCAATTTCTTCGCACTTAGCCAAGAAATATAAAGGATTCAGTCAGTCGAGTTCATTTAGCCTATTCGCAGCATGCACTTGAAACGCCGATCAAAAGTTCTGACATGTTAAACTGACGTTAGTCATTAATTCACCACATGATAAAATGCTGTTATATTGACGCACAGTAGCCCACGGTAGTCTATGTCTATCTCTGAATCAACATGAACATGCATAACGAGATGCATATATTCTAAGTTGCTAGAAACTTCTTTTGCGGAGCTAGGCCTACTAGTCGATGGTTACAATGAATCACCCTCACTGCCCTATCGCATATCTGACCATCCATTGTTATAATGTTACAAAATGCGCGATCTTCTCCAATCATGTAGCCTACGGTTATAAGTAAAGTGACATGATAGGCATGTAGGCCTATTAAAGATATTTCTGTTAAATACGTTTCATTTTCAGTTGTCAAAAGTGGTGGGGACAAAATCTGTGATAAAGTGCTGGGTAAGCTACCCAGCGTCGCCGGTTAAAATGAACATGCCTCCGTTTTAAAATAGCCTATAGGCCTACACATTTCTAAGTATTCCTAACATAAATGTAGCCTAAATGTCCATCTTGTCCATCTCTTTCGTCTTCGCCTTGACAATAATAGCCTATTCACGGAAATGCGGTCTTGTAACCGTAATGAATTAATGAATTAATCTAAGGTTGCCTATATCGAGTCTTTCAGGTTGAATTGAAGGCTTCTAAAACCATTTTCATTAATTTCAACAATGGTTTATTGAAACGTCGTTTGATTATAATTTCGCCAGTCATCACCTTCATTTTAATGATTAAATGAGACGGATATGCGGAGCATTTCTCTCCCCCTCCATTGACCAAAACGTTGCTCTGGCATCTCTGCTGGACTGACTGAGTTATAGGCTACGTCGAGTGAGAGAGCCAGCTGTGAGGTACGCTGTAAAACATTCGAAAACTCTGAAACTGCAATCTGACATGCCGAGCGTGATGTCTCTTTTCTCCGCTTGTCACCAGCGCGGTGTCTTCGGGTTTTTCCGTGTTTTCCGGTATGAGCCGAACCTTCCTTTTATTAAGGCGGTCTTATGTTGCCCCCTTGCGGTTGCAGTTTTAATTAAAGTCCCGATGCTTCGGGAGTCCCGATGTGCGGGAAAGAAAGGAGCATTCTCAACCCGTACCATCTGTAGCTCATATATTTGTCATGACATTCTAGCATGCTCGGACCAACTGACTGATTTTGAGGCTCTGCTTCTATTTTGATATTGAAATTCACATCAAATCCTAATTGGCTTTGCTCTCGTTGGCCACCATCTTTACACCATTGTTCTGGTGCATGGCTAGATTGCTTGTTGCTTTGGCTCCATCTTATTGATTGCTATGTGAGTGCCAATGTTAGCAGGGGGGAGAGCATACATGAGAGCTGTTTCTGCTCAGAAAGCATGCTCTTCACTAATTGGCCTGTACTCCATGACTCTCTCCCCACTCTGGCCATTAAACTGATAATGGAACAGCGCACAAAGTATCCCCAGGTCACATTTGATTTCTAAGAAGTCAGGAAAAAATTGTTTCTACAACATAATACCTTTAACCCACATGCAGGTAATTGGCGTGCAATAGTTAGAGAGAGTTGATATATCGCAGAACCTCTCCAAAATGCTTGGTATATACACAAATATCCAGTGGAATAGCCATTCGGTTCTAGCCCTATACGCTGAGCTGGTCTGCGAAAGGGAAAAAGGACACCAGTAACGTCCCCACAAATGAATCATTCAGGCCCCTCTTTCCACCTCTGGAGAACACTTGCATTTGCTAGATGGCTGAGCGAGTCAACAGCAAAATAAAAACCCATTACCATTGTCTGCCATTTTTTCCCAGAGTGCCGCCTGCGTTTGGAAAGTGAGACGATGAGGCGGTGGGGGAAACAAGGCGGGGCTAAATGGGTTCTGACAGTTCGCCACCGAAGCACTCGCTCTTGCTATGGCGATAAGAGAAGAAGAGAGGGACACGAGAATCATGGCTTATTCAGTGTTAAGAGCATTTCATCTCTCCATCTCTCTCTCTCTCTCTCTGGTCACTGTCACCATCTTTGGAATGTCACCATCTTTTGGAACGCTCACTCATTCTCTCTCTCTCTCTCTCTCTGTCTCTCTCTCTCTGTCCCCCTCCCCCTCTCTCTCTCCCCTGCAGACTTTATGTATGATTTGTTCTCTCTCTCTATTTCCACAGCCTGGTTTGCCCTGCTCGTGCGGTATTATTAGCCCCACGCCACCCCACGCAGATGAGTGCCTCCAGTCGCTCTCTCTTCTCTTTTCTCTCATTTGCCGTCTCTCTCCCCCTCCTCTTGACTTCACTCTCTTCTCCTCCTTCCAGCTGTTCCGCTCATCATGTATGCATGTGTGTGTGTGTGTGTGTGTGTGTGTGTGTGTGTGTGTGTATGACAGAAAGCGAGAGAGATAGCAGGAAGACCTTTTACCTTTGAAGGAGAACAAAAAGGGACAGGTTCCTGTGTGTGAAGGGGGGGCTTTGACGTCTTCATCTCCATACCATACACTGCCCCCGCACTCATTATGCTCACTTAAAAAGGAATGCTCTCCCCATCTCTCCTACCCCACACCCCCCCCCTTATCCTCCATATGCACACACCCTCTCCTCAGCAACTCAACACACACACACACTCCCCCACACACTGCATCGCACCCCTACACCCCCTGTTAACGCGCACACGCTTGGCATGTTTCCAGCTGATTACCTCTATCTCTCATAGCTCCAGCCCTACATTGCGTGTCTAGGGGTGTCTCTGTGTCTGTGTGTGTGTGTGTGTGTGTGTGTGTGTGTGTTTGTGCATCTGTGTGTGGATGTGACACCTATGTTAAGCCGGAGGGCAGCAGGGTGGCTGCACCTCTGAAATGAAACAGGAAAAGCTTTTCATCCCCACACACTCACACCCCCTCCTTCCCCCCTCCCCTCCCCCCCCCCCCCCCCCACACACACAAGCCCCCAGAACCCCCAGGGGGATGTCACTGAGAAAAAGAAAACATTACAAAGGCAGGTAAATGTATGCCAAACACTGGCAGCAACCGAATGTCATTCTTTTTTTTTGTACATGTCTTTCCACTTCACTCATGTATTTCTTTGAAACTTTCTCTGCACATACTTTTACGTTACATTCACTGGCACGGCTCTCTGTCAAGTCACAGTCTGATCAAATAGAACTACTGGCGTTGAGAGTGATGATGTTCTCTTACGGTTCCTATTTTTGCTGACGGTACGGGTCTCTGATGCATCGCAAGAGGCTACTTGTCTCACTGACCCGGATCTACCTGTCTGCACGTCAGATCCAATTTGTGCTCGTAACTGATGTCTCTTTTTTTACTGGGAGTAGATCTTCTTGGTGTTTTCACTCTCACCCATACACCTCAGAAGCCCTTGTTTTCTGAGAGCAAAAAAGAACAAGGCACCTCATGTCTCTCCCCAACCCCCCAAACAATGCCCCCCCCCCCCCCCACCATGGACTATACTCTCTATCACATCTCTCCTCCTTCCCTTCCAATTTCTTTTTTTCTCCCCCCTTCCCTTTGCGGTGTACACCATCCACTCGTTGGCCCTTATCTGGAATGGAGGCCAGAGGCGATGGAGCCGCACACGGCTATCTCATTCGTTATCGGGCACGGAGGGTTGGGGGTGTGTGTGTGTGTGTGGGGGGGGGGGGGTGGATAGTGGAGCAGCAAACAGAAGTCTGCTCTGCAGACTGGCCTGGACTGCCTCACACTCTCTGTCTGTCCAACTGCAAATGATGGCTCTTGTCAATGGAGAACACAAACACACACACACACACACACAATCACACACACACAATCACACACACGCACACACACACACACACACACACATATCTGACCCACGTCACCCTATCTCTCTCCTTCAGCGATAACAGGCAGGGCCAAGAGATGTCGGGCACGTGCGTGTCATCCGTCTCGGTGGCGAGGACTACCTCAAAGTCATTTCAGGGAGCGGGGTGGAGAAAGCAATGACTGTCATGCCTGTCAACCTTTGCTTTAAGCTCCCTATCAGTATCGGCTCACAGTGTGTGCGGCCTCCTCCGAGTTGGTGGGGTAAAATCGCTCTGACAGCTCAGATGAAAGCAAACACATTAAGTTTGTTATTTAAAGTGCCACTGCACAACAATATGCCACTTTTTTTTTGATGGATGTTTTTATAGACAACCAGTTCTGTTATCATCTTCAAGTTCATTTTGATGAGATATGATCGTGTGTGTGTGTGTGGAGGACAGAGGCACACATGTGCTGTTTCCACTAGCAATCCAGGATGTCGTCTACAGTTCACCATCACCATCACCATCTCCACCATCACCACCATCTCTGAGCTTTTGAGTGACTACATATTTGTGTATGTATAGATCTGTGTGAAGCACTTTGAATTGCACCGTATGAAATGTGCTACATAAATAAACTGCCTTTCCTTGCCTTGCCTTGCCTTGCCTTGTAGTTACACTATGTGTTCTGGCTGTCAAAAGTGTAAGAAAAGCTCTCACAGCTTCACGATGCCAGTTGTATCTCATGATAGGATGTTAGCAAGCTTTCGTCAGTGCCAACTGGGTGTTGCAAGTCTTTTGAGTGGTTAGTTCACAAGTTTTAGATCAAACCTGCCTTTTGTGATTTGTGTCTCTGGTATGTGTCTTTGGAAATCCCTTCATCTGCTGTTGTCATAATGAAGACAGTCCTTTATAAAAAGCGCATTTATGGTGTAGACAGACACACCAAATGATTAATACCAAGCGATTTCCTCGCTTTGTCTGAGGTTGGTAATGGTCTGAGTGATAACACAAGAGAAATCGGCACCATGTGTGCTTAACTCAAGCATCATCGCTATGTTTTGGGGTCGTTGCCACAGAACGGGGTCAGTGTGGTAGCTGTGTGTGTGTGTGTGTGTGTGTGTGTCTTCTCTGGTGTAAACACATCGGCAGTATTTTAAGCTCCGTAGCAGCGATGCTAATTTTCAAACCCTGATTGTGCTGCAACATGACCTTATTAATATCACCGTTAATAATGAGCATGCTGATTTGCATTAGATAATTCACTCTACACTATGCTGCTTTCACTCTGCACAACTCACACGCTTTGACATGCATGACTTTTCAGTTCAACTTACTAATACACATTGTACTGCTTACTGTACACAAACTTTTACACAATACTCATGGCGAATATTACTTAAATCACCACCATCTCTGAGCTTTTAATCGATTTGTTTCCACTCATTGGCTGTTAGTGTTGCTCACACACTAAACACACCATTCGACACATAATAGTTTAATTTGAACTAACATTACTGCTTCCTCACTTCTTTATTTAAATCGTTTGTGTGTGTGTGTGTGTGTGTGTGTGTGTGTGTGTGTGTGTGTGTGTGTATGTGTGTGCGTGCGTGCGTGTGTGCGTGGTGATTGCCTTGTACAGAAAACCGGAGAGAAACAGATAGTGACAGAAAAGGCCAGGTAGTGGTCATGATGTCAGCATGGAGGTCAAGGGTCGGAGCTGCATCTGATGCGTGTCAGGCGTTGGCCTTTGAGGATATTGGCGGATATTGGCTCAGCTGCCAACAAGCCACGATGCCCTACAGACTTCAGTCATCATCACATGATCACCCTCAGGGCAATAACAAGCCTTCAGCACTGGTGGTGTCATCCGCCGAGCTCACTGCTTACGAATTCACATCCTAAACTAAATCAGGACCTTTGGATTTTTAACGAGGACGCAGTCTTTGACTTTTTCATCAGTTATGAAATTTTTATCCATCTGACCCCAATGCATCTGGGTGCATACATTAAATATAAATGTTTTCGAATACATCAAGAAGCAAAGATAAAAAGACTCCAACGAGATGTTTGTTTGTTGTTTATTTGGTGGCAGAACTTCTGTTTTACAGATTTTCTTTTTCTATGCCACCCTGCAGCGTGAGTTCACTCTTCATATTTCATGGACAAGCTCAATACTTTGTGGTGTAAATTGAATCAGAAATAAAATGTAGGGCAAATGCATATTATTTATCAAAATGCAAAAATAAGTGTTGTAACCTCATATAGAGCATTTTGAGTTTTAATGTCAGTTGCATTATATTATAGTAGAGTTTGCTACATGGTACTTGTCATAAAAAGCTAGTGTTAATTGTTAGCATGTGTGTATGCTTCACATTTATATTTGTGGGTGGGGGTAGGCAAAAATATGTTTTTAAGTGTGTACAGTATGTGTTTGTGTGTGTGTGTATGTGCGTGTGTGTGTGTGTGTGTGTACATACTTTGTGTGAGAGCTTGTGTGTGGTGGCGGTTGATGTTGATTTGCGTGTGTATTTTCAGGTCTCTGTGAGTCCCGTGGGCATGCTTGTCATAAGACAAGAACGCTACATTAAAACACAAAGTGAGCTGGATGGGCACACAAAGTGGCACCACCACCACCACCACCACCACCACCACCACCGGGGCTCAGGTGTTCTCTAACTAACCAATTAAAGGCCTGGAGAGGGCCGAGGGGGAGGCGGCGGGGGCCAATGGCTGCCTCAGGAGGAGCCCTGCTCTGCCCCCGCTCTCTGCTTCTGTTGCCCCAACTCCCCCTCTCTGCCCCTGTTCTCTGCTTCTGTTGCCCTGACTCCCTGTGCCAAGCAGTCATGGCTCCCGCTGTTCCGCCACTCACCCCGCCTCTAGCCTCTCAGGGCACCTGGGCACTGGAAGGGTGTGTGTGTGTGAGAGAGAGGAGAAGGATGGGCATTCTCAGTGTGTGTGCGTGTGTGTGTGCATGTGGGTATGTGCATGTCCATATGTGTGTGTGTGTGCGTGCGTGTGTGTGTGTGTGTGCGCGATGCTCTGGGCACAGAGGAGCCTGTGGTGGCAGGTCTGACGTAACTCAGTCACACACGGCTGCCCGGAGCAGCTTCTTCAGCAGCCTGGACCCTCACACTCCAGCAACCCTCAGGATGGAGCAGACCACAGTCAGCAGAGGAGAGAAAGAAGGACAGAGAGGGACAGAGAACAAGAGAAAGAGAGAGGGAGAAGAGAAGAGAAACAACAAGAGAAAGAAGGGCAGAAAAAGAAAAAAAGAAAGAAAAAAGCGACGAAGAAAGGAAGAGAGGGAGAGAGAGAAAAGCAGAAAAGGGCGGAGAATACACTTCTCCATCCTCCTACCTCCCTTCCCTCCCTCCCTCCCTGTCTTCGCTGACTCCCATCCAGAACTGGCAGATCTGAGAACAGAAGGCGCCCGAAAACAAATGGTCCAGCCCTACTTGATCTCTGCACTGACACGCGGCAGACGAGCAGACGGGTCTCTCTCTATGCGGCCGGGCCTCTGGTGGGGAGCCATTGACCTTCCCCACGGGGGCCCCAGTGAAACACAGAGCAGAGGACTGGTGGGTAAAGACCGGCGCCCACCGGACACGACGTTCAGCGGTGTGGGCTTGACGCGCAGGATTTTAGAACAGTTTTCTATTTCTATCCCTGAACTGAAAAAGTGGCTACTAGGCCTACTTCAGGCAACTCTTGCATTGGACGATTACATTAATAAAAACCCTTTGTTAAGGCTGGGGCATAGTATAAAAAACGGCAATTTTCTATCCCTGTGCGGCTGCTGCGCGACGTTTCTAGTGGGCTTTTGCTCCGCTAAAAACAATGGAACTCTATTTTCTTTGTCTTGTCGCGGCATGCAGTGTACGTGTCTGGTGGGTACCGGCCTTAAAGGGATATTCCGCCATTTTTGGAAATACGCTCATTTTCCACCTCCCCTCGAGCAAAACAATCGATATTTAACTTGCTCCCGTTCATCCAGCCATTCTGTGAGTCTGGCGATACAACTTTTAGCTTCAGCCTAGCATAGATCATTGAATCGGATTAGACCATTAGCTTCTCGCCTGCTAGCTTCATGTTTAAAAGTGACTAAGATTTCTGGTAATTTCCCCATTTAAAACGTGTCTCCTCTCAAGTTAGAAAGTGCAATAAGACCAACTGAAAATGAAACCTGGCGTTTTTCTAGGCTGATTTGACATGGAACTACACTCTCATCTGGCGTAATAATCAAGGCAACTTGCAAACTACTGGCACTACTACTGCTTGTTGTCTATGGGGACTATTTTCAGATGCTGCGTACGATATCACTGCGCCTACAGTATGGTACGTTTGCAAGTTGCCTTGATTATTACGCCAGATGAGAGTATAGTTCCATGTCAAATCAGCCTAGAAAAACGCCAGGTTTCATTTTCAGTTGGTCTTATTGCACTTTCTAACTTTAAAAATTACCAGAAATCTTAGTCACTTTTAAACATGAAGCTAGCAGGCGAGAAGCTAATGGTCTAATCCGATTCAATGATCTATGCTAGGCTGAAGCTAAAAGTTGTATCGCCAGACTCACCGAATGGCTAGATGAACAGGAGCAAGGTAAATATCGATTGTTTTACTCGAGGGGAGGTGGAAAATGAGCGTATTTCCAAAAATGGCGGAATATCCCTTTAAGGAAGCGGGGGCCAGACTAGGGGCCCGCGTGGCCAGAATAGCCTTATAGACAAATATACGTCACCAGTGCTGCCCCCTGATGTACATGCATTAGGAATTTGGTTGGAATAGCGGCAGCTGAACAGTGAACATGACGGAGTGAGTGCTCTCGAGGTAAATTAAAGCTCACAGAAACATGGATCAAAAATAAAAGCACTGGCTGGAGAGAAGTAGCTTTCTTTGGTTCAGGGCCATGCTTGAACTGTAGGCGGATTGAAAAAAGCTGATTGTGAATTATGGGTGTCTGAAGTAGAGGCTAATACTGTTTAGCCCTCTCCAGTATATCAACCATAGCGATAAAAATATTTGAAGTGGGAGAGGCAGTATTTTGTATTCAAGCACCAGTTGGAGGTATCTACTTTATCTAAATCATCCTACAATTATTGTTGGACAATTATACGAACTTAAAACAAACGTTTCTAAGTAAAAAAATGCACACCACCAGTAAGTCTCATTCTGCCAATAAACTCTGCCTTTATATTCATGAAAGCAGCCTAAATGCATAACTCAAAAGCTACACTAAGGAAAAGACATCACCAATAACTGGATTAAATTAGCCTCTCATGATTTCTTTGGGGCTGTGATTAGATTGATATTTCAGCACTGCAATTTGAAGCTCATTATAAAAAGTGCATACAGTACCTCAGACAGCATTAATAACAGACAGCGCAACGCAGCTCAATCAAATTTCACACAGTACCTACAGTGCCTCGCATGCATCTGCAATCAATAGAGTGAGGGTGCTGGTTATCACAATGGGGACAAAAATCCATAACAGTAAACACACGATGTGGAAAGGGATTGACCTGCAGGAAAATGCACAAGAATAACAAAAAGCCATATTGCATGCAGAGCTAGTCACAAAGGACAGCCTGGCACACTGATGCCACCCTTTGATCAATGGAGGAGCCAGTGGTAGTGGGCTTGGGTACAATCATGTATGCACCAGCAGTGTTCAACAACAATATGCCAAATGGACAGCCACTGAATGAAAAATGCCACTGGCATTTATTCCAATCTTATCAAATATTTACGCGACTGTCTTTTTTTAGAGGTGGGGGGGATGGGGAGGGTTGGTCCCCAAATTGCGGTGGAATGCCTGCCAGTGAACTTGCGCAATCTCAGAGCCTTTAGCCAAGGCTGAGGTGAACGGCAAGATTTCCCCTGTGGCAGTGGCGACCCCGAAACATTCAAAACCTTCAGGCGACGTTTTGGCATCCTTAAACTCTGCCCGGGAACACATTGAAATTCTGCCGTTCCACGCCGACAGCTCCTCTCGGGCCGACTGAAAATATTCGCAGTGAGAAATGGCTTAGTGGAAGTCTAGGTGAGAGGATTTGAATGCTGGGTAATTGGGCTCGACTGCCCGTTTTTAAAGCAATAATAAGGAATTACCATATCCGATAACAATGGCTCTGTTCTCGCATGCGGCTTTTAAGGGTCTTATCTCTTGCTTAAAGGACAGAATAATATGCGGAGTCACGTCGAATGTGGCTTGATTAAGGAGAGGGAGAAAATAAAAGTCTCATTCTTTTTTTCTCTCTCTCTTTCTAGCCTCTCGTGTGAACAATCAATACTTATTAGGTGGTGAGAGTGGTGACTGTGTCTGTGTCTGGCTCTCAGTCTTTGTCAATGACACCTTTTCATTAAAGCTGACAAACAGCCCCAAACAAAGGCAACGCTTAGCCTGCCACCAAACAGACTGGCTTTAGTAATGGGAGACTAGATAAAGGCAGAGGGAGGGGAGAAAATGGGATGTTTACCACTGATAGATTCTGGAATGACTCACTCCTCCAGATTTTTCCTTTCTTGTTCTGTCTCTCTCCTCATCTCCACAAAGGAGGATTGTGGATAAATTGATATAACTGATGACAGGTGATTTGGTGCTAAAAAGCTTTCTCCTGCGCTTTCGCCCGAGCATTTCTGCCCATCCATCCATCCATCCATCACCCAGTGTTTGTTTTTATTTTATTTCAATTGGCTTGTTGTTTCACAAAATAAATAAATGATGAAGCCCCAATGAAGTGGAAAGCATAACGAATGGCAGAAGAGAACAGAAAGGTAATTCCGGGAGAAGTGCCGGCAGTGACTGCCTGAAAGGAGGAATGGGCTTTTGCTGTGAAGTATGACCAATGCATTACAAAATGCATTAGCAGGGCTTTACTGCAAAAAAACCCCCCAAAGACCTCCAGCCTTTTGCTTGGCCAAGGCCACGTTTAGGCCGTTTATATTTGTGCTGCCACAGTCCCTTTTGGGGAGGGTTCATGAAAAGATGGCATCCAACCTGAGCCTGACATTTACTACCGCTACTGCTGTGCTTTGGTGTGTGTGTGTGTGTGTGTGTGTGTGTGTGTGTGTGTGTGTGTGTGTGTGTGTGTGTGTGTGTGTGTGTGTCTGTGTGTCTGTGTGTCTGTGTGTATGTGTGTGTGTGTGTGTGTGTGTGTGTGTGTGTGTGTGTGTGTGTGTGTGCGTGTGTGTGTGCGTGTGTGTGAGGCTCACATGTTTCGAGCCCCTATGGTTGTAAAGCAGGATAGCATTACAGAGAGATTGATTCTAGTTGTCTGTGGCCATGAGCATTGATCTGTGTGTCCAGTGCCCACTGGGGAGCTGCGCACACAGATGTCATCCTTGACCACGCCATCGGAAAACCACCGCAAACACACCTACTGATCCCCAGGGGCTCCAACACCAATGGAAATGGCTGTGAAACTGTTGTTGAGGCGACCAGTTTCACTGCATAGAAACGGTGCAGTCCTAAAGACTGCCGGACGTCAGTGTGTCCTGATGTCATGTCAGTGTGCAGCTGAAGGCAAGTCACGTGTGGGTTTCCCGTGGAGTCGACACTTCAGTGTGTGTCATGTGGTGCATGCAGCACCAGAACTTATCAACGTTTCGCACAATGTGGGCTTTGTCAATATGTCAAACCGTTCCTCTCGCCACCGTTTTTTTCTTCTTTTCTTTTTCCTTTCTTAAAATTCATTATGAACGAGCAGACCCATTCCATTATATGGTTCACATGTTCCCAGCAGGCAGAGCGAAGAAGTTCTTCTTTGCCTAAAATGTCCCCAGCCCCCGTGACTGACTGACTGAACGCTCGCCGTTGGATTAGTTTCGCTCCCACTGCGCTCTGAGGAGACCGTCCAAGACATGCCTTATCCAAGGGAAAAGCTGTGAGCCCTCCTACAGCGAGAACGAGAGAGAGAGAGAGAGAGAGAGAGAGAGAGAGAGAGAGAGAGAGAGAGAGAGAGAGAGAGCAGGGTGGCAGTCCCAGTGGGTTTGGCAGAACAGGTAGCCTTCCAGGAGGGTGTCCAGTCCCCCTCGGTATACGATTTGCATTCTATGTGACATGACTAAAAAATAGGTAACACTCAAAGGTATCTACATAACAGTGACATGACACTGCCATGACACACGTCTAATAACCTTAACTTGTCATGACAAAAACGGAATGGCACTTAATGACAGAAGCATTATGTCATAAACGTTATGACGTAAGGGATAATCAACGACGCGCCGTGCGTTTCTAGGAAAATAAAGCACGTTCGAAGTGGTAACAAGGACCCGACGCCGCAGGCGGAGGGGACTTTACACTTCGATAAGTGCATTATTTTCCTAGAAACGCACGGTGCGGAGTTGATTATCCCGCTTATACCACTGCTACTATCTTTTTCGTTTATATTGCCGCTGTCTTAGATACAACGTTACTGTTTTCATTTATAATGTTTATGACACGCTCATAACAGTGTCATGTCACTCTTATGTAGATACCTCCAAGAAAAGTATGTATGACTAAAAAAGGTCCTTGCTCTTCTGTTGCTGTGGCATTGTTTTGCCAGGTTTAGTGTCTGGGGAGAACAGCCTGTGTGGCTCTGATGGTCTGATGTGGAAAGTTGTGGAAATAAATCCTCTGGGTGTTTGGCTGTGGCTAACTGATATACCACCTCCTTAGCTTTGAGCTCTCCGCACCTCTGATGTGATCTGTGCGGTTGATCTGTGCTGGACTGTGGTCTGTAATGCTGGACTTTCACTCCTGACCGCTTGCTGGAGACTTTCTGTGTGGTTCCAACTCTTTGGTGCAGTGTGTGGTCCATAATCCTACCTTTTGATTATTGAATATCTGGCTGTATATCTTTGAGGTTATCACCCAGGGATGATCTGCCATGCTGACTTTGAGGAGTGCACTGTATGTGATGTATGCGAATGAAACTGTTCTATTACTGGATTCGGACTTCATGGTGCGGTTGGGGAGTCCACTGTATCTATGGGCTTAACTCGTCTCTGTGGTGCAGTGGATCTGTGATATACTGGCTTTCTCTCTGTTCACAGTGTGTCGTGGTGCATCTCCACTTTGGACCACGTGGTTCTGGCCCGGCCTCAGGGCCTGGAGTGCTGGTAATGAGCAGGCTTGCGGTCCCGCGGGCGTTCTGCCACGGACTCGGCCCACTGCTATCTGACAGCGCCACTCCCCAGGGGTGGCTGCCTCCATGTTCACCGCACATTTCTCTCATCCTCCACCACTCTTTCGCTTCTGCCTTTATTCCACCTCTTTCTTTATCTCTCACCTCTATGTCTATGTTTCCTGTGTGCTGCAGCACTTTACTTTACACATCAGTAATGTGACACAACACAACCCGTACAAAACAAAATATAACTTAATAGTTTCCGAGTTGTTTCTAAACAGTAATCCACCAGCTGTTGTGGTGACATGTATATAACCAAATGCTAATATCTTGGAGCTCAAATGGCAATACTTTGTTGTAATGGCGGTTTCAAATGTAATATTAAAATGGTAAGATATGGTATTCATTTCCAGTTATTACCCAGAAACAAGTCATTTTACTTTCATTGTAACGGCATGGGGTTATAAAATATGGATTTGGCTCTTTCTCAACAATCTGTTTCTAGATGCAGAGGGTGTTTTTAATTTGGCTGTTGGCTGTGTGCAGCCTCTATTGTCAAGCCTTGAGTTGTATTGTTACCGTATTTTACATTTTACATTATTAGCATGTTCTCACACATTTATAAGCAGTATGTGTGCTGTCTCTGTCATGATTCATTAGCGCTTTTCTCCTCATAGTGTTGTATTCTGTCTATTTTTCCTCACCCTCTCTTCATCCCCTTAATATCTCTACACATTCCTCTCTTCATCTCTCCATCTCCTCTCCTCTCCTTCTTCAGTCCCTCGTTAGAGGACCGCACAGATCTAATTTGGGTTTAATAAACAAGCCTTTCTTCACCCTGCTGTGCATCTGTGGGCTTTAATTTAGATTTACACTGAAACAGAATATCCCTATTTTAATTCAGTGTGTGCTCTCGCTCTCTCTCTCTTTCTTTCTTACCATCATTCTTCATCTCCCTTTCCATTTACCTTCAAAGGCTTTTTCATCTAGAGCTCTTTGAACAGAGTTCCTGTCAAATTGAGTCCCAAATGAAGATTTCACACTTCCATGGCATTAACCTCATTGTTTTCTCCCCCTCAAATCTGTCGATGAAAGACTGAAGGACAACCAGCAGAGTCTAAGTAGCTTGAAATCAAGAAATTAACTGTAATATTCATTTTCTATAAGTCAAATCCCCAATGTCATTTTGGAAATAAAGCTGAAACTTCAGAAATCATTAGCAAGCCTTTTTCAGAAAATGTAATATCCTCCATCGTTCCAAATGGAGAGAATGAATGAGAACATTATTCACTGTGTTAAAGCTGGCACTGAGACCAATTTACTTAAGCAGACCTGGAATGAAGACATTACTGATTAATGTCAAAGCCTCATTATTATTATTATTATTATTATTATTAGGCTATTATTGTTGTTATTATTATTATTTGTCGTTGTTGTTGTTGTTGTTGTGGTAATACCGTTAGTCGGATAATCCTACTTAAAAGTTATTTCAATAAACGATATGTGACTTGTAATGCCAGTTGCCACTTCTTTTTCCCTCCTCCATTCTGTATCCAGTTGAATTCTGGTTTATGTTCAGTTCATCCGTAATCCCTCGCTAGCAATTACAAGCCTGATTGCACAAAGTCGGCATGCCTGTATCTCAGTCAGCAGCAGGTTGACACAGCCTTAAGATCTCAAAGAGCAGAATACTCATAGAAAGTCATGGGCAGATTCAGTCCCAGCAGATGACCAGCAGGGAAGACTGCTTCCTCGAGATGATAAAGAAAAGGTGCCGAGGCCTTTTCAAAGTGTGACCTACTTATGACCATGGAGGCTAGGACTATGCTACAGAGATATGTGTTTTTCTATGCGTAAAATTTTACGACTAAGTTATGGTCGATTTTACAACTTCTTTATACTTTAAGGTGAAGTACAGTATGTTACTCATGTTTTAGTGCACACCTGAAAAATTAAGGGAAAGATGTAGTGATTTCTGCATGGAATATCAGGTTTGGTGGAGACAGACACTCCACATCAAAGGGCATCAAAGACTTTGCAATTCGCTCCAACTGACAAAATTGGCACATTTGTGTTAAACTTGTGGTGATTGCTGTAATTTTGCCACGATTTATTTTCCCGGGGATGTGTTTGTCTCTGCAATCTACTGATGGCTCCACCACAAGATAACCATTGACGCTTCAAAGCTGTTTTGCACAGTCTGAAAAGAACTGCCTGTTTGAGAGAAGAAAATGAAATCCCTTGGTTAGGAAATAAGACACACAAGCACATTCTACTGGTTGATTGGACCAGTAGCATTTGATAAAGATCTTTCTCATTCATTTGTCTATAAGACTGCTATTTCGATCATATCTCTTCATCTTCTGTGAAGTATCCGTCTGCTAAACAGTTATTTCTATTATGATAACCAACCACCATCTCTGTTTCTCTTTCCCCTCTCTCTCTCTCTCTCAACTTGTAAATATTACCTAATGATGGCAAACGCAAAGCCTTACAATATCAGAGCATATCTTAATTAACTCACACACCACCAGTAGTTTCATGACTTCAAACAAACAAAATTATGCCCTACAGCTACCCGCAAATAGACTTCAGTCACAGAAAAAAAAGCTCTGCACAAGAATAGAAAAAAACACTGAAAACTTGAGCATCCTGATTATTTTAACATGAAGACTGGATGTGAGAACTGCCATTTAAGCCACAGAGCAGGTAAAATCAAACCAGCCAATTTTAGGCCATTTTTGTAATCTTTTCAAAGTGGTACATGGCCGGCAGAATAAAATCGTGGAACTGCTATTGTTATGCAGAGGCAATTTTCCATCCACAATGTTATTACATTGCACAGTAAGTCCTTTGTGGAGGTGAGCCAGGATAATGCCTTCCTGTAAAAAAGAGACCTTTTCTCAGATTAAAGTTAACAAAGCGAAACACATTCAGAGATTATCACATTTGTACCCAGGAGGTAAAGCAAATCCTCTTCTCTTTGTTAGAGTAACAGGTTTTGTCCTCAAGAGCATTCAGACTTTTCTCTCATAATAAATGAAATAGGAGTCATTTTTGCTCTCTTTCATATCAATATTTCTTGGAATCCTGTTAGTGATGTTGGTGGGATGTCTTTAAATGAGGTGGATAGAACTGCAGTCACATTAGACAGTGAAACACAAATGTGTCAGACACATTTTGCATAACAGGACCTGGCAGGGTAGGCGCTTCATGGCTGCCATGGCCATTGTCATTGCCCACTCCCTAGCAATGATGCCCAAAAACATTTGTATGTTGTATGGCCATTAACGACCTTTGCTCCCCGATTTGCTCCCCGATTGACGATCTAGCCAGTGAACTCTGATTAAACATCCATTAATGTTAACATTGCATGTTCTCTGACTACTTCAATCACCAATATTGAACTCAGTTACTATAGTCTAAAGGCCTAAACACACCAACCCGATAATCGGCCGTCGGGCAGTCGGGGGCCGTCGGGGACTCGCGTCTGTCTGGTGTGTCCGGTGCTGACGCCAGTTGGCGTCTGGGCTTTTTGCCAGTTTTGGCCGGCTTGACATGTAGAGTCGGCCAGTGGCCGTCGGCCTCAATTAGCCCTTTTCACGTGATGTCAGACGAAGCGTTGCTGGGTATCCTCCGGCATGTCCAGCCGCCAAATACTACAGAAGAAGAAGAAGAAGTATTCATGGGTTTCATCAGGTCCCTTTCCACAGGTGTATACAATCAAGCACCTTGATTATCAATGCAGACTGCATGGTGCTTGATTAATACACCTGTGGAAAGGGACCTGATGAAACCCATGAATACTTCTTCTTCTTCTTCTGTAGTATTTGGTGGCTGGACATGCCGGAGGATACCCAGCAACACTTCGTCTGACATCACGTGAAAAGGGCTAATTACCAGTCTGATTGGTTGAGTCCTAACCCTTCAAAACATCTAGGTAGCAGAGGACTTTGTTTAAACTAACCATTAGCCCTTAATTCAGCGATGTAAGTTTCAAACCCATTTTGATAAACCTTCCTTTCTGAACGTGTGTTATTTCAGGTTATTTCCCATTCACTTTTTGTTTACTGTGCTAATATTAGCTAGCAAGCTAGCTAGCTAGGTTAACGGGCGAAAAGTTATTTATTCCATGCCCAAGAGAGTGTTTCGTTGGCATCACACACAAGCAATGGCAATAAAATAATACACACTATATAATTATATGTATATCTTCTTATTGATTAATCAGAGAAGTCAGAAAACTAGTGGCAATTAGTTCCCGAATCCTGCATGATAACTACTCGGCTGACTCTGAAGCCTAGTCTGGTTTTCACCACACTAAACTCAATCTTTTAAGATTGAACATTAGTCTGGCGAGGCTGCGCTTTGTGTCTATTGCACTTCGTGTCGCTTAAGTTTCGTTTTCGCCGCGCCAATGGCCAATAGCGTGCCAGGACTGGAGTATGGCCGTTTCTGATTGGAGCCAAAGGTTCTGGCAGTAAACAGCAAAAGTAGATCTGCTGGTTATCAGCCTGAGCTGCCGGGCGAAATTCAAATTCCCCGGAAGTTCAGCTATCTACAAAATCTGTGAACAATGGGTGTCGCCATGACACTTCAGTATTCAGAAGTATCCAGTTTTCTAGTCTGGACTAAAGTGGTTAATGATAGGGAATCACAAAAGAGAGAGAGAGAGAGAGAGAGAGAGAGAGAGAGAGAGAGAGAGAGAGAGAGAGATGCAAACAAGAGATTATTTGCAATAATATAGGCTTTTGTTAGCACAGGGTTGACTAGGGCAGATCCACACTCGTAAACAGAAATCGTAGCAGTAGTCAAGATCAGGAAGTGAAAACACAGAGTTCAGAATCAAAGAAGTAGATGCAAAACAAGAGCAAAAGCGCAGAGGAACCACAAAGTACAACTAAACAGTACCAAAAACACTCAAGCGATAAGCCAGATGCAAAGTACAACACAAATACAAAATAACAACTCAAAGATGAAAACCAGAGAGTAGCCTACCCAACTTTAATATGGAGTTGTACCCACCAGAGTCTGGGAAACAGATTAACCATAGAAAACAGAGCTCAAGGAAAAGAGTTGCCAAGGGATACACATTGGGGAATCATAAAAGCAGAGACACAAGATGCAACTATAGACGACACCCGGTGACCAACTGTGGCAGAGGGCAGGTGTGCACAAACCGAGTAATCTGGGGAGTGAGAACGAGGAAGTGGAGGGTTATTAGGAGCAGGGGGTGTGGTCACCGGTAGGGTGCATCAAGCCGGACACGTATTTGTCCTCTTTGAGACGCTAGGCTTGAAGAGCAGATTTATATAGTAGGTAACATGCCATATTTTGTGGACAGAGTGCCTGTTACACCGTAATGCCTTTTGTCCACGGAATACACAAATTAGTTTACATATTGTCCACAAAACACTAAAGAGAGTACATCGCCTCGCGGGCCAAATTGACTGGTGGCCTTTTTCTTTCATAGACATAAGGCTTAATGCACTATTCATTGTCGTAGAAGAAAAATAACTTTGTTTTGGTCAAAATTAATGCTGTCCACGTAAATTGCGGGATGTACATCATTCTGTGCAATCCTATTTCAATTTCATGTTGTGGGGGGGGGGGGGCGCTGTGGTGCAACAGGCTACAGCGCTCGTGCCATGTACGGGTCCGAGTGCCCATGGGGACCCAGGTTCAAGTCCAAGCTGCGATCATTTCCCAATTCCACCCCATCTCTCTCTCCCACTTGCTTCCTGTCTCTCTCCACTGTCCTATACAAACAAAGGCAAAAAGCCCAAAAAATATACTTAAAAAATAGGCATCCTGTTGTGTTAAAGAAATTATGCGAATAAGGTGCTATGTCCACCAAACGCGTTTTTTGCGCAGACGGCGACAATTTTCAATATAAAGTCTATGTAGCTCAGCGTTCACAGCGCTGAGCGCCCTTGGCGGAAAAAAGCTCTCGGCGCTGACCGTTTTTTACCAAATCTGTTCAACTTTTAGAACAGCCCCGGGCTCGTCAATGTCACTTCTCGTTATAAACCGTCTATGGTTTTGGTAACTTAGCAACAATAAACACTTATCGAAGCGCCGAGAAAAGGAGGTTGAGGGTGCTGCACAGGTGGACACAGCACCTAAGAGTGAGCAATGCTGAAGCCAGAGAACATTCTAAAGCAGCCAAATTGCAGCAACAGGATCAATCTTTGAGATGTGGGTGTCAACCACTCGTTTGCATCCTAGGCAATACAGAAAACAGGCTTAAAGTGTAAAATACCAAACTATTCCTTTAAGATGTTTATTGAGTGTACACAAATGTATGTTCTTCCACTTAATGACATTCAACCTAAAATTCAAAAAGTGGTACTGTCAGGGTGCATTTTTTCCTTCTCTTTTTTGTGCACACAAGTCCTGTCTTTATCATTTATATTTTGTGGTCAGTTACAGTATATTTTCAGGGAATAGAACAGATTCTTGCTGTAATAAGTAGTAGTAAATTGCTGTGTTTTGCTGTACAGAAGCAATTCACTCTATGAAAACAAATAGCTATTCTCTTGGTGCTTCATCAATAAGATGGGAATCCCAACTGCAATGACTTACAGTGCGATTTGTACTAGTCAATAGATACTCCACTTCCTTCAGTCTCAAAACCGCTATAAAGGCTACTCTAATCACCTAAAACATACCTCGATAACCGTATCGCCCAGCACTGCTCTGGGACATAGCAGAATATTCAGGTATTAGGCTCCAGAGTTACCTCCCCTGGGGCCTGTTCTGAGTGCACGGGTTAAGGAAGACCCATGCCTCAGCTTAAAGACCTCACAGGACCCTGAGGAAGCAATAAAGCCGATATTGCTCATACATGGCTCACCAGATGTTATTGATGTGTAAGCGGCTCTGTTTTCATTTTGACTCTGTTTTCTTATGGCTGCTCTCAAAGCCTGGGCAGAATCCTGCTGCAATACTGTATATTACTTGTAGAAGTTTATATATCAGCGCTCTCTCTCTCTCTCTCTCTCTCTCTCTCTCTCTCTCTCTCTCTCCCTCCATTCTCATTTCTCTGAATAACTCAAAGACATATCAGATATAGTGGATGCAGAGGGTAAATGTACTTCATCTGATACACATTTTAAATGGAGAGCCTCTGCACTCTCGAAACAAAAATGACACAGTGCCAACTTTTCAATTAGCAGGCAGCTGTTTCTTCATTTTGTTTACACAGACATTATAAAAAAATCAATATGGTCAAAAGCTTTAATCAGCACTCAAATCAATTCTCTGGGTGATGATAACCTTGGCACCTAACAATTATACAAATATGCTTGATATTGTGCTCAAGGTGGTTAACAGAAAAACAGTGACTTGTCTTGTGTATCAATCACAGCATGACAAGATCATAAAAATGATGCCTCAATGCAGTGTCAAAGTATCCCTTCATTTGCATATAGACTTGGCCAAACATCACTGTACTTTCTGCTGTAGTGTTTATTACCTCTTTACCTCCCTTATTAACAACAGGATTCTCGTTCAAAAGATAGTAACATTGTATCATATTACAGAGGTGGATTTTAGCTAGTTGGGTGGCATGTAGGCTAACTAAAATAGCAATGTTTTAAAGCCAAGGTTCATCAGAATCCTGGGATATGCACACTTGACAACAGAAGAGATAGAACCATAGACATCTATGGATAGAACTACCGACTGACGTTTGGCCGTAGCAACCATCCATTTAGAACTATAGTAATGGAAGTTTGTCCTGCAAGTTTAGAAATTAGTTGATATGTGGCGGCAAGAAGTAGACGACAGTTTTACCGATGTAAACTTTTACTTTATAATAGGAAATTAGCACTGCACAAGACAGTGGAACAACAGTGGAATACAATTATAGACGGGAGATAAGCGGGGTAACGGCCATTAAAATGTGCTGGTGACACACTCTTACGATTATTTATTTTTATGCCAACATCAAGTTTAATCTAGCTATTGCTTATCATTACAACATTATATTGTATTGTATTGTAATAGTGTAGTTACACAACATATGCATGACCTTCATTCTCTTGTCAGATGCATGCTGTTTTTATATTTCAGTATTATACGGCACCAATGATATTTCTGTAATAGTTCTCTTTCCCTACAGACTTGAGTTGTCTTTTTTTGCCATGATGTTAGATGGTGAAAGCAGGAGTACTGTAGGTGTGTATATCTCAGTAACTGACATCTCAAGACACCGCTAATAGGGTCAGGGTATGTGTGAGATGTTTTCCTGCCGGCAGAGCAACACCAGTTCTCCTCTATGTGAAAGAGAGAACACAGTGATTTGGGTCAAAAGGGCTCCTTCTTTAATACACACGCAGACACACACACACACACACACACACACACACACACACACACACACACACACACACGCACGCACGCACGCACGCACGCACGCACGCACACACACACGTCAAACATCAATATGGCCAAATCACAGAGACGCGGTAAGGTCACCTTGATCCACAGTGATATTTCTCCCCTGTGAAAGCAGAGGTCCCGGGGCCAAAGGCCATCAATGGCAAAGAGAGATGGAGAGATGGGTTGGGAGAAGGAAGCCGTTTATATGGGATAAGTGTACACATTGCAGAGAGTGATTGCACTTCAAAAATAGATGACTGATGACTTATGATCAACAGGAGCCTAAAGCAGCGCGAGGTAGTTTTACCTTATTTTACCTATACGGCTTCAGGCTCATTCTGATGGCACGGCTACCCACAGTAAGGAGAACTTGAGTTTCAGGAATTACTGGTCTGCAGCAGCACAAACACCTGGCAGTGCACTGTGTTAGTGTTGTTGCAGGTAGGAGCCTGACCTTTTCATCGGTTAAAGACAAACTGGATACTCCCTTAGCCCTATGGGTGAAACGGAGATTTCCTATTTTACTTTAGTTTAAGGGGAAGGGTTACATTAACGTTCACATGGATGGCTGATTGAATGAATTCATTCATTAATAATGTTAATGTTTATAATGTTTCCGTATCCAAATAGGCCTACCAAAAAAGAACACCCACCTCCCATGTCCAGCAGTACCTATTTTATCAGAGTGTTGAACAAATGTAATGAATGATGAATGAATCAGTCAATCAATAAATCACTATCCATAGACTTTTCCTCCACAGCTAAAGATTTTGGATTATTTTACAAACCAAGGCATGTGTCACCTCTGCAATGTGATAATGCAGCTGCAGACAACACATTTTTAGCTAACGTAAGCTGGTGTTCCAATGGAAGAAACAGGAAGGACAGAATTAGTGCAGTAGCAAGTCTGGGGAGTAAACCTAATGCTCTGTCCATCAGCAGTGCAGGCTATCCTTAATGTCACTGGATCAATATTCTATCGCCAGAAGCCTGTGAGGTACAACCTGAGTCCAGGTCCATTGGGGTTTAAAGAACATGCTAGTTCTGTAAGTCAAGTAGACTCAAACCAGCTATGGGTTTGGAAAATATTTCATTATTATGCTTTAAAGACAATACTGACGTGATCTTGCAAGTCAATTATGTAGAGTAAAGTAAATGGGCAAAACCTACGTAGTGGGAATCCACCTTAGAGACATTGTATCTGATTTCTTACTTTGATAATTATGTATTAATGAGCTATAAAAAGATGCTAACCTTAGGCACAACCAATAGAGGATTGATAAAATAATGTCTGAATGCTCAAAGCTCACAATCAAAGTGAAATGGTTTTTAGATTGCAATTTAAAGAACTGCCTTTGGCATCCTCTATTTCTTATTGATGATACAATAAAAATGTCATGTTCGAATGGAACCACTTAAGACGAACTGTGCACCCAAGCCTGTTCTAATTATTCATAATGAATATTCTAAGGCATGGGCTGTTGATGTGACAATGTTGTTGCTCCCAAGCTTGACAGGCCGTTGCCAAGAAGCAGAACCCTTTCAGCAGTTCGCAGTTATATTTTTGCCTTGTTTACTAGCCTACATTAAGTAGGCCTATCTCACTGTAAGAGAGAGAATTCCACACATTAATGCAATCCTGTTTTCCATCAACCAGTTTTAATCACATTAAGCTTCATTTCATGTTTTTCTTTTCTCTTGTGTTGTTTTGCTCTTTTTTCTTGACAATATGATTTATTTACTCACACTCTAGACTGCTAGAGAAACATTTTCTCCATGGCTCTTGCATATGCCTCTCAGACAGTATTCATCCTCTCCAACTTTAAATATGCAAAGGCAACAACAACAAAAAAAGAAAGTTCAACGACTTCAAAATCTTGCCAAGAAACTAGGCTTGCCATTGGTTCAGCCCACATATTGGCAGCTTCTAATATGGCAGGTGCGCTTTCCACTTTTGGCTCTGAAGTATTTGTATTCCGCTGGTTTATTTAAAAGGACAGAGAGGCGAAGAGCGGAAAAAAAAGACCAATCAATTAGGCTTTCAAGGACCAGGCACCACATGCTCTGAATAATGAGGCTAGAGGTTGATTTTACACTTCTAAAAACACCAATCTATTCGACCAAAGGACAGGCACAGTGGCAATGTCAGAGTATATTGCATGATAACAAACGAAGACAGTAGGACATGTTTGTACTCAGAAATAGCAAACAGGATTTTGTTTTGTTTTTGTTTTTACAAAAACATTTCAGCTTAAGAACAGGGTATGTGAATGAAGCATCACCCTTACAGTGGGTCTTTGTATTTAAATGATACCCTTTGTATCCAGTTACCTTCAGGGGGAGCAGGGAGCTCTCTGCTGTCTTAGCGAGAGCCAAGCAATGGCTACTTACAGGGAGAAAAGGCCCAAGTAAAGCTCATTACATGGCCCGTGGTGAACTAGGACAGTGGGGTCCACGGTGAAAGTGATTATGCAGAGTGATGCAGTCACCGCACGAGTATTCACTGAGCCAGCAGGGAGAGAGAGAGAGAGAGAGAGAGAGAGAGAGAGAGAGAGAGAGAGAGAGAGATAGGGAGAGAGAGAGGGAGGGGGGAGGGAGAGTGGAGAGAAAGTGGGAATGCTGACCCTCCTACAGTTCCACCTTGATTCCCTCTCTCCCGCCACCTTTATGCTTCTTCTGAGGTAAGTTGTTTACTCGCCGCACCATCAGACAGATGGATGGACAGACAAGCAGACAGATAGAGGTGCAGCTACAGTAGATAGATGGAACAGCAGTCAAGACGGCCAGACGGACAGACAGCTTTTATTGATCTCGAGCGGGAAATTTCTTCTATTACACATTGTACACAATTGCATTTGTCCAAAAACACGC